>NC_066363.1:38078611-38385000 GCF_013377495.2 Cygnus atratus
TCCACACAATTCTACACTGATACTGTCTCGGGCTGTGCAGCCTCCATTAATAAACCACAGACTGCCTAGACTGAAGGCCGAGGATTCACTGTGGTGCAGTCTGACTGAAGTAAACGGTGCCATCCTTTGTCCTCCCCTTTACTCCTACACATATATTCCAGTTGCTTGCCTTACTCCGGCACTGATACTCATCCAAACGTTTAGCAGGCTGACACCATGAATCAAATCAGCACAAACCTTGCCCTAGCTGGGCTAGCTCAGTGCTTTGGGACCAGCTCACCAACACAAGTGCATGAATGAAGAAGGGGTAGGGTGACAGCGTTAGGACCCCAACCCCACAGCTAACTCTCATAGAACCAGAGCTGAAGCTGGCTTCTTCTTCAAATTTTACTTTGGCAGGTACAACAGCTGAGGCTCTTGAGTTAACAACCTTTAGATATAAGTGTCCTGGAATTAGTGGCAGAGAAGAGCTCTCAACTCCTTCCTTTTGCTAATCTGGCTAAATTTTGTCCTGCCTATTTTTTAGAGGCGGTGTCATGGACTGCTGTGGGTTAACTCTGGTAGGCAGCTAAGTGCCACACAGCCTCACGCTCACTCCACCCCAGAGGGATGGGGGAAAGAATTGGAAAGGTAAAAGTGAGAAAACACTTGGGTTGAAATAAAGGCAGTTTAATAAGTAAAGCAAAAGCTGTGCCTGCAAGGAAGGCAAAATACAGAATTCATTCCCTACTTCCCATCGGCAGGCAGATGTTCAGCCATTTCCAGGAAAGTAGGGCTTAATCGCATGTAACAGTTACTTGGGAAGATAAACGCTGTAACTCTGAATGTCCCTGCCTCCTCCTCCTTTCCTCCATCTTTTACTGCTGAGAGCGATGCCATATGGTATGGGACATCACTTGGGTCAGCCTGGTTCAGCTGTGCTGGCTGTGTCCCCTCACAACTTCTTGGGCACCTCCAGCTTCCTTGCTGGCAGGGCAGCGTGAGAAGCAGAAAAGTCCTTGGCTCTGTGTAAGCGCTGCTCAGCAACAACTAAAACATTAGTGTGTTATCAACACTGTTTTCATCACAAATCCACAACACACAGCACTGTTTGAGCAATGAAGAATATTATCTCTCTCCCAGCCAAAACCAGCACATGGTCTCTGTATATAGGCTTCTCACCTGAAAAGCATGACAATTATTCCGGGTGGTATTTTTGAGCCCTTTTTAAAAATTGTGTATTGCAGGAGTTAGAAAATGCAAATGTGACAGAGAATTGAGCCAGGAACTTGAAATGGATCTGCTAACATATTATTCTTAAATTGAACATCCTAACTACCCTCAAAGGGTTTTGCATCACCCAAACTAGATTTCATCAGAACTTAAATTAGAACAAAACATTCACTGGAACACAGCAAATTGAAAGGATTTGGCTACCCTGGCCAACTGCATCCCTGCATTACTTTTCTTTTCCAATCTTGTTCTCAGACCAGAAGCTTTCTCTGGGTGTTTGAATTGCAACAAACTCTTTGTTGCTCCCTCTAGATCATTATGAAAAGTCTTGGGTGGTTTTACTCTGCTGGGCAGCTGAGCTCCACCACAACTGCTCTCTCACTCCCCCTCCTCAAAGTAAAAAGGGGAGAAAATATGATAGAAAGGGCTGAAGGGTTGAAATAAGGACAGGGAGATCACTCAACAGTTACCGTCATCAGCAAAACAGACTCATCATAGGGAGATTAATATAAGTTATTGCCTATCACTATCAGACTAGAGCAGTGAGAAACTAAAAAGGAACTAAAAACACCTTCCCCCCATCCACCCTCTTTTATGTCCTCCCCCTGAGCAGCACAGGGGAAAAGGGAATGGGGGCTGTGGTCAGTCCCCAATGCTTCATCTCTGCCACCCCTTCATGGTCACTCTCTGCCCCTGCTACATGTGGGGTCCCTCCCATGGGATGCCGTCCTTCCCGAACTGATCCTGCGGGGGCTGCTCACAGGCAGCAGCTCTTCAAGAACTGCTCCCACATGGCTTCATACCATGGGGTCCATCCCCCAGGAGCAAACTGCTCCAGCACGGGTCCCCCACAGGTGGCTGCTCCCCCCAGACCCCCTGCTCCTGCATGGGCTCCTCTCCACGGGCTGCAGCTCTGGCCCTGGGCCTGCTCCTGCAGGGGCTCTCCATGGGCCGCAGCCTCCTCCAGGCCACATCCACCTGCTCCACCGGGGGCTCCTCCACGGGCTGCAGCGTGGAGATCTGCTCCGTGTGGGACCCATGGGCTGCAGGGGGACAGCCTGCTCCACCAGGGGCCTCTCCACAGGCCGCAGGGGAACTTCTGCTGCATGCCTGGAGCACCTCCTGCCCTCCTGCTGCACTGACCTTGGTGGCTGCAGGGCTACTTCTCACTCCTCTCTCCCAGCTGCTGTTGTGCAGCAGTTTTTCCCTTTCCATTATCTGCTCTCCCAGAGGTGCAATGAGTGATGCTCATGGGCCCTGCTCTGGCCAGAGGCAGGCCCCTTCTGGAGCCTGCTGAAACTGTCTTTTATGTAACATGGGGCAGCAGCTTCCGAGCTCTTCTCACTCCTGCAGTTTCCCTGCTGCTAAACCATTGCCATGTATACCCAATATACATCCTTAAGACCGAGCTGCTTGCTCTCTGCTCTCCTCAGCAATCTCTCAAGCCTCCAGCCTGCAACAGGTTCTCCACTTGTGTCCCTCCCAGCCACTCACCACCTGAAGGCTCCTCATGGAGCTTGTTGGCTCAAGAGCAGGAGATACTCCCCACCTAATCACAACCGGGACAAGTCAAACAGGCAGGTTCCTTCTGCCTGCCTGGCCACAGCGCTTTGAAGTACAGACTACAGCAGAGTACAAAGAAAGAATGAAATAGATGCCATACATCATACTAAATGAATCCAAAATAATCTGATGGTAGGCTTGTTTTATTTTACCATACTTAAGCATCAAAATCAGATGAAGCAATTCTAGTTAGCACAAACCTTACTATTAATTTACCAGTCACAGGGACACAGATTCAGCTTTTTCTGCAGAGGCAGTATTTTGCTGTCTGAAAGATGAAACTACAGATCTGATGATTACCCTTCTGTGCTTTAAAGAACAAGACATCCTCTGGTATTTACCCACGCAAAACTCAAGTTTAATGACAGTGCTGCAAAAAGTTCCACAGCACCATATTTCTTTTACTGGTATTTGCTAACAACAGAATTGAAATATTAACTTACTGTCCAAAACCCTCAAAATTTAACAAATCCTGGTTTTGTTTGTTTTAATTGCAATAACTAACAAATAGAGTTCCTTGCGGTCCACAGAACCAGTTATTTTGGAGAAAATCAGAAAGGTGACCCCGATCAGTTAAATATTTCAACATTTAGCTTAACTTCTATTATTTTAGGTAAAAAATTCTACTTCACTGCATACTTAGGCAAAAAAAATATATTTAGGCTTACAGACAGCCAAAACTTTCATTAGTTAAGTGTTCTGAACAATTTTCTGAAAAAAAAAATATATAGAAAACAAGTTTTCCAGGTCATTACTTAATTAAACCCTTCGTCTTCAGTCTATTGACTGTTGCAATTTAGATCGTATAATAGCCTTGAAATATACAGACCTGTTCTTTTGTTTTAAATAGATTGTATTTATTACATTCAAACTTTTTAAAAATGGAAAATATATACCAAAAATTACGAACCTGTAAGAAATAAATGTTCCAGCAGAATCTGACGTGTGGTGTGTGCTTCCATTTTCATTTGATCCTCCTAATACAAAATAAAAAGAAAATGCCCTTGTTATAAGACAAATCATGGTAATAAATAATACAGCATCATAAGTATTACACCTGATTTTACTGCATGTTAATTTTAGTTTATGATAAAACTTAGCAAATTCTCAGTTCTGCATCTTCAAATTCACACAGCTGGCAATAGAAACAACTAGCCACCACATTCGATTTGGAGCCTGAATATCCTGGAAATCTAAGATTTAATATTACTAGAAGTTTTCACTGAGCCCCTTCTCACCTTATTAAACACAATTTAACTAGCGTAAGAATGTGTAAATTTGTCTATTTTGCGAAAAATTTAAGTTGACTGTATGACACCAGATTTTTCTTTCATAGCACATGTTCAAAGCTTCTCTGAAACTACCTAAATAACATGTCTGTAAAACATCTTGTTTTACATCCTGTGGGATAAAAACATACGTAGAACAGTGAAGCTGGGAGAAATCAAGAACAAGGAGTCCTTCCTCTCTATAATAACTACATCTATTGAAGGATTGTTAAAAGCCAGAAGGAATCTTCTATTTTTCAAAGTAAATTTATTCATGTCCTGTTTTATACCATTTGTTCTTGCCTATCTTGTCAGGTAGCTTAATGATTCTTCTATGTCCTTGTATATTGCCTTAATACATTTATAGATAGCATCATACACCTTTATAGCCTCTGTTCTGCTTACTGAAACCAAGTTCTTTCAGAATTTTTCCTAAATGAGGCTCCCTAATCTCTGCTTTGTTTAAATCAATCCTTCTGAAACATGGAAAAGAAGGAACAGCAGATGTAAACAACATATTAAAAATTTATTCAAGTTGAGTCTTTAGACATTGCTTTTCCCCTCTACCAAAAATACCTTGCCTAATACAATTTATAGTCATGCCACACCACGATGTAGTTTCACAGCCTTCCTTAACCAACACTCCTATATGTTTACTTTCCATTTTTAATTACAAAAATAAGTTGTGCTTGTGAGTACAATACTGTATTTCCTATTATTTCATGCTCTTTCTAGTCCTCTTTTCCTCAGAAAGGATCAGTCCTGCCTGAATATTCTATTTGTTTGCACTGGATCCCACCTTTAATTTTTATTTCTTCACAGACGTCCATCAGTGCAGTCTTCCGCTTTGCGTCAAGACAATGAATGAAAATATTCATTGGGTAAGATCAGTTCCACCATAAACTGTTTAACAACTCCACTAAAAATAAATTCTTTCATCAAACAAGTGCCATCACTGTACAGTAGATTCTTTGCCAAAGAAGAATTAGACTGGCTATAGACAAAGAAAAGTGTTGTAGCCATTTTCATAGATCACCTAGGTTGGTAAAGACCTTCAAGATCAATCATCAAGTCCAACCATCAACCTGACCTACCAAGTCCCACCACTAAACCACATCCCTTAGTGCCACATCCACACATCTCTTAAATACCTCCAGGGATGGAGACTCTACCAGTTCCCTGGACAGCCTCCTCCAATGCTTGACCACCTTCTCCACGAAGAAATTCCTCCTAAAATCATATATTAACCTCTGCTGGCACAACCCAAGACTGTTTCCTTGTGTCCCATCACTTGTTACCTTGTTTTTTTTTTTTTTTTTTTTTTTTTGATGAGTGACTTTGAAAATCGAAGTAAAAACCTATGTGCCAGGAAAATATGTCCTCCCAAGAACGTGTCCCCAGTGATATCTTAGATATTTCTGTATTTTAGTGACAAGGCTGTGTGAAAGGTGGTTAGCTTTATTTATTTATTTATTTTTAATTTATAAAACAAACAAACAAAAAACTCAGATTAATTGAGTCTAGATTTGTAATTAGTAATCCCAGATTGACCAATTCAGAAACATAACACCTGATATTTTAAAAGTATGAACTGTATGAAATGCCATTCCTCACTCCACCCCTCACTTATTTAGAATGAACAACTGTTGGCAAAAAAACTTCTCTTACTATTGTTATAATAAACACTCTTCCACGTTGAGAAAAAAAGTTAATCTTTTGTGAGATTAGGTCCAGAAAAGGAACAGAGAAGAGAATGAAACCTATGGATCCGAAAAGAATATTCATGTTTATTTCTACAACGTTGGCTGTACTTGCATGCTCCGTTATCCTGACTGCAGTTCTGGAGGTTTTAAAATTGAGAGCGGAAAGTCAAACTGAAAAGGAAAACTCATTCACAATGCTAAGTTCATATCCTGAAAAAGATATTTTGGAACCCTTTTAAAGAGTAGCAACGTGATCTTCTACCTTCGTGAAGCACGGCGTTTCTCATCTTTCTAATAAACTATTTGTCCTGCCCAAAGGGTCTACCGGGCTCTGTGAAGAAAACCAGAATTTTGGTGAAAAAAAGCTTCTTTTTCATCAGGATCCAACAATGAACATTTGGTGGGATCTGCTACATCCACCGAGATTAAAAGGACACCCCAGGAGTCAGCTTTCCCTCACAAACTACTCTGCTTGTACTATTCTTTGTTCTGAAGCACTCTCCCAGAAGAAAACAACAATTTCCTTTCTTTAAACAACCACTGCAATTCTTCAGCATTCTTAATTGTACGCCCACTGTTAATAAATCTCATATTCAGACAAGTTACTGTTACTTTTTGAGAGCCACTTTGGCTGCTCCATCTTACCATTAGCAGCAGCTATCAAAGCTGGATAGGAGCAGGTACATTAAGCTCCCATAGAGAGGATTTAGTTGAGTGGGCTTTTTTGTTGCTGTCGTTGGTTTTTGTTTGTTGTTTTCCTGCTCTATCCCTTTTAAGACAGATATATCTGCTAATAATATCCTGAACGATGATTTAGATGCCTGTTATTTAAAGTGATAAAAATGACAACGCAAAGTGAAAAGTATTCATTTGACTTAAAAGAGGATTCCTTAGATTTCACCTACTGTTATCTGAAAGTCTTTCTAGCAAATCCTGGTAAGCTTTCATAGTCAACAATTTATGAGAACAAATGGGACGCGTGCTTCACTAACTAATGACAATAAGCTGTGGGAATCCATGCCCTGGATCACCTCTCCTCAGGCAAGTTTCAGTTAGCCTTGCTTTTGAAAGGTATGGTGAACACCCAGTGGAAAACAGAGATTACTTGTATAGTCAGTGATAATGATGCAAGTTTCTGATAAAATTAGGTTGTATACCAAAGGGTTATAAATGCAAGATTCATGATGCTGGTAACTGAACTTGTGATCTCCTTCAAAAATGCTAACTGATTTCACATCATACTAATCTTTAGATCCTGAGACTCAAAAATGGGAAGAAGAACTTTGCTGAAGAAATAGAGGATGCTCCACCAACCCTGCCCTGCACCTCCTGAAAATGTTTCCAAACTTCAAATGCAATAGCTGGGGGAAAGAGAATAAAAAAAAAAAAGGGTAAAATAAATCTCATCATACTTGTGGAGGCAAGAGAGGGGAAACAACCAGTACCATAACAAGCATTGGTAACAAAGTAAGTAAGGCTGAGGTACCCAGCTTTCAGCACTAGAGGAGTCACTGGTTTTAATACAATAGTAAAACAAGGCAGTCCCTTCAAAGGGACTGAAAGTCATCTGAATACCTTGCCGCTGAACTAACTGAGAAAGTCCCTTTCCTGCGAACGAACAACGTTTCTTCTGAAATAATTATTTTGCTGTGTTTTAGTTAAGTCTTTTATTGTGGATGGAGACTGAGGGCTAAAGGGAGCTGGGACTCTGGTGGGTGGGAGCTGGTATTTCTGGACACAGCTGGAATCTGTTTCCAGAGAATCTGTATAACTTGAAATTGATGCTTTTACAAAACAGCCAAAAAAGAATATTTCAAATGCAAGCTTCTTTGGATTTCAGAGATACAAGGAGAAGGATTTGTAAACTGTAAGTTTATTAGGGTACTAGATTTACATAGAACGCACAGACTTGTCACCTGCAGCAACTTTTTTTGTAAGAACGTGTTTGAGACTATAGACATAGCACAAAATAGATGAACCCAGAATAAGGAGGAAGCCAAATACATTTTCTGAACATTATCTGAAAACCACATGTAGAAACTGTAACAAGGAGAAACCTAATTTAAATATACACACTGTTTATATATATATATATATTTTTTTTTTTAAACAGATTATTATGCAGGTAGTATAACCTCATCTCAAACAAAAGCTTTGTTAAGGTGCAAGGCACAGCTCCCAGTTAAGGCAATAATAAGAAATTGGATAGCATTGCAGAGCCCTTCATTTCAAGAGCAGGAAGATGCTCTGGGTACCTATCAGGCACAATGAGCACCTTGAGCATATGCTCAACAAGAGTGAAAAAGCATGTGAAGAACCATGGACGGATCAGAGATTGCTCAATCATCTCCTTCATTACCTCTCTGAAAACAGCTATCTCGTGCAAGATGCAAAAATTCAGCACACAACTCTTTATGGAAAAGAGCTGGGAAACATATCACAAACAGTGGTGGGTCTACTAAGACAAGAAGCTTAAGTGAAATCCCCTTTATCTATGGCTATATTCCTAACTTTTATAAATAACTCTAAATTCTTGTCTTTTGAATGTATGTTTTGATACTGAAAAAATCTTCATATTTATCCATATGTATGTATGTACATGCATGCATACACATGCACGCATGACTACCTGTGGGTACACAACACATATGCATCTATTTATATAGTGATAAACTATTTACCTATCTTGTGTCAATTATGAAAGGGTTTTATAGCTGTCAGTTTCGGAATTGGTGATAAAAGCGTTCCTACTTAGGAAATCAAACTGTGCATTCCTCTGCTCACAAGTATCAAAATGGATATAGATCTCTTTGCTGACAAGTTTGCACTCCCCTTAATGTTTTCTTTGTATTCTTATCAAAGTTCAAAGTCTTGTTTAAAAACAAAAATTATTTAACAATTGTGAAAATTCAAGTTCAGGCTGATATAAAACACCCTATCATTAATGCAGTGTTTTATTAAAGACAAGGAAAATTTTAACACAAATACATGCTTGCACTCTAAGGTTGTCAGTTCTTACAACATGACTTCCAAATTCCATGCTATATTCATTTTCAGGATATTTAAAGCTTAATAATTTAATGATTTATCCAATTTTAATTTATACTTTCAAAACCACTTTGAACAATCTGAGGTGCCACTGGAGATCATAACAGTGGTCCTGGTTAAGTCAAATAATAATTATAGCGCTTTCACTTTAAAGATGAGATTATTTTTAATTATTGAGTGAAGTACTTGAGGTACCATACTTATATAATTACGCTACTCATTAAATGGTTATTGAAAGCTGAAATGTAATTTTAATGACAGCTACCTATTTTTCTTTGCACACTTTATAGATGACAGATCAGTCAGGAATTCTGGTTTGCTCAAAAATCCTTGCAGCTGCACTGGTTCTTTCAGGTGTAAAACAATTAAGCCATGCTGATTTTAAAACTTTAAAGATTTTTTTTCATTAGATGATGTTTATATAATATGTAGAAACTAGTAAAAACAGAACAATAATGTATGGATATTTTTCTTCTTCACAATAGCATCAAAATTCTAGTCCTAATCTATATACATTTCAAACAATATCCCTGAAAAACTAGTGACAATACAAATATGGAAGAATGATTTTAGTCAAAATGCATTCCTCACATAATGCAAACAAAAAAAAATTGCTTAACAGATTGCAGACCTTTATTGTGAGTATAAAGGGGTAATCAACATACAATAAGCATTTTACTATGCATTAAAACTATATATAATGCCACGAGACTCCTTTGCTTTTTGTAACACCAAGGTTCACAACTCTTCAAACATAAAATTCCTTCATACTATTTACTCCACAGATACATATTCATCAAACTGATCTGCATAAAATTTACTTTAATATGTAAGAATCTCTGACAATTGACACCACGGAGTTTTAGCCTCAGAAATGAGCACCTAAAGACTTATGATCTGTATTTTAATTCTTTATGTGCAATGTTTGAAATTCAACATATCTGTTCATTGTTCCAAAGGCCAGTATCGTGTTCAAATTAAGCTTTCCTTTTTCAGAGTGAAAACCAAACAGAAGAGTAAATTTGTTTCATTAACAATATTAAAGCAAAGATTTCTGAGTTCACTGTATGGGGAAAAGGCAATAAAGTTTTGAAGAGGGAAAAACTGCTTTGTTCCTTCAATCCCCTAGTTGAAATTAATTATAGCAAATGTTTATGAAAACATCTGTTCCATACAGTTATAAATTCTTAATTTTAGCATGGGCGATTCCAGGCTCCTCTATTATTTTGAAAGAGAGCAGTCTGACAATTGAAAGGTTTACAAAGGAACAGACAATTTGCATTTCTACAGCACCAAATATGCAGTTTGGAAAGTCTTTGGGATCTCCGCAGCAAAGAAAAAAAAATAAAATACAAGACGACTAAGATGACTGAAGCTTTCTGGTTTGGGTCCACCGACAGACCGGAATGGCAGTGGGAGAAGACAAAATAAAAATAAAAGGAAAACTAATCCCAAAACATAAGGCAATTTAAGATTTAACTACATAAACTAGACCTTTAAAAAGTAAAACATAGCGGAGTTATTGATTTCTCTGCTATGTATTTTGATAGATTTCCTAGCAATAAAGGAGCAATGCACAAGGCATTGCTTTATCATGTCAACAGAGGGTGCTGGAGAGTTTAAGATGACTCGGTCGCTGCTCCAGCTCTGAAGCTCAATCGTTTGTACAATAAGCCTTACACAACAAACGATCTTTCGGACTTTTTACATAACACCCCTGCAACTACAGTGTTAAATTCAATTTGCACCAAATAAGCTTTTAAAATGATTAAATGGAGCAAGCTCGAAGCAGTGTACAGAAACTGAAAATACTGCCTTCAGCTAAAGAATTAAGTGCACTGCACTTCTGATATTTATAAAATAATTATTAGGCTGGAAAGTTGAAGAACATTTCAGTCTGAGCAAGTTGTTGAAGTTTTCTGAAATAAATATGACACAACTTTTGGTGAGCAACATTTCAGGTACAAACCTGACTCTATCCCTTGCTTCAAATGCATTTAGCACTAGTTACGTACTTTCAATGCACATGTTGCCTGGTACAGATTTTCTTTGCAGCATTTCAGTTCCAACTACTGTGCCCTAAAATATCATATTTTGCCAGGAATTAAACAAAAAATGATAGTTAGCAGGCTGCGCAGATAATTCACTGTGAGACTCTACCATTAGAAGTAAAAAGTCTTACACAGGGTGAAACACTTCACTTGTTTATGCTTTGATATTAATATGAGAAAAATATAGAAAGCATTAATGGTGTTTTTTTCCCCTCTAAGCTTATGCAAGTTAGGAGAGGAACACAAATGTAGAACACAATAGAGTACCCGCACATATGCTAATTTTGCAGTAGTGAAAGCTGGTGACATTTGAAAGTAAGCAAGCAACGCTGACACAAAGGTGCAAAATCAAAGCCTGTTTTAGCCCTACAGAAAGGCAGCAGAACAGTCGAACAATATGATAGGCAGACACATTGGTTTTTAGTTAGGAACAAAAACTTCTGGAGATAATAAGAGTACCTTGTATTGCATGTTGCTTGAACCCAGTCAAATCCAGTGTCTTTTGGATTGCTGATTTATGACAATCGAGTGGCATCTTCTACGATCTTTGCATAAGAAATCACAATTGCATATGTGTATACGCATATATGAGTAAACTCTGCGTATTCTCCAGGCAAAATCTGTTTGAAATAATTTTATCTATGCACTTCAGTTTAAATTAAGGCACACAAAAATAAGAGAGTTTCCATTTCAAGTGAAACTGATTCCAAGTGTTCACGAATCTTAATACCAACTCTGTCATTAGGTTAGCCCGCACATCCACATGCCACTTTTCCACATGCAAATGTATGTGTGAAAAAGTGTGGATGGGAAAACATATATATAAGTCTAGGTGACTGATTTCAAAATTAGAATGTAGCATCAGTGTTTAAGATATATACTCCCCAGCAGATGAATTTAAAATAAGATTTAATAATATATATATTCAAAACATTTATTTTTTATATTTTATTTCCTGATTAAGCTTCTGTGTTTAAAAACAGGCTGAACTACATTTTTGACTGTACTATATTGTACTTTAAAACCAATAAAATATATAGAATAAGGAATTTTACTCTAGTACCACTGAACTAATGCATAGAAATGCTTGAGGAGAATTCTCAGGTGATTGCTATGTACTAATACCTTAAATAATTTACATCTGGAGGTGCTTTAAAATAATGCGTTTGAGCATGATGGGATGGCCAAATTTATCTGTGGTGATATTAGTGATAAAAACTCTTCAGAAAAAGCACGTAACACAGAAAAATAGCTTACTTCCCATTCTGTAGAAACCATATACTAGCTTATATAAGCAAATGCAACTTCCACTGAAGTCGGTAAGCATATATATAGTCCAGTAATGCCTGTTTTGAATTTGTTACCAGCAGCAATAAGACTGGTAAAAGAAAAAAAATAATCCACAGGATAAGGTAAAAATGTGCTTCTCTTTTTTCAGTCTTTGTTTTCCCTAATGCACCTGTGTTTTTTCCAAGTGTGTATTAGGCCTAATTCTGTTCATATGCTCAGTACTACAGCTTGTACCCGCTACTTAACATTGCTGATCATTTACATTATGTAACTTGAACAACATCCTAGGTCATCATCGAATGTGACTCAGACTCCAGAATAATATATGAACATTTTAATGTAGTCTAGTCAAAGTGGATACTCTATACCTAATAAATAATATACTCTCTAACTTCAATAAATTCTTTAAGAGCATATGCCAGTAAAAAAAAAAAATTAAAAAAAGGCAAATCAGCAAATCTAGCAATACATAGAATTGTGTAATACATATAACTAGGGATGAGTACCACAATTAGACTTTGCACGGAAAGAAAAATCTTAGAAGTAGCCTGGAATCGTCGCTAGGAACTTGTTTTCCATGATATAGAAATGCCGAGTGACTTATCACTTGCTTCCAGAAGAATTTAGCTAATTTTAACTTATAAACAGCCTAAAACGGCATTTGAGCTATAAATTGCAATAATCTAAAGATGGCAAGAGGCAATAAACATGAGTTAATGACTCAGCATCCTCCTGAGATAGCACTGGTCATACAGCTTTGCTTAATCTTAGACATGCACAATCAGTGTAAAAAGGTGGTCTCCAGAGACCATTTACACTGAGAATAAGAAAAACATACCACCTCTTTATATGTTTGAAAGCTACTATTGTCCTTTAATTTACTTCAGTTACATCCTATTTTTAACCACATTTGTATCTTATAGATAAATGCAATCCTTCTGTTTAGGATAATAAATTATATGTAAGCATGGTTTGATTTTCATATTCAAAAGCAGTAATGCATATTCCATTGAGTCTAGGAAAAAAATTGAGCCAAAATAGATTGAGTAGAAGTTTTCTAACAATGCTGTTTTGCCAAGATTAAATGATAGTATAAAACAAACGAGAAGGGATTAAGTGCTCTTTTATTGAAACAGAATTGCCCTTTCAACACGAAGCTAGCTTTTCGGCTGAAAAGAACAGGTTTATCAGGACAAAGGCCAGCCAGCCAGGAAGCCGCGTGGTAGTGACATGCAGCATCACCTCCTGCAGTGTGTTAGGTGGTCTCATGATAAACAGGACCAGAGGTTAAAACAGCGCAGGAGCACTTTTCTGGTTGCTTTCTTTGCTCTTTCTTATTAAAGGAAGCTACCATCGCAGGCTGGTGACCGGCAGCGCCATTGATGGATGCCAAAGGATTCTCCCGAAAGCAGGAAGTACGTTCTTGGACATGATTCCAAAGTGTAAATACATTTATAAACACCATAAAAAAAATCATACCGCTTCCCTCTGCCCAGCACATACATACAAAGGGGTATAGCATGAAATCAGAGCACCCACTTGGCTACTGTGCTGCCACACGTGTAACCAGTTACTTGCTCGTCTTCAGCGGAATAGCAGGCAGCGTTTATGGCTAGGAAGTAACCAGAAACAATAAAAGCAGCAGCAGCACTGCTGCAAATGGAAAACCTGGAAATTCAGGCACATGAGGAACTAAAAGCCAGTGGGGCTGCCTGGCATCCTGTGGTGGGGCTGGCATTGCCCCCCAAGAGCTAGCAACTCAGCTGTTGGCTTCAGCTCTGAAGAAGAGAAAACAGATCCGAAATCTGAAATCAGAAACTTGTCACAGAGATGAAAGCTGTGGGCAACGCCCAGACATTTATAAAAGTACACGATATGAGGTGAAGAAAGCCCCACGATGGGAAGCAGCCAGTTCCTGAACCACCCCGAGCTGTGTGGATGCACCTGGGCACCTGCAGCCTTCCCCAGCACCCCTAGAAGCTCTGCTGCGGTGCCTCCCAGCTGCAGCCTGCTCCCCCTGCTACCACAGCTCCTTTCTGCACTGCTGGAAGCAGCAGGAGGGCACCAGGATATTTATACCAGTTGCTGTACCCTCCTTGAGCCTCTCACACAACTGCTTCCGTCACATCTGTAGGTCCAACAGGCTACTTCGGATTTATATCAACACAAAACACAGGATAATCTGTTAAATTAGTTAGAAATAGGATGCTGCTCGTATGTACTACGAAGGCATGTTTTTAATAATGTAACTACTTAACACATTTTAGCAGCACTAAATGCACAGAAAAGTAAGGAGATAGCCAATGGTTTATGAAAGTATGAACATAACACCTCAGAAATGTGTATGATTTTTACTTCCTCTATCTATCATTTGTAACACAATAGAAAGCACATTTTTTCACTCCTTAACAAATCTATTATGCGAATGACTTTGAAGAAGCAACTTAGTGTCTGGGTAAAGTTTAAAGTCCTGTGGGTAACATTTAAAAGTTTTAAAAAATTTAAAGGAGATACTCCATCAATAACAAAGTCTAGGAGTAGGACAATTCTAGTGCACAGGTTTTTTTGTTTTGTTTTGTTTTTTTAAATGTTAGGATACCTTCACCCTATGATATCACCAGTACCTGACACACTTTAGCAAGATGGTCTGAAAAAAGCCAACAACCTAAAGGCAAATAACATTGTTACAGTCTCAAGTATTCAACCCTGAAAGGGATGTCCCTGCTGCCAATGGAACAGCCCTTATCCCAATCAAATGAACTATACAGAAGGAACCTGCATCAAAAAAGGACACCTGAGCTTAAAGTTGGCTAGCTTTTTTGTCTAAGATGAATCTAGGAAGCTCCTGATCTGAGGATGTCTAATTTAAGGATGCTAATTCTTAGAATACGTTATGTATCCAGCAAACCCATACCTCAAAATGGCCACGAAACGGAGCAAGACCACATTTTTTTTCTTTCAATATAAATTTTATATAAAAAAAATATAAATTCTTTTAATATAAATTTTGCTGGTGGAAAAATGCCACTGAAAAGTATAAAAGAAGTACTGTGTTACAATTTTTAAAACTGTCAAATCAAAATACGCCGAAGCATAATAAAACCACTAGATTTTAATCAAAATTCTTTTAAATCAAGCCTTAGTTAATTGGAGAGCACCAACTGTGCACTTTGCTGGTGCAAAAGCAGATGCATTTTGTAAATGACAGATCTGGAAAAATCTGAAGAGCAAAGGTATATATGCATTAGCAGTAAGCTCTAGATGTCTGAGAGATGAAAGTCCACAGCAATATCAGAATATAAAAATATATCGAAGTGACAACCAGAATGACAAAATGTTTCTATTCATTATAATGTAACACAGTCTGTGGAACAATGGTCCCTCTGTTAAGAGATATTGAGAAAAAACGCCACAAAACTTTTCCGTGAACAAGTATAAAATGCATCACAGGACAGATTTTTGTTCTCCACCCTTACCCTCCTGTGAGGACCATAACTAGTGGAAAGCCCTGGTGGTGCTTCAGGATGGAACTAAGGATGCCAGTATAAAGCATTTGGAAATGTAAGCATTACGAGACTTCAAAAATGTGAACTAGATAAGTATGCCTAGACTTTTCTTGCTGACAACAATTATATTGAAGTTTTCTAAAAGGCTGATGATTTAGCTTACACGATAATAGGATAAATGCTGAGGAGTAGTCAATTTTTCTAGACAGTTGCACCAGTTTCCTAAGACAGAAAATGCACAGTATCTTCTAGCCAGAGATAACAGTTTGGGTACACGAAGAAAATGTCACTGAGCATCAGATCGCATCAATTTTTTCACATTGGATTTTATGTAGAAAAATAAGAAAAGGTGTGATTCATGTACGTGCTTCATACTAAATCACAAAACCAATCATTTGGAGAGCAACAGAACAGTCCTGATAGATGAGAAATTCTAAAAATACCTTCTCTTTTTCTTCAGATTTCCCCTTCCAAATTAGGGATGTGGCTACGATCTGCGATGCCAGGTAACAGGGTATGGTACCTCTCTGTCCAACCAGCGGAGAAAAAAGCTCTGATCCAGAAACTTTGACTTGTCAATAATAAAGCTCTACATTCTCAACAAGGTTGACACTGTTACCTCCAGCAGTGTACAGACAGCAGAGAGGCCAAATGATAGGAAAGTAACAGGTCATTTAGACTTATCTACAATGTGATATTAAAGACTTGGAAGATTGGGTGCAGGATCTACATACACAGTGTGCATCAAATTCAAGAGAGGAGTTGTCTTTCTTGAGCACAGACTTTATCTGAAAAAGTACTGTATACTGTGACTGTGGGTTTTAAGACAGAGCAAGAAAGAATATATATGTCTGAATAAGTTTTCTGTTTCCTCTCATTGGAATGACAGTGAATAAAGACGAGGAAAATTACAGCATGTGAATACTAGTGTAATTACTGAATAGTTCCCCACATAATTATGCAAAACAGATCTATCCATAAGTTAATGTAGCCATTTTCTTTTTTAAACAGAATTTTCATGCCATCCGTCAGTCACCCCAAAACACAAACCTTAGATGACTTTCAGTACACAAAATGTACTCATTTGGTCTGTAATACAAGCAACGCATGTGAGTAGAAATAAAGGTTTAATGAAACAAAATAACATTCTCCACTAGGGAAAACACATTTTGCCCAAAGAAAAACCTAATGTAAATAAGTGGAGACTTGACTATTTGATAAATATAGCCCCAAAGGTTATATGTTTACTGAAAGAATATAAATATTGTACGTGATGTAGATTTTTTTTTATTTGACTAGAAACATTAATTGCTTTCTAAATACAATAATATTCTTTCCTTTCAAGCTGTGAGGTCTCATTTCTTTTACTGCAACACGTAACCAATTACCTAACAAAAATGTTTACATTAATCACAATGACTATATTTTAGCTTTTATACCACCAATTTTATTTTTGCTTAGAACTGAACTCCCTCGGGCATTCTTTCATGCCAACTGTTAATTTCTATCAGTGATAAAGTTCCCTTAAGCTTCTTTTAACATCTACTGGACATGACCTCATAAAATTTAATGCCATTCATTAACCCTAAGCACTTAACTTTACACAGTAATGTCAGGCATCTGACTTTTCAGTGCATGAGAAATCCAAGGGGGAACTGTTTGAGAGATACAAATTACCAATCATTTTATTAGTAGAAAGGATGGCAATGAACAATATTAAAGGGTGAATCAAGACTTTAGGAAACGTAGGGTTCTTACAATGCCTTCTAATCTACAATTATAAAACTTTTGCAGTAAAAGTAAAAATTTTGCACTAGTTTTGCTTGTTTTTTGCAGGTTTTTTTTGCAGTAATTTTTTGCTTGTAATTTTGCAGTTTTGCGGTAATTTTGGCTTGTCAGGGGACTAAAATTCAAAGCTGAGGCTGAATGCCAGGTTTTTAACACCATCTGAAGTGGATATGATTTGCAGACGTGTTTTCCTTGGGTGTCCAGTAGCCTTCAGGAATGTCAAAAGGGCCCAGCTGCCAGGACCACCTCACATTCCGAAAGGCAACACAGCAGGAAGACTGGGGTGGAATAGAAGAAGCAGTTTTCTTTGAAGTGCTTCTCACTTTCTTCCTACAAGAGCCTCGCCTAGATTTAGTTTCAAATTGGTGGCTGTTCCTCTGATTTTGGTTATGTACCAAGAAAGATTTCCAAGGGACAGCACTGTTTTTATTTTCCCTAAGATGCACAGATGGGTGATGTCTGCTTAACTCATTTAACCATATTTCCCAGTGGCTTCACACATGTTGGATAAAATGTGGAAAATTCTAGAGGTGAATGAAAAATACTTAGTAACAATTTTCTGGCTTCTCTTGGGCCATTCAAGGACATTCCTTGTGGGGAGTGGAAACTGACTGACAGTCTGTCAAGGTCCTGAGTGCAAAAAGGGCACATTGTTAGGGGAAAAAAAAAAAGTGCTGTATTTATTATTCCTGTTGGCTCAAGAGATATCTAGGCATCCTATGTGAAAAAGGACAGTGCTACACAGCTAGAAACATGGTCCATCGGAGCTCCAGATAGCAATCTGCTTATTCATCCCTGTTACAGAAAATCCCCTCCCTGCTGCCCCCCTTCCCATGGTTGTATGTAGCACTCATTTTTTCTTCATGTCACAGTCTGTTACCGTCTGGGTTAAGCAGTTTATGCTGTTGGAGCATTTCTATACAAATTATACAAGGTGGCAATAAATTGCTTCATGAGAACCCACATGAGATTCGATGCTGATGTCTCTAAGTGCTACAATTTTATTTATTTATTTTTAAGCAGCAAGAAGAGCTGGTTTTCAGAACTAAGCAGTAGCTCCTGAATTTACTTATTGGAACTGGAAAATATATTCCCCGCTACTCTATAAATCTAAACAGATGGAAGTCATTTTGCTCAAGCTTTATTTCTGCAGAAAGGTATCTCTAAGCAAAAGGCAGGTATTACAGAACTGAGGTTTTGACACACGAACAATTGTAATCTCTGGTACCAGCCCTATCTCAAATTTCTCAGAATGACTATTTTAGCTATAAAACATACACAACAAAAATCTACAGTCAATACATACTTCATGCTATTGGAAATGTTTTTGCATCTTGCATGCCACTGGTCTAAGATTACTTTAGCATAATTATATCATGATGCGACATCAGTAAGCGTGCATCAGTTGGAAAAGTTTTTATTGCCTAATAGCAGGGAATGGCAATAAAGCAGATGTACACTAGGTCACATGACAATGGCAACCAATTGGTCTGTATTTGGCAAACCAAAGTATTAATGTTTTATAAACACCAAGTATGTTACATACTTTTCTAAGAATACAGATGTAAATCTCTGCACAGCATAAACACTTGTGCTGATCAACATAAAGATACTGCTGTGATAGGTACTTTGAAGTTGTAGATAAGAGCTCAAGCTGCAAGATGCCAACAAAAATGGAAGTTTATAAAGAATCACTGCCAGACTCTTAAATGTAGTAGCACTTGTGGGACTTTCTGTAATATAAATAGTAATTACCTTCAATGCAGAATGTATTTGCAAAAATATACTGGTGCATATACCAAAACTCACAACTAATTTTTCTGCTTACAAAACAAACTTCAAAATCTGTAAGTTCTGAGTAAAACCAGCCCTCAGTAATCTTTTGCTTCACTCCACCTAATATGTAGTGTGCAAATATGCATATATGTGCATGCATATACGCAGCCACTGCAATATACATACACAAACACTACAGTCTTAGCGTGAGGGCATCTACCCTGCAGACAATTCAATCAATCTCTCAAGTGACACCCACACGTGCCTGCACACACAAAAGCAGATGTGGCATTAAGATTTACAAAGTTATTGAAACTTTTAACAAGTAAAACGCATCTTTACTTAGCTACACCAGAATGAGGAATAAAGGGGTTTACATATGTTCCAATTCTAAACCTATCAATCAAACCCATGTTATTCCTTTGGGAGCTTATTTACATGCATATTTATCAGCCTCACATGCTAATTCCCTGCTGTTTTATGCCTGCGAGGCATGTTTATGAGTCATAATTGTTGATCTCATTTGATGTATTTCACTGAAGTAAGACATTATTCAGTTATGTGGCCTAATGTCAATGAATTACGATGACCTGATCTTCGAAATGCAACTTGTTCTTTAATTTTTATTAGAGCATAACTTATTCAGAAGAAGAAATACACTAAAATGGAAGATAACATGCTTTTGTAGTCACTTTACTTAAACATTTCATTTTTGAAACACTCCTCCCTACCTCTAGGCAAAGTTTAAGAAGTGCAATTTGTAAACACCAAATGAAAAGAATTTTTGCCTGAAATTAGTAGATACTTCTCTGAATGGGATCTTTTAGAGGTGTATTTATTTTGTTTGAACCAGCCAAAAGACAGGCCTTTGGAGCACTGGCATACGGTTTGAAAGAGGAAAAAAATAGACCCAACCTGAAGGCCTCAAATTGTTCTTTGCCTTAACTTCATTAAGATAGTAACAAGATATGGACCTAGGAGCAAGTGGTAAATGAGAATTACTGGAATAACTCAACGTGTCCCAAAACTGACTCACCACCTTTGATGCAAAATGGTGTCAATTCATAAACAGAAAATCACTTCAGGGCCAAAGATCTGAACAGCGGAATTATTAATAATGTGGACAAACTTTCTTGGGTTGCTTGCCCACCAAGGGCAAAACAGGTGACACGGCAGATGGGACACTGACAGGTGTCTGAACACGGCCGTGGTACAATTCTGCTCCCTTTGCAAAGACTCATTCCAGTCTCCCAACGCCTCAACTAATCTTTAAAGGATTAAATTACCTTTAAAAAATCAGATTAATAATATTTCTCAGTAATCATGCCTATTTTTCTAATGCAATTATAGCATGGAGGAATCAAATCAATAAAGTAATTGGCTATTTTTTTTCTCTTGCAGCAAAGACTTGTCGTCATTGTAGTAAGTGCCCAAATTGGAAAACATCAAGTCTCAGGAAGTGTTGACACGATTTGTGTGGCTGTAGGATCCACAGTGTAAGCAGCCCCGTATGCTAGGCCAACAGATTACCATTGTACACATAATTTACTACATGATATTCAGATGTCACCACTTCCCATCTTAAGATTCAGTACTGTTTTAACGCATTTACTGTCATTTTGTTACATATAACAAATGTAACTATCAGTTGACAATTGACTTCAGCATCCCCAACATTATAAGTATTTTACAATTAACAGATTGTCACAGTTAATACAATGTTTAACCCAAATTCAACTTTATATAGTAATTAAAAAAAATGCTTAGGTATGTTCAAAAGTTTCAAAGTCACTGCTCTGAGCTACAGCTTTGGCAAGGAACGGATTAATATGCAAAACCAGAAAACTGTATTTAGACAAGTAATGCAAATGCTTGAAAGCAAATGCAGGGTCATTTTTCCATAGAAATCTCAAATTTCAACTGACAGTTATGAGTAAGTGTCTTTGAAACGGCAGAAAACCTGCAAGCATCTTCTTAAATTTGTAATATCTAGAAGACCTGTAGTATCAGAAAGATCATATTAATTCTGCACATGAAAAATCTGCAGCAGATTTTTCATGTGCAGAATTAAATCTGTGGTTTTCATTTAAAGCTGCTTTTACGACAAAATTATCTTTCCTGCAAAAATTAAATAAATGAGAAAAAGCCACAGGCTTTATGTAGTATTTTTCCAAATCAGAAATTTACTTTTGATAGAGGTATGCCACAAAGCATCTTCTTTAAAAAAATTTATTCTCTTCAACAAACAGTTATTCTAATAGCACAGTTACGAGGGTGTAACTTAAGTTCATGCAAATGTCAAAGCGAAAAACTATCATGTCTTCATGACAAATAAATATCACAAATACTAATTTATAAAATACATTATATTTAATCATGCAGAAAATCTTCAATTTTAATTCCAGAACATTTAAAACAAAAGTTTTGACTGGTTACAGTCACAAAATCCCAAACAGAGGTAGACTCTTCCACAGTGTAAGCTCCGACTTACACCCCTTCTTTCTTTCAAATTCAAATAAGCAAAAGACAAACTAATCTGCAAGTGCATTATTTTTAGAATAGCAACAATTAATGCTATACAATTTTATGGCAATAAAATCTCAGTCTTAATGTAGCTGATAAAGTTGTGACCACCTACCTGTTGATAATTCAGAATGGGGCTTTGTATACATTTGCAAAACAGTATTTTGTTTTGTACTTCAGCAAAGAGTGAACAAACACTGGGTCACAGAAGTTTGGTGGTGGCCCTGTGGCTCAGTATCCTTCTCTCTTCCATTAAGATAGTATCTGCTCTGGCCACCAGTCATCAAATCAAATTTGATGAGAATTCATCTAAGTGCAAAGTAGAAATGCCCACTAATGGACAGATTTATGTTCCATTGCTCCACCCTTTAAATATTTCAAATGAAAAGTAAACAAAAGCATCAATGGTATCTTTGAATATTATGACTAAGATACAGAACTTATACCCCCACCATACTGAAACACAAATATTTTCTAATCGAAAATATACTTTCATGCATATTATATGAGAACTCTATTCCTTCAATTGCATTTAGCACTGAAACACTACACAGATAACTTTTCCTAAGGTTAAATCATTGATTCCATTACAAATCCAATTTCTCAGAAGAAAAGAATTATCACCACCATAAAAGCTTTACCTGGATGAAGTTTGTGCCTTTTAACTTCTAGGAAGATCGGGAATAATAATTTGTAATGGGATATCAAAATTTTAGTGGATAAATTTATCATACAGGGCTACTGGTAATATTTTGGTTACACGGTCCCATATGCACTGAAGTGACAGATTTGTTCAAAAATTTGAGTGCAGTCTTCCTATCTCAGATTTTATATATTATATATATATATATTTATATATTTATATATTTTATATATTATTGCTTACCACTCTAGTACCCAATCAGAAGCATTTAACTGCCAGCTGATTGTGCAGATTTAAGATATTTAAAAGAAGAATATTAGAGCTGTTTTTTTTTTTAACTGGCCATTATAGTTCACATGTATTAAATTTGATTTTTAACCTTCTCACTTTAATTTTTTTATTTTTTTTAATATTTTTTTTTAAATTTGATTTTTAACCTTCTCACTTACATTCCATGAAATATCATAGAGACAGGTATTCTCTATGGGAGCTGCAGGGGAAAAGGGATGTAGCATTGCGTTACCTGATTCACAGTTTCCATTGAGCTGTATGTCTAGCCAGTTAATGCCCATAGCACCTATAGTGGCATAATGCAACTGTAAAAGCAGGATGCAGTGCTTACTTTAAAAATTCTCATAAGAAGTTCCAGTATTTTGCCTTTTCTTAAGACAGGAGCTGGGAATGCTGAGATACACACCAATGACAAACAAAACCAAATCAAATCAACTTTGATAACTACTTCATCAAGCTGGAGCAGCATTCATTCATCTTGTGGAAAAATCATATTTTAATAGTAACACACACATACAAATTTTATATATATACACTGTGCTACGGTTTACAAAAGTTTAGGGAATAGTTTAATGAATTAAAAAACTTTAACTTTATTTGATTACCCATAATAATGAAAAGATGACACTCATATCTCCATCTTCTAAAATATTTTCCATTTTACAGTTACCAAAACCACTTCTGGTTGCAATTCTTGAAGACTGACAAGTTCGTATTTGTTATGAGTTTGTATATAAAACATGAAAAAGTTGTGGGTGTACTCTGAAATGTACCAAAGTTACTGTGTTTTTTTGTTTTGTTTTGTTTTGTTTTGTTTTTACCCTGCCTCACAAATGGCTCAAAGGAAGCAAGAAACAAAGGATCACTAGGTCACTGAGGCGGCGCTCAATCTTGAATGATCTGGGTTCAATTCCTGGCCCTGCTGCAGACTTCTTGTATGAATTAGGCATATCATTTCACCTGCTTCAAACTTCTGCTTCTGTAAGAACATACAGTCCTATTACTATACGTATGGCAGCTACAAGAATTAATTTCTTAACTTCTTTGGTATATGATACCTTGAATAGGATGAGATAAGCACAGAGATGCAAAAGAAACATCCAAAGTCCTACTTCCCTTTATAACAGATCAAGTGACTGAGCACAAAGTGCATCATAAGCGTGTGTGATTGTCACAAATAGTAAAAATAAATCTTACTTGCTATATCCTTTTATGTCACTTGGGCTGCAGTTAAAACATTATAGTCACATGATTACTGATGAAGTGACCTAAACTTCTGACATAATGACAAAGCTAAATAGGGATATTTATGAATAGACAACTAAAAGATATTCCATACTCTGACAGAAGTGTTCAATCTTTTTTTCATGGAGTGCGTGTGTATAAATATTTAGAAACAAAAGCCAGTACTAGTTCACTTAGGCAAAAAGGTTTAAACATCAGCTCACCTAATGCATTTAAGACATCATGTGTCTTTATCCAGTATCATTTAGAGTTGGGTTGGTTTGCTATTTTGTTGACTGGAAAGAAAGATAGTTAAAGTAGAAATCCTATGCACGTTTCTCTCACTGCAACCATTTTAGCCCGTACTTCTGTTTAGAGGCAAAGGTATTCTCCGATTATCATGTATATTTAGCCTTTTTTCATTTACTGCATATCTGATGTGTAAAATGAAGGCCAACACTTTAAAGGTCATATGCACACTGCCTCTGAGCAGACAAAACCTGAGACCAAATGCTTGAAATCTGGACATTCCCAAAATTAAGGAACTCCAAGTAACTAATCCCAATTCAGTATCTTGGGTTAAATTATTGCTTCACCTAAACAATAAGGGCACTCAGGCTTGTTGCTTTTACAGTCAATTGGAACCTTGCCATTAATTTTAATAGGATCAGGATCAGGTCCCTGACTTTTTCTACATCAAAGAAAAATCTTTCACAGTCATTTTGTTATAAATAATTAAAGCTGATTAGTAATAATAAGGTACCTTAACTGAAAAGGTAAACAGAGGAGACATTTATTATCAAAGTAAGAAAGGAAAATTAAAATAACCTGCAACACTTTTTGTATGTGCAATTCATCAGGAAATGTTGTAGAAGAACAAAAACAAACGTTGGCTCATTCCAGAGGTTCTTTGTCATCATTAATGTATTCAGGTTTTCACAGCTGAATTGCTGTACTTTGAAAAGATTTTCATGAAAGGAAACTCAAATTCAACGTTTAAACAAAGCTGTCAGGTTACCAAGATTCATATTTGTTTGTATGTCCAGAAAATGTTTTCTCCTTTTTAAAAAACCTCTGGGTTAGAAGTATTATTATTCTTTTGCTCTCAATTTGTAAACAACAGAAAATAAGCTTCTGTTAAACAACACATATTTATGTATTTGTTATTGTGAAGATGAAACCAGCAGTTAGAAATATCTGTTCCAACGTGGAGGTGAAAATACCTGCTACGGATATTTTACTTCATTACTAGTTCTGTTCCTCAAATTGATACAAATGGCCTCCTTCTGTTTCTGTCTGTCTGCTTGCCTGATCAGTAGAGCTAATTGTCAGAGCTGGGGAGATCTCCTATATCTAAATAGAAGATATGCAGTTTGTAACCTGCTTAATTTGCCTTATGTCCTGGATGGCCCTCAGTATGTTGTTCATTACGGTATCAGCTGTTTTGTTTGTAGCAATGGCAACCTAAGCATAGGCCTATTTTTCTTTGTTAAAAGGCCAGACTGTCAATAAATAATACACATCTTACTTATTTTAAGTGGCAAGAAACTACCTAGTTTGACAGTACTTTATTCCTCTCCCCTTCCACACACCTTAGCTTTGCATGTACAAAGAGGACAGTGACAGGTGTATCCAAGGTGGTTGAAGAATAAGGCTTATTAGTTAATAGGAAGCCTAAAATTGAAACTTTGCAATATAATATGGTGGTATCACTTCAGTGAAAGTAGGTCAAACACTTCACTTTCTAAAAGAAGGAATTCCAGATCTTTACAAGTGTCCACACCTATGAAAGACAGGAAAGATTCTACCCATGCTGACATTTTTCTGTTATATGGAGTAATCAATTTCTAATACAATCAAATCTGTGGCAGTTAAAATCTTTCAAAATGTTTTAATGTACATTTAATCTCAGGTACAGGGGTCTGTAACATCAGCTAGCTGCATACATTTTACAGACTGCTTTGTAAATTACAGCCTTCTGTACATAAGGACAGAAGTGAACACACACATTTGATTATTATCCTGTACCAATCATGCTGGCCTCAGCTAGAATTCTGATTTACTAGTCTTTTATTATAAATACACAAGGAAAATCAAACTTGTACAGTTCAATTTTTTTAAATTAAGAGAGTCTTCCTTTTCCATATGTAGGAAATATAGCCATTTAACATGATTTGATCATTGCATAGAACACTTAATATGTGAGGTGTTTACATATACTAACCTTCATTATATTTTTGTATCAAGTCTGAGTAAAATATTCAAATAATTATTTAATTCTCATCACTGGCTTCTATATAACTTATAATAACAAGGTAGTTTTCATGTTATATTTACAGAGTTCTTAATGAAAAGATTCTTCTGTTTTAATGCTGTTCGGGAGGTTACTATAGTTAAAATGGAAATTTCCACTTGGTATTTTAAGCTCCAATAGCCATATCAAATTTATTTATTTATTTTTAAATCTTCTTTTTTCATTCAACTTCTATCATTTGCTTTTATCAGAAGTATATTATACTATAAGTATACTAGGAGTCAAGATGAGAGCCAGCTAGTTGAGCTTTAACCTGGATTTGGGAGAAGCTAGGTAAAGAACAAAAAGAAAGACTGAAATCAGCATTTCCCATAGTAAGGTCACAAGGAATTACCAGAATGATGAGGCTGGCAAGTTATTTATGCCAGTATTTTGGGCAGGATTATATTTGGAAACAATTGGAAACTCCCAGCTGACATGAGTGAGTGGAGGCGAAGTGCCAGTGTCATTAGTGAGTTAGGTCTTATCTTCGTGTACCAATTCTGAGTAGAATTTTCAAAAAGAGCAGTTCAGATTTCACTTAGATCATCAGACACCATCAATGAAAAGGTCTTTCTAATACCTAATAGTGAGGGCTACGAAGATGGTGAAGGGCCTAGAGGGGAAGACATATGAGGAGTGGCCTGTTCAGCCTGGAAAAGAGGAGGCTGAGGGGAGATCTCATCGCGGTCTACAGCTTCCTCACGAGGGGGAGCGGAGGGGAAGGTGCTGATCTATTCTCTTTAGTGACCAGTGATAGGACCTGCTGGAATGGTGTCAAGCTGAGGCAGGGGAGGTTTAGGCTAGACATCAGGAAGAGGTTCTTCACCGAGAGGGTTGTCGTGCACTGGAACAGGCTCCCCAGGGAAGCAGTCACTGCACCAAGCCTGTTGGAGTTTAAGAAACATTTGGACTGTGCGCTTAGTCACATGGTCTAAAATTTTGGGAAGACCCGTGTGGTGCCAGGAGTTGGACTCGATGATCCTTATGGGTCCCTTCCAACTCGTGATTTTCTATGATTCTATGATCTGCCTTATAAACCACTGAACCCTGATCCCTGTGCGATGCTTGTGCCAGTTACCCATGTCCCATTATAACCTCCAAACTGGAACTAATGTAGCATGCAACTTCTGCAAAGCCACCCAAAACAATGGAGCTACCAATTCTAGAGAGAAAAGTCAGACCCTGGATCCTCATAAGCCACAGAACTGTGCCAGCTACTCACATACACTGCCACAGCTGATGTCATTTAAAACACTCCCCCGGCTCCTAAATAAGAATTTACAGCAACGCATTTGAACCAAAGGGCCCACATCTCACTACATTCTCTTACTTACCCGAGGACATGGTGACACTTGTTACTATCCGAGCTGAGCAGCCCAGAAGCCAGCGGAGCAACCTTGGGCTCGTCTACAAGACCTCTGGATCAATAGGCCCTGACAAAACTTGAGTTTGAGGCCTTCTACTTTAAAGCTGTTACTTGACTCACATCACTTAGGGCACACAATACAGTCTACACCTGCCTAATAACAACTCTACAGTATAGTTAAATCCTTGAATACTACAATCTTTAAAGGAAAACATGTACTAAGTGCTAGATACTTTCAGCTAATTTTTAAATATATTTAAACATGCATCGTTTCTCTGCTATCTGATTACTTAATATTTTTCTAGGACAAAAAAACAAAAGAGAAAATGAGGAGTCCCGTGGAAGAAGCTAGTGACAGGCTGAGTTAGCTGAAGACATACTGTGTTGCTCCAATAGCCTTTGTCACTACAACCCTGTTGTTGCTCATTTGAAAGCAAGATAAACAGTAGTTATTATTAATAAATGAATATTAAAATGCTTGTTATGTTAGCATATGGTGCTTGAAGATGTAGAGAAAAAAAACAACAACACAAACCTTTCTTGTTTTTATTCTTGTAATACAAAGCAAACCAGAGTAAAGAAAGCTCTTCCCTCTCAAGCATACCTCCAATCTTTACACCTGTGCCTTTAATGGAAAAGCCAAGCCCAAAATAGCCTAACGTGAATTACACTTAAGATTTGGGGAAATCATTTGACAGCATATGGGTCCTATTAGGTCCACAAAAGGTGAGCACTGTTATTTCATTCCCCTCTTGTTTTCTGTGTAACACTGATTTAAGCCAGGTTTCTCAAACTACCACAATAAGGTATAGTTCTATATGGTAAGGATTTCTAGAAATCAGTGTCATGAGGTTAGTACCAGAATGGCATAATTCTCAAATGAGGACCAATGGAATAAGAATAGAATAAGGTCACAGAATAATAGAATAATAATAATAATAAGAAGAATAACTATTAATAACTAATAATAACACAGAATAATAGAATAAGGTCACAGAATAAGGTCAAAATGGGAATATGAATGCTCTTTTACCACTTTATATTTTTTCACGACAGCCTGAGAATCAAGAGGGATGCAATGGTAAGTAGGATATGGGCAACTGATCTATCTCAGCTAGATTCATTTCAGTCAGACACTCCAGTAGTTATCTTTCTCCTTTCAGCTATGTCAGCCAGTGTTCTCACCACTAGCTATATCTTTTAGACAAGAAATATATCCCCCAAATCTCCAAACCCCAAACAATCAGGCCCATTAAATGTTTCCCCTTTTCTTCTATAAAGAACAAAGAATACATTACATTTTTCTGTGTGAAGTATGCTATTAAACAATAGCTTGTACACTAATTAAAGCAAATGTAATTGTGAGAACACACTGACATTGTTAAAGTAAATTACCCAATTCGTTAATAGTTTCATTTCAAGTGACCTTAATTGTATTAATTGTGATATTGAACAAATTAAATTGAAGAGTATTAAATGCATTGTTCCAGTCTGTCCTTAGAGGATCAACTTTCTCATTACATGAATGAAATGGGAATACTACCTACTACATTCTTCAAAACTTATGTCAGAATGTGGTGAGTCCCATAACTTAGAGTAAAAAATTACCGCAGCTCAGAAACAGCTACCCTAGTTATCTTGTTTCAATGTAATATAAATCTTGAGCATTTGGAAATGAACAAAATACTTGTTAGATGCAGCACACAGTGAGAAAGCAGAAGTGCAAAGTTTCTGAAATTTCTCTTCATGTATTCAGTGTTTATAAAGTGCCTGCTGGAGACCAAAAAGATGTGATTCATGTCAGTCTGATAAAGAGCCCTATTTAAATGAGAGTCATTCAAAATTATTGTTAGAATAGAATGAACAATGCCATGAACGTTTTTCGATCAGAAAAAGTAGTACAATAAAACCAACTTATAATTAAAAGAAAAAAAGGCATGTATACATACATGCATGTAAATGACAATACAATCAGATCCAAAAGTTATAATTGAAAGTAGAGTTTTCCTAAAAGAACTAAAATTTTACCTTTGAATTATGAGACTGCAGAAGTGTGAATTCCAGTCTCATAATTAGTACTAGTTGTTAAAAAAGCATGTATGAGTGCATATACACAAACAACATTCATTTTTCTATCTTGGAAAAAAAAAAATCAGACATAAAGAAAACAATATACGCCAAATCAACCATTGGAAAAAGACTGAAATAATATCTTATCGTTTTGTGTTTTTTTTTTGAATTCTTTAAATAATAAAGGAGAAGAAGAAAGGTCTTGACTGTTAGTTAGTTATTAACAACCTATTCTGACATTGTAAAACTGCCAACAAGCACATTCTCGTGACTCCTCATAACTCAAGATTCAAAGATCCTCAGTTGCACAAAATTTTGGACTGCTGTGACCACCCAGATCTTTCTCTATATGACACTTACCTCATCTGTAGTGCTTTAGTTTTATTTGTTCAGCTAGATAATTATCTCCTGCCTAGTATTTGCAACATTAAACCTTACAGCTGCTCCTACTGAACCATGTCTTATTCCTCTCAGGCCACTTCTCAAAAATCTGAAGAATACTTTGAATTGTATGTCTGCCCTCCATCAGGCTAACAACCCTGTCCTAAATAAAACACGTTTGATCTCTGTAACTTCACTGAGATTTTAATGAAAGCACTGAATACTACCAGACTCAAAAAACACCTTTCTGGAATTCCATCCAATATATCCTTTCAAGCTGACAGCCAACAAATAAAACCTAGTCTATATAGTTTCCCAACCAGCTTAACAACAATCCATGTACTTCCAAGATTTCTGAGAAAGCCGTGGGAGACGATTTCGAAACTCCAACGTGACATTGTATCTCACAATTCTCCATCAAGCTTTAATATCAGCTAAACATACTAAAAATACAGTCCTCCCTGTGCATTAGCAAATCTGACTAGCTCTATTATTAAATACTTATTTTCAACATACTTATCAGTGACATGTCTCATCTCAGTGAAGACTTCTGTAAGTTCACCTCCAAGGTAATCCTTTAAGCTTTCAGCTCAGCTTCATAAAACAATTTGCATGTCCTGATATTCCACAATATTATACAGAACATCTCCAACTAATGGACCATCTCTCTTGAAAACATCTATGGTACATGATACAGAATGCTCGAAAATGGAACAAGATGTATCTTGCATTGTAATCGCTACAGATTTTCACCAAACAGATTCTGTATGTCACCTGAAACTTGAGCTGAAAAACATTCAGGCTTGAAATATTTTAGTGTAGACAATGAAATTCAGGAACATCTATTCTAAAATGCTTCTTTGCCTACCTGTCCCAACAATGAATTTATCCTAACTAAAGCATTAGTGTGTTTGTTCACATACACCTTTCAAATACTGGAAACTTTTACTAAATTTAAGCAACTTCTACTCTGCAAGATCTTCTCTGTATTTAGGAAATGGTTGCATCTTCCCAATGCTTACAGCATCCTATGGTATTTTTAAGAGGGTTTTCAGATTTTTCTTCAATGAGCTAAAGGACTCTCACAATTTTCTAGTATGCTGCAGATCTACTGACAGAAAATTGGATAGGTAGAAGGAATAAAGGCTACATATATATATACATATGAATTATGTTAATTCTCCATCCAATTTATAGTTTGTTTCAAGAGTTGGATACTTCATTTGCAAAACACCGATTGCTTCTTTATTCTGAACTTCTAACCAGGCTGGATGGACAGGAATGACTGTATACTTTGACATCCAAAGACCTAACGCTGCCTAAACATATCCTTTATGTAAAATTAAATATTAAAAATTCAAAGACTTATTTTGGATATATAAAGTTTCAAATTAAAATGCAGTATGTGTCTCTCAGAAAAAAATTACGAAGATGAAATGGATGCTTTATATAAAATATTTACATAGATAGCACATAAAAAATGTACCATAGTTGGTAACCTTTATGACTTGGGGAACCATGTATTTACATATCTTTATCTTCGCATGTGCGTATGTGGTGTTGTGTATATATTTTTAACAGTTGACAGCTGTTTTAGAGCATACAGAGATGCCAAGCTGAATGAGGGTCTTGATTACTTCAAGATTAGCTATCTAAAGTTTCTATTCATTTTAAGTGTTGTTAGTGCGAAGAGTCATTAGTCACTTCCTTGTCTCATAGAACATCAGCATACATTTACATTGTTAATGAACATTTGGGGTAAATGAATTAATGGCACTTTTAAACATCGATTCAATACTAATAACTTTGTATGTCAGAAATGTTAAGGTTGGGATAAAAATGAGAAACCTTTTCAGTCAAGGTAACTAATTGCTTCTGGGCACAATAAATGGTAAAATTAATTTACTGTGCTTTTTAACAGGGTAAAAATCTTGATTTTCCTTGAAATAGAGTGGAGAGAATTACCAATATTTTTTAGGGAAAAAAATAGAAAAAGCTTATCGTTTTTGATTGGTGTAGACTAGAAGCAAGCTATATTTCCTCTGGAAAATGGTTATTTTCAGTTTCTAAAAATACATACAAAAATCCTTTTAGTTTATCAAACTAAAATGGCTCCGTATCATTAAGATGTCAAATATAATAGAGGAGGAACACTGACCTGGAAACGTTATTTCATCTAATCATCAGGTTTTTAAACACTTCCTCCTAGATGTTCATTCTCATTTTTAATATCAAAAAAGCTTTGTAAAGCAATGAAGAAAAAAATGAAGAAAATTAACTCAAAGGAACTACGAAGCTTTACTAATATATTTTGAAGTAAAATATCAGCTTCCCATAAACTGAAGTAATAAACCCGGCTAAGCAAAACTTGATGTAGGTTTATTAGTAAGCACTGGTAAACATAAGATTTATAGACAGATACACCCACACAGAATGGCTGATATGGGTGAGGGACTTAAGAAATGTGACAAAGTTGTTTCAACTCTGTAATTTAAAATAAATTTTTTATTTTGCCCTCCTGGTACATGTGCTCAATGACTGGAAAATTACAGGTAGTTAAGGTGCCATTGTGTATAACTGAGTACTCGAGGAACGTTTTCATGACAAGGATCTCGGCTTCTTGTTAAGCTTATCGCTTTCTTCGAACCAACGATACTGTCACTACTAGCAAATAAGTAGAGAAGACAAGCAACACAGACATGCATTGCATTATGCAAGCAGCTTGCTCTCACTGTTCATTAGAGTCTTCCAAATACTGCATTTAATTCATTTACCAAGGGTTATAAAGTAATTTCTACCTTTAGAGCCCATTCATACAGCTTACCTCGACTTCCAGTATTTTTTTTAATGAGAATATTTTCAGATTTTCTTATTTGAAGAAAGTGAGTCAAACAAGATTTGGAATTTTTGCCTTTTTATATTTATATAATCTTCTCTAAAATAATACTTTGAACTTTATCATGGTATTAAAGAAAAAAAAGTAAAATAGAAAAACTCTAAAAGCAAAGCAATGTAAAAGAGCCCATGTTTCAGAAAGTAACAAAACCATGCTGCATTTCAATATTCTTATGCTGAAGTCAGTGTTTGGTTTATGATTAAAAAAGGATGACAGCGCATTAAACATTTGGCTAATGTTTCTGTCTGTAATTGAAAGTTGACTTTTTGTGGTTTTCATTAGTGTCAGAGTGCTCTACACACACTCTGTGAAATGTTCTTTAAGTTGCCCTGTTCAACTTCCTTGAGAGAATTAAACAAATTATGACAGGTACAGTTACCATGACACACTTATGTAAGGTTTCTATGTATAAAGTTTAAAAAAAAATACAAAACTCACCTTCCTCTGGTTTGTTCAAATAACTCTGCAAGGGATCAATGCCTATTTCTTGTTCCTCTGTTTGCAAAGGGTGACTAGTTTCAGACACAGGATGATACATACTGGCAAGAGTAATTTCCACCGAAGGATATTTATCTGATGAAAAACAGAAAAACAAACACTCAGTGTTTCTTTAGCTATTTTGCAATCACGCAAGTCAATATTGAAAATGCTTAAAACTTTTCCTTATTTTTCAGACAAAACATCACCATTAGATGTCGAATAGCAGAATAATGGTATTTCCATTCAAATGTTTTATTATTTGGAGTCCAAAAGAATTGTTATAGTACCTCCTGACAATCACACTGCAAGTAAAATACACATATGGTTTTAAAGGGCTATGAGAGCTGGGGTAGGAACATCTTTCCTTCCTTTTCCAGCTTTTAGTCTGATTTTAGTCCCTTTTATTCTGATTCTAGGGAAAATTGATGCTAGTCCTTGCCAACAATTAAAGTTATAAAGCAAAGCTGAGGTAAGACCCATCATCACCCTTCTGGACTCACGACACCTCACCCTAGAAAAAATTTCTCTTTTAACCCCTTATATTTCAGAAACCTTGGGTCAAATATGAGACAACAGAAAGAGGAATGCAAACATATGCAAAAAAGAATGAGACAACATTGATCAGTATGATGGGTGATTTCAGTTTTATTGAGATTTATGTTAAGTTTCTAGAAAGGTGGTGTTAAAGAAGCATTTGAAGAAACTTAATCAGCTGGTTAGTGAATATTTATAAAGAAGTTCTTCCAAAATTAAGGACAAAAGGAGAGAAAGTATGTAAATGAAAGCCCAGCAAGTGGGTGATACGGGTTCACCATTAAAGGCTGAATGGAATTCCAATCAGTATCACACAAGTGAACAAGAACGATGGTAGAAGTTCATGTGAAGAATGTTTCAAGCTAATATTTGCTGCAATGAATAAGAAAATGCCAATAGAGGTAAAAAGCAGATGGTGTTATGGTCAGAGCAGCAAGACAGAGAAATGACCTTTCCAGTCCATTAACGTAGTGCAAGAGTACATTTGTCAAGACTACATTTTGGTCACTGTACAGTGATTTATTAACAGCCTGAAAGAGATGGAGCAACACAGAACTATGGCAGCCAAATAGGTTTGATTTGCCCAAGCAAAGTAACTAGCAACCTATGTCTGCCATCTGAGTTTTAAGTATCACTTACTGTAACTGCTTAGTTTACAGTATCTTAACTTTCTAACTCCAAGAAAACTGTATTTCCAAATAAATATATAAAGATAAACTCAAAGAGGTATTTACCAATCAGGATTGGTATATTATCAATTCAGAAATCACTTCAATTATGCTCTGCCTTTGGTTGTTACAAGGCATTGGCCATGTATGCTTAGCACCTTCAGTTTATCACTAATAAATGGAAAGTGACTAGGATTCTTAAGACTTTTCTAGTTTTATATCCTATTCATCAGCTTCACTGTCCTACTACGTTACGTGAAAAATGCAATAAATAAGATACAAAGCTAGCTGGAGCACTGTTAGGCATTACCTTCAAACCAATGCACCGTGTGGGTTTTGTCCCTCATTTGCCGTGGCAGCCATGCTAGCATGGTGCTGAAATGATCACCCCACCTCTCTCACTACTGCTTAGCTAGAACAGACCCTCTGAAGCTCTTAGGAACAAGCAGCCAGACACTGAGGGAAGGCAGGACTGCCTGCTTTTGCAGTGGTACAAGTTTATGTCAAATTATTACAATCAAATAATCACGGCCTCAGAGAAAATACACCACAAACACAGCATGGCCTTGAATGATTCTTTGTACTAAGTCCAAAAAAAAATAAAATATTACGAGCGCAATTACACTTCGTGTGCTTATGTGATTTATTAACCATAATAATAGAAAACACATAAATGATAACTTGGAGAAAAACGTTTACAAACTTGCTAGCCACTTAAACATTTTGATGTTTACCTGCAGTCTTGTGGCTACATATTATAGACAGATGTTTGTAACTACCTGATATTTTAAATAAATGAATGAAAAAATAAATTAAAAATGAATTTACTTTAAAAAACATTGTAGAAAGGGGTGTTTACAATTTTCTCCTTTTGGAATTTTAGTTGCTATTCCTGTTCTTTTTTGCTGTATCATTGTTACTAGCTTTCTTACTGACCTTTTGACTTCGTTTTCGTAAGACTTACAAGTTTATTTATACTGTCCTGGCAGAGTTTAACTTTTTATTGTTATGATCCTTCAGACCATATCTGAACAAGGCACAACTTGGATAGCCTTTCAAACTGAGAACCAGGCTCAAAACCACATTGTTGGCCTTTGCAGTTTTAGCAGCCACCACTTCATTAAAACACAATGTGCTTCGGACTAACATTTTCTTGTATCAGTAACACCGTAAGAAATTGGCACTAGTAAGTTTGTTCTCCTACATTCTTTTCTATTTCTACCTTCTCTTTTTTTTTTTTTTAAATTCTCCCCAAATGCCATGCCTTTACAACATATAAGAGCCACAATTTACTTTACAGACTGTTAGAATGGTTTTAGACATCTGAAGATATTTACTTTTGATACTCACACAGTGATTTAATCAGTTATTTGTGTTTGCTTATGGATACATTTGATTAGTTTCCCCAAAAAAATATCACTAACTATTAGTCTTGTCACTCCATAGTCCACATGATTTTCTTTATGGTTTTATACTTACGTTCTTTTCAGCTCTCCTAACAAAGAACAAAGGAAACTATTAAATAATTACGATTACTCTTGGGATCTTACTCCAAGAAAGATTAATTCTTTACAGGTTTGTGGTTGATTTGTAATGGCCTATAACATATTGCTTGTATTAAATAAGATGCAAGTTAAAAGCTTTTTCAATAAGAAACAATAAAAATGTTATTAAAATCATCTGAAGTTCAATTACTAGCCTCTAAGACTTGATACTGCCTACCTCGAACCTCAGTCAAGCTAGCAGTGATTCTGTTATCTATTCCTACCATTTTTCTCCAAAGATGAAGGGCTAAAAAAAAAACAGAGACCAGGCAACCTTCCCAGCGCTGGGAGTTCTACTATTCTTTAATATACATGCAAAAATAATTAGAGCTGCATATGAAACATTTATCTAGTTTAGGAGAATGAAAAGAGACACGAATCCACCCATGAGGCCAAGGCACGTAAGCTCAGTGTTTGGCAATGCTCCCTAAGAGTGAGAGCAGGGCAGGGCCTGGTGCTGTGTGATGCCTCGACTGAGGAGAGCTCCACAGGGCAGCTCCTCCTGGACCAACACCCCTAGTGAATGAACCCAGTGTGGTTGTCAGCACTAGAAAAGGCAGCCTGTCTGTATGTCTGTCACCTCTCAGCCCAGGTTCTCAATGGAGACATCAAAAATCCCAGAAAAGATAGGCTTAAAAACACGAATTCAGAACTCCACTTGACGTGAAAAGGATGCTGCGGAGATACTGGCTTGTAACAGATCATACTCTCTCCACATGGCCTCCTTCACAGTCATAGATGATAAAATATCCACCTTACTGGTTTCCACCTTGTAACAACCTCCTTCTGCATACCAGAGATCAAGTACCTGTTCTATTTATTATCTACTAGCTAGAAATACAAGACAAAGGCAAAAGCCTACGTGAAATCTGCTCTATCTTTAGCTGAAGTGCCAATGAAGCACCAGCCATCTGGACTGGAGCCGGGCAAAACCACGTATTACACAAACATAAAAGGACATCACTACAACCAGAAGAGTACAGAAGAGCAGAGTCATCTGTAATATGATTATAATAAATGCTCATGTAATAAACTGATTGTAATGAATGTTCAAATAGAAGTTGAAAAGTTCAAAATAAACCCAAACTTTGTGGAGTTCTTTTGGCAGTGAGACTGTTCGCTACCACAAGAGCAAAATACAAGACTACCCTAATATGAAAAATTATTGTAAATTTAAAATCACTTTTCATAAACAACATATCACAATCTGAACACACTGTACTTCATTTCAAGCCATAAGACATCCATTTACCTCTTCACTTGCAACAGATATTGAAATGAATATGGACAAGATGCATTGTTTCTAAAATAGTTACTAAATAATTTCATTTTTATTTTTTTTAAAAAACACCTCTAACGTTTCCATTAACCATCAGTGTTTATATGGAACTTTAAAAATGATTTATTCAAACTATGAGCACAAAACACACCAAATCATACCTATATATTATTTAGTGAAGAACATTCATATTGTTTGGGCAAAATTAGAACATATAATCAGTCTCACAAAAAGTATTTAGAAGGTGCAACTGAATAGGTAAAACAGAAGTGGGAAATCCTGACCATTTATGATGACCATTTTCTCTGGAAAACCTGGTGGTGAACTGAAAGGAGAGGAACTGCAGGCTGGACAAAGTCCTTAAGACCAGGGCAGAACTACACAAATTCCAACACAAGTCTCCAAACCAGCTTGCTCTGCAACGAAACCACTCATAGGGAAAACAAGAAGGTATATGGCCAGGACTGCAGGATTATTTGAGCAAACAAGGTACATTCCTGAAAACTTACCCCACTCTTGCTTTCTGACATCCTGTTATCCCCAATCAAGCAAAAAGGTAAAGCTTTTAATTCTTGAAAAAAGGAAGAAGGGAATGTCCTATCTTGGAGGAAGAAACCAAACAATGCTTTTTAATATTGGATATGGTAGGAGTGAAAATTGGTGTATATCAATACCAGCAACGATACTGGAATATGACATTTCTGAAAACTACTGATGTGTAGCAAAGTATTTAAATAACACTTTGTATTCATTCTATTAGAGTGCATCATCCACCTTCTCCACGTTATCTTTGGGCCTTTATTTTATGGCATATAGCAAAGTTTACCATTTTAATTACTTAAATTGATGACAAGTAGAGGAAATACTTGTTTAGCTAAGTGATAAATTAGCTGCCCTGTGAAGTCAAATTGATTAAAATGACCTGACTAAAAGCAAGTGTCTGATGTCGTAATGGTCTTATGCATGTTTTGTTAAGTTTGACAGCATCATGTTATGAGGGTTCACAATTCTGCCCCTCATTTGCAGCTTATGAAGTAATCAAGCATGTTAGCACGCAGAAGTGAGTACTCTCCAGAATGCAAAAAAACATTTTAAAGTAAATATGGAACTAAATATTAGAAGAATAAACATGCATTGTGTATATTTCAAACAATGAAATACACATGACTTGCAAATGATCTAGAAACAGTTCCAGATGCTAAGTTTGCTTTACTGGCCAAATCCTAGGTCTTAGATGAATCCTTCTAAATGAGGGGGAGAGAAAAAAACAAACAACACTCCTTTCTCTGAATAGAAGGCTGAGCAGGAGACAGTGCTGAGCATGAACTTTGAAATATGAGGACCATTTTATTCAAGTTGGATACTTTAATTAGAAGGACACATGCTAACAGACATTTTGAAATTTCTATTCCAACCTATAACATTCAGTGCTTTATTCTTTGCTTTAGGAGCGACTTAGGCCACATAAACCAACTATCTCACACCACCGAGCTCTTCTGTTCCCCTTCATTTGAGCCCACCTCTTACAGATCATACAACCCTTTACTACCACCATCTTTATTTAAATACAGAAGACCTACTGCCTGGGTTAAAAGTAGCTAGGATCAAGCCCAGCAGGGATACTACTCAGCCACTTCCATAGGTTGTTACCACTTTCTGCAGAAACATGCTGAAGGAGGAACATTGACTAACTCTGAAGAAAGTGCACAACTTGACAAACTTTGACTAGCATAAAGCAAGTCTGTTTTCTTTTATAAAATGTATCAGATTATGTATCATTAAAATAGAATGATGCAAATATAAAAACGGACTGACATGGAAAAGCAGATTAAAACTAACATCAGCTGGGGTCCAGAACAAAACAAACAAGATCAAGTCACTGATGGACAGGTTAACAGCCAGTGAGTCTGATGATCATGAAATGCAATTAATTTTGTCCCATTTAATAACATTTCCTGCATTTTAACTTCTGCCTGTCTAATCTTTAATACAAAAACAGAGTTACATTGGACTTTAAATAAGTTAATTAAGTATTAAAATCAATCATGTGAAAGTCTTAATATTTAATATTGTTAGATTGTATATCAAAGTGGTTTTATTATTTATTTACTCCAAACCTTTCCAGAATACTTCATGTGGCAACAGGGGGTCTGTATCTCACAAGATAAATGCATTTACAATGCCAAATAAATTATATATAAAAGCATTTTTCTTAATACATGTCATTCAATATTAAATATCACCCATTGGTACCACCCTGAAACCCTAATCCATTTTTACCAACCACACATTTGTATTATTCAAATGTTGTCTATTAAATAGCTGTCTCAAGAGCCACAGTAAAGGAATACATACCTAAGAACAATTATCATAGGAGCTTTAAAGCACTGTCTACAGATTTAACCCTACAACTTTCATGTCTTAACAGTACTTAAACATGCAAAGTATGAATTCAGCAGTGAATTAAAATGTCAGGGAGAAGAAACAGTATAAATAGCCGGGGATCATGACAATGTATTCTCTTGGTAATTCACGATAGTTAAACACTTTTTAATGCTAGGAGTTAAAAAATAAAACACAAAGCAAACCCACAAAACTATCCTAAGTTATATTCTCTTACTTTGGAAGGCATTACATCTTCAACATATTTGTTACAAGCAGGGAACAAGTTCACACAGTTGCTAGCTTATGGTTTTCTTGAGGCTACATGACTTTGCAAGGTACCCTAGTTTCATTAAGGAAGAAATGCTCAGAGTAAATAAATTAGAGAGGACTGAAAACCTTATGTAGTGTCGACCACCATACTCAATAACCATAGTCCTCTGCCAATCTCATCATTTCCTAAGCTCTAAACCTATGAATAGTAACATTTGACATTTATTGAAAGGATGACAACTGAAGTACAGACAGCATCAACCAACATAAATTCCCAATTTTACAGTTATATGCTCAGGTTTGGCACTATGTATCTAACAATACTAGTAATAATGAATGAATAGGAGAAAATATCCAAAACCACTTTCAATTTTACAGCAAGAACTTCCTAAATAAAACCCCACACCCTCAACACAAAACTACATGTACTTTTTATGCAGGTTTATGTGACAGCCCCACAATGAGGTTGTTACGAGAATGTAACTTTGTTCCAACTTTGATTTCAAACAAAAAGATACAAAAAAAACCACAAAGCCAACAGCTAAACACAGGCCCTAACACTGAACACTCCTCCTACCCCCAGGCTCGACCCATTCAGCAGCAGACGTGAAAATGTTGTATTGCTGTATTTTCAACAATTTAAATAGAGAAAGATTCCTCCTAGAGGTGACAGGGTGTGGGCATGGCAGGTTTTGTTCCTCTGATGGGAGCGCTACCCTGAGGAGCAGCACAGCAGTAACAGGAGCTCTGACATGAAGTGGAGCAGCATCTTTGAAAAGAGTTTTGTTGACGACTTGAGGAATTTTCTATGTCAGAATATTTAAGGGACTGATGAGTAAACCCCACAGAACGTACAAATAACAGTGCTTCTTATGAGGGCCTACAGCTATGAGTGATACAATTATTTATAAAAGAATCCTTGAAGGGTAAAGAGGAGGCAGCAGGCCAATCTTGTAACATAGCAGCAGTCTGTTTACTAACAATGGTAATACAGGGAATAAACAAGAAGAGCTGATAATCCTTACACATGATCAAAATTATAACTTAATTGGCATAACAACTAAGATTTAACGAAATAAATCACATTACTAGAATAGTAATAAAGAGGAGTATTATTTGCTCAGAAAGAATACGTCAGTCAAAAGAGTGAGAGCAGTGCCTTGTAAACAGAAGTTATCTGCATTTACTTGGAAATCAATCAAGTAGAAGGCTGAGAATAGGGATAATAAAAGATGGTGACAGGGAAGACTACAACACTTGTAGAAGACATAATGGAAAAGGAACCTAGTTGGACAATGGCTGTCCAGTAGGTTTTGGGAATAAGCTAGTGAAAGGGAATTTTTATTTCACTTGTTTGTGTTTTGATTTGAAGTAGGAGGTGGAAAAAGCAGATAGGTAGGTCACTGGATTAAACTGAACTGGATCCTAAGTCAGGTAAAAAAAAAAAAAATCATCTCAGAAATATGGGATGTTCTAATAAACAATCTTAGCAGCACAAAGTTCACGATTCTTAGGAAAGGAATGAGGTGAAAAAAACCTTGATAATACAAGGAACAAGGAACAAAGCAAACTTCAATAAATTCATAGATTTTTATTTTTTTTTAGGCAAAAAACAAAACCAAGGGAAGACAGCAATTCAGGTAAGTTAGCCAACTCTGTAAGAGACCTCTCATATTATATGTAGTCTATCCAATACAGAAGAAGGACAGAAGATGGAATGACAGGAACTTGGCTAAACCGTAAGTGACCCAATGCTTAAGTAGAAAGCACTCTAGGTAAAAAAAAGTAAAAGTAAAAATAAACAGGTCAAATAATCCAGGCTGAGTGTATACAAGCACCAAGTCACATGGTCAAATCAGAATGGCAAAGAACAAATAAGATGCAATTCACAAGGAACACAAAGAACAAGAACTAAACATTCTTTATCATGTAAACATATACATAGGCACACTTCAGTAGGAAAAAGAAAAAAAATAAAAAGATTTTATCTATTATTTAAAGGAAAGGGACAGTTATCAAAGAAGTGTTTGCTAAATGATTCCACTGCAAATCAGATGGCTAACACAGCACCATTTAAAATATAAATGGTCTAGCTCAAAGAAAGAACAGATTAGAGTAGGTAAATCAGTTCTTTTCAAATCATCAGACACAATTCAGTTTAAGGCAATTTCCTACAGTAGTTTTGACTAAATTGGCATTGTCCTCAAAGCGGGAAGTTCCATCCTCCTCCTCCTAAGTGACTGTTGGTACCCCTGTGCCACTTTCCCACTACTGGCATAAGCATCTGCATTGAACCAGGTCAGTTACTTCATCTGGGTTGAAGCTATCCTGCCTAGAGTCAATTTCAACCAAGACCAGTGAAGTCCTTGGACTTAGGTAGCATAACCAACTACACAAAAACAAGATGAGAAGAAACCAGTTAGGAATCAGTTGTGATGGAAAGGACATGAACAAGTAGATCACAATTTGAAAGTGAGTCAAAAACATTGTATAACTTCAGAACAAACAAAATAAATTAATAAAAATGAGAAGTAGCTTCATTTAGAGGTATATGAAGTAAAACTCCCATCAGCTGATGCTGTTAAGGCCAAAACTGCAGCAGTGTACCCATCTTTAGATGGATAGCACAGGAAGGGCAACACCCAGCTGCTACAGGTCAAAGAGCAACAAGACTCATTAGGAGTGTAGAAAATATTATCTATGACATGATTGAAAAAATTGATGTTTTACTTTACTGAAAGAAAGATGGGAGAGAAGGAGAGGAATAATGCAGTAAGATTTCAATTCTTTACATCATTTAACTATGAAGCCAGTTTCTTCTCTTACAGTAATCCAGAAGTGCTGAAAACCCTATTCATGTTAAAATGAATCATACAAAATTGGAAATGCATTATACCAAACAATCCCCTTGTTTATTTTACCGTAGAATGCATTTTATCTACCTGGTTGCAAAACAATTCAATATAACTTAAATTAAAGTGTTGTCCTTCCAAAGGTAGTTAAGAGATTAAAGTAGTTTACTGCTGTTTATGGTATGGAAATGACTGCTTTTAAGTATTTAAGAGTTTTACTTTCAGGAACACACAGGCACCATGCTATGCTACACACTTTATGTTTTAGTAATACATATGTAACTCAAAGGGCCAAAGAATGTCAAGACTGAAACAAATCATCAAAACAGTGAACTGGAAAAAATGGCAGCTTAGCCTGCAGCCTTACCCAAAATGACAGTAACTAGCTTAGACACTAAAAGTGTATTGAATGAAATAAGTTTCTAGAATATCACAGCTTTAAAGTAGTAAGCAATTAATCTAGGATTCAGCCTTTATTCTTTCACTATTTTTAGAAAACAGTTTCCTACAGGGGTTGACAGAATTTTTATAGAAACACCAGCATGTTCATGCACGTACAGAGGCATTTGCATCAAATATTTCTCTTCTAGTTTTCTCTTCTAGATATGCAGATGCTAAAGCTGCATGGACTCACACTGAGGTACAAAGAAAGCTGGTCTAAGTCCCACTAGCTAAGGAAAAAGGACACCATTTCATAGCCACCTTCAAAGGAGCAAAAAGAGCCACAATTTGTTTCATATCTTAAAATGAAGTTACTACATAATGTGAAGAACCACAGCCCATGTTCACCTGTGCAACCCAATTTTTATGATTCAATGCAAGTGGGCACAACTGCAGAGGAAAACAGGGTGCAGGAGGAGAGCAAAGAGAAGGTGCTGCCATGTACTTTCATTGCAACACAATTAATGCAAACACAAGGACTGCAAATGCAAGGCCTTCCAATTACAGCCACTGCCAATGGGAGAGGGGCTTAACTTGAGCGCGTCTGAATGCCACACTCAAAGTGTCTAAGAGAAGAGCTTCAGAGTCGGGCTACCCCACTAAAAACTATGCTGAAGTTTGTGAACGCTCTCCGTCACACCCAAATGCTCAGTCTCAAGACATACTTTACACAAGGCGCAGTACTCATTTCAATAACCTGCTCATATAATGCCTGCTCAGAGTGCTTCTCTTCAGCTTTGTCACATCAGGAGCAACAAAAGCAGGTTGGCTGCTTATAAGCCACTCTAGGGGCTCAGCATTTTTGTAAAATGCATACCTAGAATGCAGTGGGTTTCACAAGCAATTCCTACATAAAACAAAATACTTGAAAAACAGGTAACTCCTAAGTCTTGGAAACACAATGTATAGATGAAAGCTGCTAACCTTAGCTGGTAGTTGACTGCATGAAAGCACTCTGTACCAAAGTATCACTACTGCTGTGATTAACATTTTACTCTTTTTTATTTTTTATTTTTTTTTTAGTATGAACGTACCACTTTGTTCCATATTACTGCAAGTTTTTCTTCCTTTTTCAGGCAGAGAACTCTGCTGCTGCTGCATTTCTCGTGTTTCTGCTGTTCAGGAACTCTCAGCACTAATTCCTGCCAAGGTTAGGAATATAAATGGCAGAAAATTATTGTGCAACACCCTTCCTTCTTTAAAAATTTTATCTCCTAATACAGTGCTATCCATTACAACTTATTTTCCTGTCCCTTCCCACTCTCATACTCTCCTTTCAAATCGCTGAGCAGCTGGATGACATGTTCTGTGCTTTCCTGTACATACACATCAAACTGTCAGGCATTTACTCCCCCTAAAATATTTTCTAGGCAGTCTCCACTTGTTGCCAGAACATGTAAAACACAGGCACAGAAGTTACCAGTATGAGCAGCATCGTACATCAAACATACCTTGGCAAAAATGCCTCAAAACCTGAAATACATGCAGGTCTTAAATGGCAAGTAGGAATGCAGTACTTCACAAGTCTACAGAAAAACAGAAATCTGGCTCTACAAAGAAATATTTAATTCTGCAGAATGTTAGAAATGTACTCCACAATTTACAGCAAGAATAAGAATTTGTAATATAAATTAATTCAGAAGTAAGGATAGAGTCTAAAGGGGAAAGTATTAATAAAATCGAGTTGCAATTTATTAGTTAAAAGGGCTTTTTGGTTTGGCAGTGAGTTTTTTTTCACCAGAAACAGCTGTACGCATCGACTTCTACTCTCTTACCCTAAGTCCTGGTTTTACTTTGCTTTAGAAGTGGGTCAGCACATGCTACGTAGTAAGAAGCAAAGCCTTACTTCACACAACTTTCTTTGACTACACGTAAGTAGCAGGGCAAGACCTTAGACAAAACCTCAAGTAGCAGCAGGCTAAGGGATTAGTTGCCCTGAGAATTGTGCATGATGTTCTTCTGCTCTGGGCAATCAGAGCAGAACACCAGGTAGGATTCTCTGAAGCTTTTTGATTTTTAATAGGTAATACAATAGACTGATGACTTCTAACTATGTTAAGCTTAGTTGAGAGCTCTCCAATTCACCAACCACTATGACATGACAATGTCCCGGTATTGTCTGGATACCAAGCTACCTGTGTGTTACAAACAAAAAGGAAATGGAATTCCCACAAAACCATAAACAGATTTGAAGAATTGTACTGGAACAACAGCTGTCATTATGCTTTACTGAAAGCTCGCAACACCTTTGAGGCTAAGCTTTTAAGCCAATTTTATTAAAAATATATAACAGATGTAAACAAGATATGGTTAGATGCCTCTTTGATTAAATTTTTCCAATTGTTTTTAGAAAGCCTTCACAGACAGTTTTCCTCTCTGTGTCAGATAAACCACTGTGACTTTTTAAGAATATTTAATGTGCAAACCATGATAACATTAACACTGGCAATCCTCCTGGACAAAACAGACATTTTCACATCTTTTGTTGCTTCCCTGCCCCCCCCCCCATTTGTCCTGTCCAATTATTTTTTTTCTCTCGAAACAGAAGCAATTGCTTTCACATTTTCCTTATCCTGCTGCAGACTCTGTATGATCTCATACTTAAACTGGTGATGTGCAGAAACCTAGGATAATGTCATTTTTGCTATGTTGTTGCGTTTCTGTCAATAGTTAAGTAGAGAAGTGACCAAACAGTGGCCACGCTGTGGATCACCTAGAGAACTGAAAAGACTGAAATCAGAATTTTGAACTGGATCCAGAAGGAAATGGAAAGAATCCAAGCATACAGAATACAGGTGTGATCAGTTCTCACTTGTCTTTTTTACTTAATAGCAAGGCTGTGCATCTTGGAGCACCTAAAATTAGTAGTTACTTCAGAAAATTTTGGTCTGTCATGTATTATTCATCTTTCTTTTTCTCCTAAAAGGAAGACATAAGATGGCAGTAGCAAGTGCTCTTAGCTTCCTAATGGAAAAGAAGTAAAAACTTGACTGAGGGGACAGATCTTCAAAGAGAGGTGACAGACAGAGATTGCGGAGCTGAGACGACTATTCTCTGTCAAACAAATACTGCAATTCCACTTGTTGCCAGGAAGCAACAAGCTTCTTGAAGCTTACAGATTTCACACGAAGGCACCAGATCCTCTGCCTGCTTCTTCAAATACTTGTGCTTGGGAGGTTCTCGTTCTTTGCTGGCTGAGAAAATGGAAATCCTTTTCTGCTTTAGCAGCCACATTTATAAGCAAAGCACTGAATGCAACAAAACCAGTTAACTTTAACATTATCTGCCATTTTTGGCTTTAAGGTTTTGACAGGGCCTCATCGGATATGAGAGCCAAAACACAGAAATAATTGAGATGAAATTATTTAGAAAGACAGAAAATCACTCCTTCACCACATTACTCCAACTCAGCTTTCTCCCCTCAAAGAACCCCACATAAGCCTCCTCTTATCCATTCAAATAACTGAACAATATGGTATTTTTAACAAAGTTTTCTAAAAAATGTCAGCTAGTATACCTATATAAAGTTAGCTTTTCAAAAAATAGTATTTTCTTGCTTCCTTTAAATTCAAGATTGCCTCTATTCAATGTGGCTTTTTCACTGCCCTGAGTTCGGAAATGGCAGATAAAAGAAGGCAGTCTCACCTTCCACAGAAATGCACAGTTTGGCTTTTACAGGGCAAGGAAGAGGATTAATTTACATTCTTTTTCTCAAAGCCAGTAGGAATGATCATGAGAGATGTGCAGGGGACGAATGGATATTTTGGGAGGTTCTCTTGTGGTTCATTCTATTCTTAAAGACATCATCTGAAAGAACTACACTGGTTTTCATTCCCATGTAGTCCTTGTACAAACCAATGTGGAAATACTTAAATTTTAATACAGCAATTATTTAATTTAAGACCAGTTTTCCTAATTAAAGGCATGCAGTCTGTCATTTCTGTCCCACAACTTACACTCATATAACACTTCTGTACAAATTAAAACCAATTTTATCATTTTGATTCTAGTTTATATTTAGACAGTCCATCATGAAAGAGCCCAGAGCCCAGCCTAACCTAGGTCCTCTTTATGCCATATGTATCTGCAATCTATTACATCAATCAAAGCAGCTCACAGTTCAGACTATGTATACATGAATAAATGTACTTTACCTAGAGGTCAAAATAATTTCTGTAAGAGCACAGTATATTTTCTTGTTTTTAGCTACCTCCCACAACCATGAAGTATAAAAATTTAACAAGCTGTAAAATAACAAATTGAACACCATACATCAAGTTTCTTTACTGTCACACTAGGAATGCTATAATTATAATCAAGAATACACTTCAACTTTTAACTCTGTTTTTACTCTTTACTCTTTCTACATTGTGGCCCATGGTGGCCTATGCCAGTTATATTACAAAATATGAGTATGGGAAGGAAAGGTGAAAAGGTAATCAATTCTGCTACTCTGAGATCACATATGTAGGAACTAAGTTGTCAGTTTGGGCTTTTTAAGATAGGAAAAAGAAAAAGATGTAGACACCATCTCAGCTTTTTCAACCACATAATACAGTCTGGAGGATCACCATGACAGTGGATAAATTAGAATTTCACTACACCATGAAGTCTGAACTGTTTCTTAACAAGATATGAATCAGTGTACTTCTGATTTGACAGAATTGTGAGACTTTCAAAGCTGCACTTTCAATACATTAAGCACAATAGCTAGGATTTTTCAAAAATGTTTTAGAAATGCTGAGAAATAAGGCAGGTTGAAATGTATATATATCACTACATTAGTCTCACGAAGAGAAAGCTGCAACATAAATGAACTGAAAAAGGCAGGAATACTTGTCTACACAGGGTTGGAAAAAAGAGATTGCTGAACTGTTGGTCTTACACTTTAGTGCTTATTTCTTTTCCAACTGGACAGAAACTATTCGTTTCCTAGACACTGGACAATATTAAGCATATGAGCATGAAAGTTTTTAAAAAAAACCTCTACGATTTATTATTCTTTCTTCAAAATAAATATTGATAGCTGAAATAAAAAGCCAATGAACGCATTGTATTTCTGGTAAGGATTTGGGAATGTGATTTAAATATACTATTTGTTACTGTGACTCCCACTAGACAAGGTTGCCCAAAGCCCCATCCAACATGGCCTTGAACACCTCCAGGGATGGGGCATCCACAGCTTCTCTGGACAACCTGTTGCTGTGCCTTACCACTCTCACAATAAAGAATTTCTTCCTAATATCTAATCTAAGTCTACCCTCTTTTAGTTTAAAGCCCTTACTCCTTGTCCTATCCTTACAAGCCCTGATAAAGAATTCCTCTCCGGCTTTCCTGTAGGCCCCTTTTAGGTACTGGAAGGCCGCTGTAAGGTCTCCCCAGAGCCTTCTCTTCTCCAGGGTGAACAACCCCAAGTCCCTCAGCCCATCTTTGTAGAAGAGGTGCTCCAACCCTCGTGGCCCTCCTCTGGACTCCTAGTAAATGAGAGGTCTGCATGTATACACCTTATCTTCATCTCTGAAAAATAATTAAGACATACCAGATGCTGTAAAATGACTTTCTGAAATATACAAATTAAAGTATCTAAAAGGCCGTCACAAAGCACCACTGAGGAACTCTAATTTTACAAGAATGAAATCTATAGCTGTGGTATTCCAAACAACCCAAATCTTAATTTTCTTGAGTGTACACATGTACAATGCAACACAGAATTAAAATTGTAACTCCTTTTAGAAGAGAACAGATTTTGAGTTGTAAGTCTAGATGTCAGCCCTTAATGTTATAAAATTATAGAGAATAAGGAGGAAACGGAGCTGATAGTGCATATAAATATGACTGTGTATTAGGCTGCATTTAATTACCAGTTCAAACAACAACCTGATCTAACCTTTGACAAGTAAAATAAATGTTCTGAATAATTTAACCAAAGCAAACATTTGCTGTTAAATGCTGGCTAATTATAGTAAGAGTTGTACAGAGAGGAGGAAAAAATCCAAAAGAGATGGTAATTTATACACTTCTGCAATTGCTACAGCTATTCCTTGAAACCCTTGAATATTTGCCATACAGGATATCTTCTAAGTATCTACTTTGGGAAACACTTGTCTATGTTTAAAAGAAGAAGCACTGTATTAAAATAACTTATAAGTATCAAATAAATAGTCCAAATACGTAAAGGAAGGTAATGTGAATTTCCAGAATATCTGCCTTTACTACTGTGGCTTTCTGGTACGAAAGGTCTCAGTTTGTAATGCTCTGCATCACAATGCAAGATAAGAAAAGGGCAGAATAAGGATTCATCTTTTCAGAAGTCACAGTACAGAATCACAAAGTCTCACTGCGGGATAGGAGAGTACAGTTCAGTCATGTCCAATGCACTTTTGAATACAAGAGTAATAGATTATTTTAAATTCTTTCTTTACATAAACACTAGATCAACAGTTAAATGACATAAATAATCCACACAGAGTCTTTAAAAATCATCCCCCCCCCCCCCCCCCCCCAAAAAAAAAAAACACGTAATGATGAAGTAAGTCCATCACTATTACTTTTTCGGATATACTATCTGTATGAAATATTGAGGTTTCAAAAAGAAGCTAAAAATCTAAGAAAAATAAAATATATATGACAAGGACAAATACTTAAAGTCAGCATGATTCCAATAGCAGAACAGCAATAACTATGAAATTGAAACCATTAGAAAAAAGGTGTTTTTTTTTTCCCTGCAGCATATGCGCCTTCCACTTGTAGACTATTTTTGCAGAATTGAATGGCTTTTGCTATCTTTGGGGCCAAGAATTTCACTTATTTATGCGATGAAAAGTTAGCGGTAGCATCAGCTGTCTCTCCGCATGCACAATAACTACGGTTCAGAAAAACCAGAAAACCATGAAAATTTCACGGACAAGCAATGTATGGTAAACGAAAGAAGCCTATAAATCCCTGATCTTGAATATATATTAATATTTGAAGGCTTTATATAATCTGCAAAGTACAAAGTGAAAACCATTAAAAATATTAAAACTGACTGTAAGTATGCTCCTCTCTTTTCCCAAAAGTAATTTGTGTGCGGATAAGTTCTGGCCACAAGTTTCCAAGACAAACATATTATTTTTAAGTTACCTCTTATATTTTCATAAATATTTAAACTCTCCCTGAAATTTTAAATATGTTTATAGAGACAAGAATGCTCACATTCTTATCCCCTTATAATGAAAAAATATGAATTAAACTATTTCTTACACACTGTAACAGAAACAATTTTTAAAAGAAAAAGACACATAATACGTTCACAAAAAAATTTACCACAGGTTGTTTACTTGATAATGAGGCAGGTGGATTCGAGAAATTCAAGTGGATTTTCTAGCTTACAGTGTAAACTGAGTATTGGAAAATTGAGTTTGAAGGTCATTACTATTCCTGCTCCATAGCACAAGATAAAGTCTTTAAGCAAACAAAGTAGAAAAGAATTTGACAAGATCCATGCCTGACACTCTGGAGAAATTCAAGTACAGAATTAATTTTACACTGTATCTACTGCTTTATGCCAAACAGACAATGAAATGCACTGTTTTTTCTTAGGCTCAGGCGTCCATAAAAACATACTCAGCTGTATTTGGACAGGACAGAGGGAAATCTTAGGCAGTGATTGGTAAATGCAATAAATCAACTCTTACCACCTATTATCCTTCACATAAAACTGGAACAGATCTCTAGAGTTGTCATGCTTTTTGCATTCTGTACTTGAATTATTTTCAGGTTCAGCAAATTAAACTTAGCTAATAGATGATACCTTTATCTTTCTCTAAATTAAAAGGTAGAAAGAAATACAGACAGCCACTCAATTCTATGATGTTATCTTCTCCAAGACACCTGTATTTTACACAAACAACAAAATAAACAAAACTAGCTCAGGTTGTGAGGGCTGGTATGAAGATTGCTCTTTGATGGGGAGGCATGAGTCCCATACTTCCACAGTATTGTATGCTTTTAAGTGCAACATTAAATATCTAAACAAGAAATTAACACAATATTAAATAATTACATCTGATAGGAACATTGATGGAAGTCAGTGTTTATCAGATAAATCATAAGAATGAATCACCACATTACGCAAAATTCAAAACTGAATGCTAGCATACTAAAAATATTCTCTTGGCCACAAGCTGCAAGGAATATTCACTGTTCCTGGATATCATCTTACATATCAATCTGATATAGCAGGTGGTGTACCTGGAAGAGTGATTATAACCACATAATTTAGGTACATATGTACGCATACTTCAGCATAAACCAGCTAGTATCGTTACCCAGTGTGGTGCACCTGCTGGACAATTTGTCCGAGTCCCAACGGTATCTCCATGCAGACCACAAAGGAGAAGAGGAACATGATGATGTTGAAGTTAGGCAAGCTTCTCCCCTGACCTTCTGTACCAAATTTTAACACTGAAGTGTTAAAAAAAAAAACCCTACAGTTAGCCCTTTAGATCCACATTTTTGTTTAACAGGTACAGAAAAATCATAATTAGCAACAAAATAAAAAGTAGAACAGATAAAGTAACATATATTATAGCAAAACAGCTATTGCGGTAAATTGCTTGTGAATTAATCCAACATTTCACCCTGGTCAGTCGGTTATTGTAAGGAACAATTAATTTAGTCTGTACTGGAAGATTCCTGCATATTTTAGTTTGCACGTACTTGTAAGGTCTTCCTGAAGAGAATTCACTTTTGTGTCGAACGGCTTTGTGATGTGGATTAGCCTCCACAAGGGATCTAAATTGACAATAATGAATTCATTTTATATAGTAGGCTAGACTTAAATGAGAAGTGAAAGGCCAGTGCCAACAGAGTTCAGTGATCAGCCACTGTTGTTCTCTATATAATTTACTGGTTGAATTTAATAATTACAGAGTTGCCTTGATAATCTGTAGCTGCAGCATACTGGAATGAGAGGAAGAGAAAATGTTTCTTGTGTTAATAGGAGAATTGAATTTTTTTTTTTTTATTTAAATGCAGACCCACATAAACTGCAAACAGAGTATTTATAACGAACATCTAAGAACACTGACACTGGTTTAAACTAAAATTAATTTATATCACTCAAATCCGGAAAAACATAATTTCAAGCCTTGATCTTATTAGGATACTTAATGTAATCTTATTAGAATGTGAGCTTCTATATATCAAAGTGTTTTATACATTGCAAATATATTTTAAAGAGCTCCAATAAACATTACTAAACAATTCACTGCTGATCTCCAAACGTAGCTTCACAGGGGCAGATTACTGGCTCTGTGAGCAGCGCAGCAGGCGCGGCAATGCCTTCACACTGGCTGTACTCTTGTTGCTCCACAGCACCGAGAGTCACATGAAAGTTGGGGAAGTTTCCATGATTTTCTCGTCTCTTAACTGCCTGGGATTTAGCACAGAGCAGCCTGTTTTCCAAAAGGACGGAGTACCTACAGCTTCAGCGGAAGCAAATGTGGATCATACATGCTTAAAATTTCAGAGACTCGGGCCTAGTGCCATCTCCACTGAAAACGCTGCCAGAAATGTCACTCACAGAATCCACGCCTGCCACTCCGCAGAGCTTCGGAGAGGCTTAATGATGGCTAGCAAGTACAGAGAGCAGACCTAGCTCAGGAAAAACAACAGAGAAGCAGGCAGCAAGAAGGCGATGAGTGCTGTGTCTGCACTTGTACCCCCACTGGCACGGTGAAAGCAAAACGGTTAAGAAACTGGCAAGGCTGATGTCAAAAATGCAAATGTTTCTAAGGACTGGAGCAGACCTTAAGAGATACAGTTTTTAATCTCATTCCAAACAGTTTCAATACTCCAACATTAATGTATGCACATATATATTAATGAAGCAGACATGTTAATCCCCCCGATGTCGATGTCTATGAGGCATCTTAGCTCTTACTTCCTTCACCATCAGTCGCGTGTAAGTAACATACTGTGGCAACATATGAATAGTTTATAGCTCTGGCAATGAATGAATGAATGAACAGTGACCTAAACCCAAGCAGCAATTAAGGTTTCTGTTTCCTTACCCATCAGCTATTGCATATATTCACAGCAAACAAGTGTGTTTTTCTGACATGCACACTTGTCTGTTAATAAGTTAAAGAACTATTTCAGTCAAGAGCCTTTATGTTTTTCCCCTACACGCTTCGTTTCTTGCTACATGCATTGGAGTTTTGCTCTGATAGAGATGCTGATGACAAGCCAAGGAAATGGAGGTGATAGCTGCCAGGGACTAAGGTAAAGACTGCTACAGCACTTTGCAGAAGCACAAACCGCCTGCAGTTGTTTCCCTACGTAAGCTTTCTGAAAAGGGCATCGAGAGCTTCCAGTTAGCACTTTCATTTGATTTTAGGATACAGCTGAACACCCCTTGCATGACTTCCACACACTACAAGGAACTATGAGGAAACAGGAAATTTCCAACATTTTAAACTGCAACACACATGAAATAATTAACTGGGGGAGAGGCTTGGGTGTTTTTGTTGGGTTTTGTTTTGTTTTTCCTCTATGGGCGATGAAGAGAAGAAAACACAATGGGCTTCACCTGTTACTCTTCACAGGCTGAGTTCAAAATAATTTTAATAAGGTACTGAACATTATCAATACAGTATTGAATATTATCATACAGTGTGCAGAGATGAATTATGTTCAAATTCACTCCAGTGAAACTAAATTCCAGTTGCAGAATCTTCTTACAGGAATCTCTGAGAGCAACTGCTGGCTTTTCAGGGACCAGTGGGCATAATTTTAAGTAAAAGTAGTTAGGAAAAATATTTTCGATCTGTAAACAGAATCACTGACACAGTCTTACCTGTCAATGAACACTAAGGAAGCCCGTTTTTCAAATCTTTTCTCTCAGTTTAAAAACTGACCCTATTTTCCCTGTTGTCTATAATATACAGTTCTAAACTCTCAGCCCGTTAGTCTAGCGAAAAATGTCTCTGCAAAAGTAAGCTGACGAAAATGAAGACAAACCAGACCAAAGAAAAGAATCAGATCCTGATAGCTGTTAGTACATTAAATGAGCATTGCACTAACACATTTGTCTTCGTGGAAAGTAGAGAAAAACAGAAGGAAAGCTATCTGCTTTTGAGATAAGTGCATTTCTTTCTCTTCTATACTAGGCTTTCTAGATGTAACGGTGTAATTTTATTTTACTCTTTTTTTAATCAAATAATCAATATGGATAATTGGTCGAGGGAACTAAGAGTCTACTTAAGTGCAAAGTGGATGACTGGCTTCTTTATTCTTGAAGGTAGCATCTTGCTGTCTTGATTTTAAAGTCAGAATTTGTAGGGAATATGTATTTGATAACTAAAGTTTAATTCCCTACATCCCACGGACAGGGTATGTTACAGAAATGACCAATCCTCATCATTCAGTACTGAGATTAGCTCTGCCCCTTCCAACATCAGTTCCGAATCTATGGTGTGTATGAGGTATGTATGAATTTAAATAAAGCACTTTATACACATAGAACCGCTTTTCTCTAGCGCCTATGTTCTTAGAATAACAAGGTATGACTTTTCAAACCTTTGCTTCCTCCCAGCTTTCAAGTAGTCAGAAACATGTGTGTACCTGTGTATGGGGGTGGGTTAATGGTTTATGTAATACATACCATACTTTATAGGTAAAACACTATATTTGCAGGATAAAGGATATGAGAAAATTCTAATAAAAGAAAGAAGAATTCTAATATTCTATTGTAAGCAGGAAAACAAGAGAAGAGTTTACAAGATCATATTTCTCAGAACATAATGATTTTTTGCATTTGTGAAAGACTTTATCAGAAACAACCTGTTATGAATATTAGCTTAATTTACCCTAAAACAGTCAGCTAACAGCAAAGAAGCTGGTAAGTAAAAAGGCTTATAAACTGCCAGTATGTAATAGGGGCAAAACCAGAATTTGTTCCCATTGCCAGCGGCAAAAGCAACAAAAGAGTAAAATGTAAATTTAAAATGTAGGTAACATTGAGAAAGAACTGACTGAGAAGAAACATGATGTGACAGTGACTGCACAAAAAAGGCTAGCTGATGGCACTGACAAGAGCAGAACAATTTGGAAACCGAAGATTCTCCCGCTCCCTCTGCTACTACTTTACCAAAATCACATGAGGGGATCCTATCTATGTAGGGAGAAGAGCAAATCTAGCAAAACTGTGAAAAGAAATAGCAAGTTAATCACGAGTTCTAATGGTTAGAGACTTCTCTACTGTGTGTAATGCCCTCCTAGATATACGGGAGTCATTCTAGAGCTGCTCTGTAGCACTGTTTTCCAGACGCTCTGAATCTGATTATGAGATATACTGCAAATTTACAAGGCATTACGATAGCTTTAGACTCCCTCCCTGTCTCCTTTCTCTGCCCATCCTCCCAGAATATTAATTTCACTTTTATTCTTGAGAATTATTTAATTAGAAATTAAAAATCATGTAACATTACAGGAGAGTTACCAATTCAATTTTTAGCTTTCATAAATAATGATCTATTTTCATTTTTTCTCATGTTAGAACTTCCTTGTATGTATTCATATACCACATTTCAACTTTTCAGAGCTGAGAAGTTGAATGGATACTGGAGGAGAACACTAGAGGAGAATGGGTTTGTACATGATAAGCCAATATGTTTCTAGGCTAGTTTTGGACATTATCTGGAAAATATTGCTGTATTAAGGAATAAGTTTTTCAAGGGTCACATGCACCAAGTTCAGCATGTATTACACAGCTATTTAAAAAGCAGCATTAACATATTCCTGAATACATTTTGTTCATGTAATTATATGCTCAATTCAACATGCCCACACAACATTTACATACAACTAAAAATGTAAAAACTCACAGAAAGCAAAATCTTTCCTGTACGATGCTCTTGGATAGCTTATGTTCCCGCTTCTTTCTTAAAACCACATCCAGTAATATTATTCAATATTATTCAAAAAAGAAACTTGCACGTCACGTGCCCTTCAGGCTTAAGAGTATTATGTAAGTATCTACAAAAATTATTAACAGCAATAGGAAATTTCATGGACAGTATACACAGTTATTAATATTATCTGTTCTATTAGGTCCCAGTGAAAACATCTTATTAGTTCTACAATTAAATGATTCAGAAACCATCCACACTATCTTTGCCTTTTAACAGTTCCAATCAGTAGCAGATCTAGGTGTAATCAACAGCAGCAGGGGGCTTTAGGAAGCAAAACACAACAAAAACAGTAGGGATCTTTACTAGCTTACAGTAATTGATACAAGGAGATGTTGTATGTTACTGCAAGTTAGCCCAAGATATGGAAAAGCTACGTTAAAATTCCCTGTTATCTACAACTACTGTTTCATTATAGGAACAGCAATACAATAAGCTTTTAAGAAAAGCATTATTTAAAGTTTTACTGAATTCCTCACTGGTCTAGAAGATTTTCTTTATCTCCTTTTTGCCCTTTCCATTTTATGTTTTCTGTAACAAGATCAATATTTGGGTTCCTATCTTCAGAATCCATAGATGTCACCCCTCAAACTTGTGAGTGGGCTGCACGAGTGATATAAAGTCCCTCTTCTGTAGGAGTTGAGCACATGGTCTGAACAGCACTTTTAGCCCCTGCTATGCATGGTAGCAAAACTATGTTTCCCATATGTTAGTGCTGACAGGCTGACTGATATAATTTCAACTCAAAGAAACTTACATACAAGTTATTTTTATGCTTTTTAATCCCTTCTCTCTATTAACAGTGTCCCAGATATAAGAAAGGAATACATTAAAGAGAGACTGATAAGTGGTGCAATAATTGATGCACCCTTTTGAGTGCTAGGACATCTGCATAAAACAAGGACATTGCTTTTCTGATGTCAAGGATCTTGGGATAGTTCCAAACAGTAAGTATGTAAAACCTAAGCTTTTAAATTCCCATTGATTTTAAACACAACTGCAAAGAAATAAGCATTTAAGTATCTTTTTGGATCTACCCTTGCTACCAATTTTGAAAAAAGATTAGATCTAGCCGCGGCCACATTGCACTTCTAAAGGACAACCGCTGAGCATTTGATAGTGAAAGCCCACATCTTCACATCTGCAACATTCCTGACCTTGCAAAGTTGCAAGTTTGCATGAAAAGAGCAATCTCACTTTTGGACTGAGGCACTGACAGAGCCACAGAGTTGTATATGCACATCACCTCATCTCCTCTGTAGAAGCAGAAGAACCAGCAAACAGTCTGTGGGCCCCTTTCTTGGTGTGCAGGTGCAGACATGAAAAATTCAAAATCTGTTACCAACTAGTCACACAGTGATCACCGAGTATCAGAAAGTCTTGTACCCACTTAAGTCATCATAAGTAGCCTCTTAAAGTGCAGAAGTTCAAAATTACAAAAGTATATTCAATTAACTACCTACTACTTGGATGATTTTATTCTTTTTAATAGTTATCGTGTAAGTGTCAGCAAAACCTACTGTTTTAGCACGCAGCTTAATGAGAAATGTAAGAGCAGAACATGTTGGAGTCAAGCCACAAGGGAAAAAGCATCAAGTGCAATCGTCTCCATACTTTTGCAAGAGTGCCACAGTTCTCATCCAGAAGCTGCCAGCAGTGAATGACACACATCAACTATTTCACATCTGCCCACAGAAGAGGACATTTTCCAAACGAGATGTATATGATCTAGTGGGAAAGCAAGATGGAGTCACACAAGCACAACCAGTTCCAGGATCAGAATGCAGATTTCTGATGGCAGTAGATGAAAAGGGGTGGCAGTTTTAGAGGTACAGAGAGCACCGTTTCACTAAAGCAGCTAGAGAAGAACAGGGAACTGTCAGAGACCAAAAATATTATCATGTTAGCATGGCAAAACATGTTACCCTTGCAGTTTATCTACGATGAGGTCAGGTGAGTCAGAGCATGTATGAGGTAAATTCTCTCATTTATAGAGTTCTCCCCATCTTGCTGTCTTCCACGCTGCCTGGTTGAAAGCTGCTCACAGAAGTTGTTAAAGGATGGCTTTCAGACGCCCATATTCAGTCAATAAATATTTAAGGACAGTTAAGAGAAAAGATTCAAAGCTGAGACATGGATGATCCATCCTCATTAGCTAACCTTCTCTAAAATAATCTCCCAAACAATTAAAAAATATAATCAATATTTCTTTTGAACTAACTGCTTTTCACCACCAAAAGTGACTACCTCTCCATAAATCCCACAGCTCAGGTGACCATCATGAAATAATGAAATGATAAGAGTTTTGCTGTTAAGAAGCACCATCAAATTCATCGTCCCTACTTCGCTAATTAACCTGAGGATTTTAGACTTCCATATGTGAACGCTTTCTGCTATAACATGGACATAATTACATTGTTCCGTTATTAAGATCTTTAAAATACACTTGAAAACAAGAGCAGCACGGACAAGAACTTCTTCACTGTCTCTGTAACCCTCTGTTAACTGGCTTTCCACGTTACATGCTGGTTCTTACATCATACAGAGGCCTCCAGCCACTTCTCCGTACAACATGGAGAGGTCTGGTATGTTTTAGGGCTGAGTGAAAAACATCTTTTCCCCAGTATTCATCCAGATCTCCAAACCCAAATTCACACCCATTGGGCAGCTTAGGTTGATGTTGTCCAACGCTGTACTTTTGGTCTGAAAATTGATGAAAATAACAGCTGTTGCTCACCTCCAAGCCTGCAGTCAATACAACCCAAGGAAAAGTGACTAATTAAGCAATGTTCACAGTTTGGGCACTAAAGGTGAATTTCTTGGGGGTATCAACTACCAGTGCTCTCCTGGAGAGTTTCTGTGCTGTGCTGGAGCAGCAGTGGGGGGTAAGGAAGGGGATCAGAGAGATGTTTTACATCAGCCCTCAGCACATCCTATATGGGTACTTCTAAGAGTTTTATGAAGAGGAAAGTGATTACATTAGTGTGTTTTTCTGAACACAGATACACACACACACATATATATATGCACACACACACACACAGATGCAACAAATACTGCACCACACCAAAATTACTGTCTTCATCCTTCTACAAGCAGACTACAATGCTGTAGTAGCTCTTCAGTAAGGACTATAAAGCAATCTATATATCGTACAGTAAAACATCATGATTTGCTGTAGGCGTCACATATGCAGTACTGAATCTTGATTAATACCACGATCCACAGTTGTTTATAATGCTTTCAATTTACAGATCATAGAAACAAGTGAGTATAGAATACCACTACGATTTTTACCATACAAATTCTCATTTATGATCTCTGTAACAAGATTAAATAAACATTAAATTATGATATGGTTTATGAGATTCTGAATGAGAGGTTTTAAAATACTTTCCCCCTTTATCTCTTTCAAAAGTTTTGAAGGTGAAACAAAAATGAAACTGAGTAACTTCGAATGCACTTCAGCACACTTAACTACCTTTCCAACACTAATAAATAAGGACTAAGCACTACAGAAAATAAAAGACATGCCTACACACACACACATATGCACATATACACGCATGCACACACACGAGCAATACCTACAAAGACTTCCTCCCGTGGCTACACCATTGCTTTGCAAACAACAAGCTAATTTGGGTTCCTATCATGCATCTGATCGGTCATACAGCAATACAAAACAGAAATAAGTAAAGACGACCATCTGCTTGTTAGCTGAAACTATAAAAGTACATCTTTTTAATAAACAATAAAATTAGTTTGACAGGGCAGAGACCACCTGAATAGAAAATCAAATATTTCATGTTATTTAAGGTGTATGTCTGCTGGCTATTAAAATACTCCTCTTTAATTTATTACAGCAACACACACAATACTCATGTCATCCTCATTTTCTAAATCAATAATCAGCACAGCATGCTTCATTAACAGTGACCAATCACGAATGAGCTGGGGATCTCATTTTACAACATGAGCATTCCTAAGACATAAACCATCTGCTACTTGTAGTAACAGAAAAATCAAATTAATCCATTCTTATCATGCATTCAGATTTTAAAGCAATTAAAGATGCTCTTAGTGTAATCGCAGCCACAGAAGTAGTTCTGTAATGAGGAAAGCAAACTCTTCACTGAACTTTCTGTCATTCTCAATACATTTGAAAACTTTACAAGCTTTCTGCACTCCAGTGGGCCATTGTTCTCTGAACACAGATGTTGAAAACAAAAAGCAATTTTTATTAAACATTTAATCTTTGCACATTTGAAGGAGTTTGAATACTGAACAGTGATCAAAAAAGGGCATAAAACCAAAAAATAACTGTACAATTAAAACAATGCACAGGGTCTAACCTAAATCAATTAATTCAGAGGAAAGATTCTTTTTATAGCCTTAACTCATGCCAGTATGGCTATCTTTTGCAGCACATATGGTCTGTAAGATCACACAATAATTTTATATACTTGCAATATCAGAGTACAGTGGTGTAAGACGCCTCAGATTCAAATTTGCTGGAAGGGGAATGAGAGAGCTGGTAAAACGTTACCCCTCAGTGCTGTGCCCTTTTCCCAAGGAGTAACAGGATGACAATAAACTTTAAATCCCCTATCCACCAGGAAGGACACAGAAAACGGTATGTGGTACAAGCTTCCTTTGCTGGCATGTCAACATGTCTCAATTTGACGTGGAAGAATACCGTGAAGATAAAGACACAGCATTCCCTTAAGACCTTACCTTCTCTGCAAAAATATGCCCATAAAAATGCCAGTCAGAACGAGCTCTGTTACAACTGTACATGTTACTTAGAGAAACTAGGATACCGAACAAGTATTAAGTATCAGTAAATTTAGATTACTGTTGACTCCAACTTGTATCCAACCTACAACTTTAGCACAATGATTTGCACAAAGCCCTGAAAGAACCCAAAGAATTTAATCCTGGTAGAGATGGACCTCAAATTAGAATAAAGAAAAACATGTGCCAAGTGTCTGAAAATAAATTGTCTAACCACCGAAACAAACATTACTTAGTTAAGACAATAACATTTCTCTTTCAGGGAGGACCACCATCCATCAAGGTTTTCATGCTGTAGTTTTGCATAGACTAAGCTGACGCAAGCCACCACTGCTGTCAGAAACAAATTCCCTCCTCCAGCCTTCTCAACATCACAGCTCATCTGAGTTAAAATTAACTGCGATTTTTTTTTCCTACTACGACCATCTAAAACTTTTCAAAGTTTCTATTTACATAAACAGACCTTGCAACTGAAGCACTAATGGGAACATTCCATTCTTTCACCCAATATCCAGCCATTGCATGTTCCATCCATGATACTGAAATACATCCTTCCGCTACAGTTCAATATTAATATGCTGTGGAAAAAAAAAAAAGAAAGAAAGAAAATATAGTGGAAAAAAGTTACCACACTTTCAAGTCAAGAGGAAGACATTTACTGCTAATCATCTCTTATTTATTACACTTTTTAAACTTGAACCCTATTCATAAATGACTGTTAATCATTGACACACACTCATGCCTTGTAATGTACCCCATCTTTCTGTGCATCTCTGATTAATTCAAAATTAAATTATGCTCATTACTTTCTGAGCAAATGATCACTGTAAATCCAACTCAAAACTACACACGATCATAAAAAAAATCAGAGGAAAAGGTCTTCATGGATTAAAGAATCATGTGGGCAGTTTCAGAACAGCTCTTGACTAATCTCACATATCATTTATATAGCTGCTGACCTACAGCAGGAGCAGCTAAATCTGAAAAAGGGGACTAGAGATAAAAACAAATCTCTTTCTTATGTGCTTGTCTCCTTATATGATACTTATTCTTTCAACACATAGGCCCTTTTTGTAGACAATTTGACAGCATGTATTAAAGGTTTATCATATGCTTTTCATATTTCCTTAGAGAATTAGAGTAAGATACACTTATATTCAATGAAGACACGGTTTTCCTCCAGATGAATTGCAACCTGACTGTTCTGTACCAGAAAAACTATGCTTTGGCAACAGATTATTTCTTTACTTTGGTATTTTAATGCTTACCCTGTATGAATCGCCCAATCATTGTCACGGGATGGTGTGGATAGCGTGTTTACTGATGAGCAAGACAGAGAAAGCAGTGCCTTTTATGAAATCAAAGGTAATAGCATTAACATCTCCAACGTGATTAGTTTAGGTTGAGCCATTTCTCCCACACAGTCTTATGAACCAACTAGGTCTGTTGTAATACATGCACTGATGAAGGCTGCTTATTTGATGAATGCCATCTTATTACTCATCCTCTACATATCTTGATTTCTTTCTTGCAGTCCTTTTTGTAAGAATCCCACCTCTCTTATGTCAACCCCGCATTTTCATAAACAATGGCCCTCACTCTGATGCTATTCCATGATGATCTGGTGTTCAGGTTTCTGCTCCCAGGGTTATTCACACTGCATCATTCAGTCTGCTTTAAGATGTCTAAGTCAAATGAAACTTTACAGACTAAAATTAGAGCCCAAAGTTGCTTCAGCAATCAAGGAGAGCAGCAGGTACACTCATTGGGGAGATTCAATGCTCTTCAGTCTGATACCTGAGGCAGACCTGATGAAATGGTCAAGAACTGACAAATCACAGTGTGTCACTACTGGCTGCATTTACTACCAAAGAATCCACACCAACATATTTTAGTGGAAATGTCAGTTTTGCACTTTATCCTTCAAAATCTATTTATAAAGTCAAACATGGAAATGGAATTATCCTGAAAGCTATAAATGGCAGTGATATTCCAAAGAAAGGTAACAACTAAAGCAGAAGCCCTGCTGGGCACTGCAATAAATTGGAAGCATTGATTCAAAACTCTCAAATGGCCATAAGAAAGCCTTAATGCAAACACTCTACTTTTATTACATTCCAAAACAAACAAACACAGTTTCTCAATGAAAGATAGACTCCAAAGAGTATAAACTATTAAAAAAAAAAAATCAAAATTCATGCTACTATATTTCAAAATCTTTTTTTTTTTTTTTTAAGGAATGTTATGAACCACAGTCTTTAAAATGGGGTAATTTTGTTGCGTAAGCAGCCTTTCTTAAAGAACATTTCAATGACCCAGTTATGTCTCTGTTTTATTTTTGTAATATTTTTATATGAACTAGGATAAGACTACAGTTAAATGCTGCTCTTCAATTTATTTTTCCATCTGCTTTTAGCTGCAGGATAGCATATTTTATCACATTTGATACACAGGGTCAAAGGAATAAAAAAGTTAACCCTGTATTTTTGCATAAAATGTATAAATAAATTCTGATCGTGCAAACTCAGCAAGTGGAATATTTTTACTAGTACTATCTTGTGATAATGTTTTTGTAATCACTTATATTTCAGTCGCTAACAATTGAATGCAGTTTTCTGCTATTAACACAGTTCTACAAATCACCAGGAAAAATCCAGTATCTGAGCAAAGGAGGATGAAAGGTCACATTTTCAGAAGGTAATCTTTTCACACATACAAGAGGCAATAGGCCAAGTCACTTAGCTTTTCCTAGCTAATCAAACTGCACAATTTCAGCATAGTGGTTCTTTTTAGATGTAGGTGGTGATAAAATGATCCTAGGCTTGGGAACACATCCAAGATGCATACACACTCCCAAACACCTCCCCCTACTCACCCCCACCTCCAGTCGATTTGAACACAGACGCATTTATCAATACTTTTTAAGGTAGCAACCACGCTGATAGGGACAATTACGAAACAAGACAGAGGTCATGGCGAATCCAACTCGGAGTATGCGACCAAAGTTACGTAGGGAAAAACGAAGTGGTGTCAGCATCAAGCATCTGTTACTGCTGGTGTGTGGACAACGCGAGTGCCAGAACAAGAAGGCAGCTTTGTAGATCTACTGTTTGTCAAGTCGCCCACTGAAGCAAGCCTTGAAATCGGTGTGTGTACTGCGGCCATCTGTTTACTTTTCACTAGCAAAACTCTGACTCTGACCATGGCTTCAAAGAGATGGTAAATGTCAAAAAACAGGTACAGTTATTGATGATCGTGCATGTTTTTTTTTAACTTGGCAAGGGGACAAAAGGAAGGAGGAAGGAAGAGAGAATTAGCTTAATAAAAGGACTACAGGAAAAGCATCTTCTTTTATTCAAGTATATTATACCTCAAGGGGATTAAACCATCAAGGTCCCATGGAAGCAACCAGTGAAAAGAGAAAGACTGGCCTACGACAACAACAAAGTTTTATTTATTTCAAATCATATGCGATAAGGTAGGTTTTAAAGCTCAAATACTCTCAGCTCACTACTAAATCACCAACAAATACCACACCACTGAATTCCACTGCTGATTAATTTCACTGTGCAAAATCCACACAGGAAATGCCACTGCCCATTTACAAACACTGTTCGTGTAACACGTTATGCACACGTCTACTGTATCTTTTAAAGCTTTTTTTTTTTTTTAAACCAACAAATACTTGTTTCAACCTGTACTATGCAATCTTGTTCACTACTTACACTCTTAACTTCCTAACTTCCTCCCTCTGTCAAATGCCCACTTCCATTCCCTGTCATTTCTTAGAAGCTCCAAAATTTTTGATACGTTATTTTTCTTTGAAAGTCTTCAGGCTTTCTCTCTCTCTCTTTTAAATCTTTCAAAATGCAGAAGAGACGTTCCTTACTTTCACTCCAGTTTTTCTTTTCTTCTGTCCCAGGTCTCAGAAATGAGTATTTAAATTAGAACCCCAAAATATCACAGGTTAGGTACAGTACAATTTACATCAGTTTGTGTATGGCTTACAGCGTGGGCTGCCCTGCTTTAATCCCATTAAAACATCCTTAGACAGACAGACATATTGCACAGAAGACTAACGAATCTAGTTAAAATGAACCAAAGTTTTTGTGCAGAAGCCAACAGTTTTACAATTAAGTCATGTCTTTCACCTCTACAACTGCTCCAGACAGTATGCTCTGCAGTTAAAAGATACACTGCTTTTGAAAAATCTTATGTAGAGAATTAAGGGGAAAGAAAAAAGAAAAAAAAAAGGTTTAATCTTACTGTCATGTGGGTAGCCTAACAGGCTATAACTTTTGAGAAACAGAGTATTGAATCTTCTCTAAACAGAAAGAATGCACTTTTTGGAGTTGTTCTTTAAGCTCAGTGTTTCCAAAGAGCACATAAAGAGTAATCTCCAAAATTAGTCGAATGTTTCGAACTTCTTATTCCACAGAATAACCTGACGAAAGCAGACCACTCACTAATAAAGTGCAACTTAATAAATCATGTGAAATCTTATTTTGTTCAAACCCTTACTAACTCCTAGCACCATCTGTTACCATCAAAACTATATGACAAGATATGATATATAATTAATAGGTAAACAACAATCTAATTAAAATGGACAAATACTCCATGTTCCTGCCATTTGGGAGCTCTAATTACAGACTAAATTTTAAGCTTGAATTAAATATTTAAGCTGGAAAATTAACTTTCCTTCTCGAGCCTTGAATACATTAATACAGATATGTGAAGCGACTTCCTGATGGGAACTTAAACATGTAATTTAGTTTCATCAAAGCAGTTACTAATTGTTAAGCAGCAGTACCTTACCATATGTACACAATAGCTATTTAGAGCCGAAAAGGTGGTTTTAAAGTACCCCTCTGCAACCCTTTTCTGACATAAATATAAAATGTATATACAGCACAACAGTTTACACTACATACTGAAAATAAATTACATACAGACTTCAGCCTTCAATGGTTCTTAGCATGCATAAGTCTGAATAGATCTAGCTAAACAAATGCATGTTTTCGCTATCAAGCCAAAGAAACTAAAGAACGTCTAGAAAACTCAACCTATTTTTACATTTTACTTACTTGTAGAATTTTGAATACAAGAGTAAAAGCATGCAATTTGCCTTAGCCATGCAATGAAAGAAAATGCAGGCATTTAATCTATCTTAAAAGATGACTCCATTTTCATTAAATACTAACATCATAAAGAAAAGGACAGAAATATGAATAAAATGCAGAAAAGCAGTACAAAAAGCAGCATTAAGAAAGGTTCCAAGTACACAAGTGGCTGAAGTTTTTCTAAAATTAATGCAGTACAGTACCTATTACTGCATTAGGAATCTAAAATGCATGCTAAGATTGAAATATTTGCATTCTGACTAGTACTTGGATACTAAGTGCTCAACAGTGCTTGCCGCTCAACAACAGACTAGTATTTCAGAAATTAATACTCTTAAATTTATGTAAACCAAAATGCTTTCTGAATAGTGCTGAGTTGAAACACCCTGCAGAGCATTTCCCTCAGCTTATAGATAAAGAAAGTGAGGCACAAGGATGCCAGGTGACACCCACAACCATATGCCAAGGCTTCATCGGTGTAAATACTCCATGTATATGGAACATTTTGCTTTTCTGTGTTCACGTGGAACGCACTGGGCACACGAGGATTTCAGTATGGTTTCAATCGAGAGTTTGCTATTACAGACTCACACCCCAACTCAGTGATACATGTGAAATCAGAATCCAGATTTTTTCAGTATCCTCTTCTAATTCTAACATTCCACTTCCACACCACCAACGTGCATTTGACTTGCTTTAATTTAGATTGAACTGTAGGAAAGCAGGGCACAATGCTACTGAGAACTAATGCATTTTTCCTTTTAAGTATCTGTGAGATGGTATGTGATTTATACAGTATGCAACAGAAGACAAATTTCACCCATCCATCTCACCACATTTTTTTTTGCTGCACAAATACAGATGAATGACTGGACCACAACATTAACAGGGGATTCTAGTGACATCAAAACCAAACCTCTAATAGTTTTTGATGTCACTACAAGCCCTCAAGGGATTTCTAGTTGCATAACTCAGAACATGGCAGCTTCTCTGTTTACATAGTTAATAAATTGAAATCCCAGACCTAGATCCAGAACGTGCTGTAGGACCTACTCTACTTCTGCTGCTCACTCACTGCATAGTCATAATTTTACCCTTCCTAAATGATAAAAGTACTGGGCAATTCACAATTACCAGTTTGGCATTTTCAGTTACACAGATTCTGATAGTGCTCTTTACATACAGCTTTAGACCATACTTGTATTATGCAAGCAAAATTTACATTTGAAATGTACTGAATCTCTTAAATATCATAAGCCACTTATTTTTACAATAACCATGTCCTCACCATACTTTCATAATACAGTTTTTGACGCTACTTAGAAACCATTAAATAATTCCTTTGCAGTTAAAAACAATGAAAATTTTCCATTGCGGACAAAGCTGACTTAGAATTTAGGCAGCACAAACATCTTTTAAAGCCTTAATTATACAAATTTGACCCATGCCCATCCATCACTTTTCTCTGTTTTTTTTTCAGCAGCACTCCTGAGCTAGTTAACTTTGAGCATGTCTATAGCTTATGCTCCAATCCGTATTTTCCAAACAATTAGGATATGTACACTATAACACACAAACTCTGTTGTGTTATGTACTGAAAATGAGCACAGACTCATCTAGCAGTATTTGCTTAGTTAATTTGACCAAGAGAACTGGACGAGAACACTGCACAATTCAGTGGTTTCAAACTGAAAAAAAAAACATTGAACAGTGCTTCTGTGAGCAGAAAAAGTATTTTTAATCCCCAGCCCTAGCAGGGAATGAAATGCAGGTATCAAACAAATACTGTTCTTGTGGTGGCCACAAAAAGTTACAAAGATATGCTCCACTACCTTATAGCCATTAAAATTTATCTTCCTTTAATTGGAGTTGGTTAGGTTTTGAATCATGCTCTCATTACAGCAGAAGATTGCTGCTAGGCAAAACCAGCCACTAAGTTCTGGGGAGTGCTCCCATCCTTCCATAGCCCAAGATACTGTGTTGTTCTTTCCAGGTCTATTTATAGACCATATTGTACTGTACATGTGCCACGGATCCTAATGTGAGGAAAATTATATAGATATTCAAAGCATGACATATTGATTCAACATATTGAACGGATTGTTTTTTCCTCTATTTATTTAAATGATTATAATAGTTTATAGTGAGCTTAGCCCTTGAGACAGATGGTTGTAAACTCAAAATTTAAGTTTTAAATAACTGTATTAAAATGAAGTAAATGATTTTATCCACCCTCCTCATTAGAAGGAGAATGAATTTATCTAAACACATTCTTTAACCCTCTCCTGAGTTGTTTGTGACTATTTATCAAAGGAAGTGAACTTCCTAAATTGTTTCTGCTAATGAATTTGCAACTCATTGACTGGAATTTTAAAATTTGTTTCATTAGAATGTGACTCATAACACAGTAATTTTTGACACTGTGTTGGGCTGAAGTTATTTTGTTTTTTTCAGGCAAAGAAGGGAATTCTACCTTTATCAGTTTTGCAAAGAGCCTTAAACTGTAATTCTGCAGCTTACACCTCACCTAATTCTTTCCAACAGAAAATTTCTAAATTGCCAGACTACAAGCATAAAGCAAAAAACTCTCTCCACTCTCTCACCCTGCAAGTGAATGAAACAGATTTCCCTTAAAAACTACTGGTCTACAGGAGTTCAACCTGTGAAAATACTGAACTATATTTATCCTAAAAGGGCTTTATCCCTTACAATCCTACAGTTCCTTAAGCATCCCTTTCATCCTTTCCCTCTCAGCCTTCCACCATTACACTTTATACTCATTTATGAGTTTTACTGCTGGACATTGTCAAAGGAGAACAGATCAATTTGCAGGTCACTTAATACACAAACACGGTAACTAAACTTTATGTCACCAGCTCGGTTTGCATCATTAAAAATACGTAATGACAGGTATATTTATTACCTGCTGAAGCCTGATTACCAGCCTGAGCCCTGTAAAACATTACAGTGCCATCAACTAGTTCTATGAGACTCACAAAAGGTGGACCCACAGCAGCAAGTGGTCAGCCATTGTGAAAGAAGTTCATTTACACCCTTCTGGTGTGCAACTTCTGATTTAGTTTAATCCAAAAGAAATCAGTCTTCCAAAGTCTGGCACTACTCTTCATTATGAACATGAGCACATTGAGGACAATCTGTTTCCAAAATACAATCCTGATCCAAACTAAAATGCTAACACAGGACCACACCAGGAAAATTGAACCTGTCTTCAATTAAATTGGCTATGTATGGGTGCACAGAAGGGTCCACTGAAACATTTCTGGGGAATCTACACGTAAAAAGAAAGTTCAACAGCCACTAAGTTCAATCAATGGTTTCTCATGCCGTAACATTGCTGGGCAAAGATCCTCATCTTACCTGGCACACCACCAGCCTTCTTTTTAGTGAGTGAAAATGAACATAAAAGAATTCAGTATTTAAGGAAATCAGATTCAATGAGACATTTGACAGAGCTGCTTTTTTTTTTTTTTTTTGGTGCTTCGGGGCACTGACGTTTTCAGTCATTCCGAAAAATCTGGCCTGATAAACTTATACACCAAATTCTAAATCTTGTAAAGAAATGACAGTTCCAGTATGTAAGATGACAAAAGAAACAGCAGAAAACTTGCACTGAGCAGCTGCTAAAACTATTAAGGAGTTGTGCTGTCCGTTTATTTCAGAAGTTCTCCTATTTTTGTAGAATTTCTCTTAAGGACATTAAGTCAATTTCAGGTTACCTTCTCAGGATTTTGCACAATTCCCAGTACAGGCCAAATACTTGGGCAAAAGCATATTTTCTGACAGAGCTTTCAAAAGTAGCGTCTCTCAGGTGTGCACTTAGGCCTGTAACCAAGCCAAGAAGATGGACACCTCAGCTATAAGGCTTAATGAGTGCTTCTTTGCTCTAATGAGTGCATTACAAGCATTACTCTGCACTCTCCCATTATCTGTTTTCTTTAGTATTACTGAGGCAGATTTTGCATTGCCAGAGAGGTATTACTAGTAATAAGTGCTCATTTGGGATGGTCACTATTTCCATCCTGTTTACCTCCCCCGTGTTCAAGAGCCTGACATACAAGTCTTACTCACGTCAGTTACAGTATTTGTTGTGATTATTGAAGAGTCTCTTGAGATAAAGATCTGGTTTTAGATATAGAAAGACAGACCCGTGACAATTCAGGAATTAGTATATACCAATACTATGCAATAGTAGTGAGTTCCAAATTGGTTGGAGAAACTTGGTCAATAACACTACTGACTTAGGTTTCATGTTTAATTAATTATTTAAAAGAAATAATATAATAGTAAATAAAATGGTTAGCCATTGGCTACGAATAAATAGGCTCTTTCAAAAGGCTACCAGAAATTCCTTATAATTATTATTATTAATAATAAACTATTTGGCTACAGAGTAATCGCTGTCATAGATCACAAAATAAGTGACGTAAAATGAAGTGCAAAATATTCATGTAAGGAAGGGGAACTAGAAACACAAAACTGATTGTACATGAGTTGCTTTTGGGTGTAATTATCTTCCCAACATGTTAATATAATTTTAGCATCTTATCATATGTTTTATCGCACAGGGAATTTTAATTCAGGACCACAATAATCAATAAGCTTCCTTCACAAAATCTACCAGTCTCACCTCCTAACCTGGTTTCACACAACCTTGCAAACAGTTACTGGTTTTATATATCCTGTGGTAAATCCAGTGACAGATACTTTGCAGGAACAGAAGTTTAGAGAATACATATTCCCTATAAGGACAAAATTTTCTTTCTCTTGTTTTCTATGCCACATAATTTATAACAACTTTTTATTATATGGTGTCATTCAGAACATACAGTACCCCATTTCATATTGATTAATAAGTGTTTGAAAACATTTTATCACATTTTAAAATACAAGCTGCATATTTAGCTCCACTGTTGATACCCACAAATACAACAGCGTGGAAGGCATCATGAGTAGATCATAAAAGAAATACTTTGACCAAAAACACAGGGCATTCTATGCCTTCAGTCAAACCACAGCAATTAATATGAAATTCTAAATACAGAATATAATGCCACATAAATAGTATAACAGCCAAGTCCTGTCTAAGAAGCCATATGTTTTTTCCCATTGTTCAAAAAAAGGAGATGACTTCCCGTCACTTATGTTTCTGATTAGCAAGGTGATTTATGCCACAATCACTAAAAATGCCAGCAAGTGAATGAGAAAATGCATAGTGACTGCACCAGATGTGCACAATAAACAGGAATCCCATTGTAATCTCTGGTACTTAGTTTATATGAAGGTAATGTAAGAAACACTCTTGGATATGGCAAAGTCACTCTTTTTTTACATTTGACTATAAATGATATGAAATAAATTGTGTGTTTTATACTTTATGGCATGCATACATTGATAAATTAGGTACAGTTTTGTATCCCGACTTATCTACAAGACAAACCTGGCTAAGATCATGGGGATTAATTGCTTCAGAAGTGTGAAATGCAGCTTTTCCATTCTTTTCTGCACACTCAGTGAAGAAACAATGATTAATCACTGTTTAACTATTCTCTTGAGAATCTACAAGATTGCCAAAGAAGGACTTATCCTCATAAATCCAAAAAACACAGGTTTAGATTTGTTGCCAACAACTGAAGGAACATGAACTTAAAGCCATTCGTTATCAGATTAAAACAGTGTCAAGGCTTTAGAACCCCTACCAGTGCAAAATTCTTTTTCATCTGCACCTAACAATGGAAATTGGATTATCAGATCAGATTAGAGAAAAATATGTTTTTATATATATAAACACTTCCCCCCATTATCAGAAGTAAAATATCCTGATAATAATAAAGCCACTATGATTACTCCAGCATAATAAAAACAGCATATTTAAACAGGAATGCTTCCATTGATGTGAATGCTGTTAAAATAAAAAAAAAAAATTAATTAAAAAAAAAACACACTTAAAATCACATCCATTTCCATTTGTTTGCAACAAATCCCACTTATGTATGTTTGTATGTTTACAAAACAAACTGTTTTAACATCTCTACTTTTTCACAGTGTAGGAATGTACTGATTGTGGTGCTTTACATTTGTCTAACTTCATAATCAATATGCACTAAAAATCACTTTATTAATAAAGAGATTACTATGTAAACAGATCAACTGATCATATGAAAAATACAAAAATTGTTACTTTAAAAAAAAAAAAACTTTCTCCATTTCAAGAGGATATTTAGAAAAAAAGCAAAATTACAGCCAAATGCAGAGACTTTGTCTACAAAAGAAAAGACAGTTTAAAAATTTGGATGCCTTTTTCTGTGCCTTTAAAGGGACATAAGAATAACTAATGTCACATACTTTTTAAAGAACCCTCCCCAGGAAAAAGAAAAAGGAAAAAAAAAAAACATTTTAAAGCCTGTAAAAGGAGGAAAGAGATTAACAGCTAATCCTGTGAACACCCCATGTCCGTAAGACGCTGAATGCAGTAGGAGAGAGGAAATAATGTCAGAGCTTTCAAGTCCCTCGGATAAAAACAACAACAACAAAAAACAAAAACAAAAACAAAACAAAACAAAACAAAAAACTCAGTTGGGACAGCAGGTGAGCCAGGGACAGCTGTTTAGTGCCAGAGGCCTGCAGCTGCCTCCAGCACCCTGTGGCCGGGCAGCTCACCCGTGGCCTGCTCCAGCCTCACCCACAGCTCCTGCACCCTGAGTAACCCCATCACTTTGATGGGTTTTGTCCCCAACACCTCTTCCCCCTGTCCCCCCTTCTACTTGGCTATGGGCAAAAGTGTAAGAATGAAAAAGCCAACCCTAAAAATGTCTATAACTTGACCCATGTTCTCTGGCTATGACATTCTGCTGTATGGATCTCTGCAATGTTCAGGCCCTGAATTTTAGCCTTAGGGATGGTTTAATTACCTAATGTTACTATGCAGCAGAGAAGCTGTAACTTAGCTATGAAAATCAAGATGCCAGAATTTTTAAGAGTACTTTAAGAGTCCTTTGCTGCAGAACACCTGTAACAGTTAAGGAATTAATTTCTCATATGATTTCTATGTAGATAGCTCACACCCCAGCGGCCCATTAAGGGACACAGTGACAAAGACCAATTGGGCTAAGAAAAGCCTAACAGTGATCCAGAGGTCACAAGTAAAGGCCAGTCCTCCTCTAGATGACATTAGCTTCGACACAAGGATGACCACAGAAGAGGAAACTTGGTTACTTGCTCATGCAGACACTACAAGCACACGTTCTCCAGCGGCTACAGTACTGGTGACCCAAGGGAGAAATAAATCCTAACCTGGATCACCCTTTAGCTGGTGTTGTCATTCTGATTTTTCTGCCATTCATCTTAGCTTCACAAATAAGACCTTGATTCAGTCCCAGATCTGTGAGAGTGTTCACACTTGTAACAACCAAAAGCTGAGTTTGTAAACTCAGAAAATTTAGTTTTGAGAGTTCAGGCTTCAGAAACTAAAGGAAATGCTTCATTGGCATTTAAGGTCCTTTTCCAGATCAGTTCCTAAGGTGAACGAGAGTCCTCAGTGAAATCCCACAGCATGATTAAACATTCACCAATGTAAAGCACTTCAAGATTTCTAAGTACAAATATTAACCAGCCTAGGACTTTCATTCTTAAGCAGACAAATCTATACTTTTGCCCATTCCAAGAAACATCTGACAACTATTGTTCTACTGTTACCCAGTATTATCTGCTTTTTGATGTGAGGTACTGTGCTTGAAAGACAAAACCATCCATGCAATGCATCCATTGCCTACAGCAAGAAAATATTTCACTGCTAACTTGGTGATTAAACAGAAGTCTTTACAAAATGATGTATACCGAGGTTAACTGCTCATAAAAGTGGTTTCAACTCCACATTTAATCTTATTTACCTACCTGGTACTGAGCACTATTCTTTCTCCCTTGTCTCCAGATATGTAACTTCCAGTACCCAATTAGGAGGAGTGGTAAAGTTATTGTGATGTTTGTAATTTATGCATTATTAGTTTTAGGCCTGCTTTAAACATGTTTTACCATGCACTGGAATGTGAACACTGTAAAATGTGTTATACTCCATATTAACTACGCAACATGAATGATGGTGAAAAAAATACCTAAAAATAAGGATACTGAAGAGCTACGGACCCTGATGCTACTTGAGTATGGAATAATATGGAATAAAAAATATGGAATAAGATGATGCTTTGCAAATGGCTAATATGCCATAAAACAGCAGATCTTACGCTGTTACACTTAGTGTGTATACTTTATTTTTTCATTAGAGGCCAAGTGTATTTCTGACAAATTTTCTGTAGTAAACTGTAAGCAAGTACGGCGAACCAGATTACATATTAAAGAAAGTCTTTGAAACACAGTGCCTGATGCACCTGCCTCTGTAATACTTGCTGTACATTGTTCATAGCAATAGAAACATTTTTAACTACCTCCTGCCATCTTTCTCTTGCTATGTTACTACTGCAATAGCTTTCCCTCCTGTTGGGCTAGTCAGCAAAATATTAAAGGTTCAGAGAAACAAGGAATATATAATCTATTACTCAACACATTACAAAAATTATTTTTGGAAACCCACATTTCTTGAAAAATTCCTCCAAATATTTTTGCAGCAATCAAGGAAAAAGGTGATGGGCTAGGCTAAGTGGGCTTATGGGCTAAGTCTGAGGAAGTCAGAATGTCAGGATGTAACCGGTCTTTGCAACCCTTCTCCTTGGACATGATGAAACTTTCCCCAGTAAAAACAATGTTCCTCTATATTCTCCTTCTGGACAAGTACCACACTACAGCATCAGTTGCCATAGGAAATAATTTCAGATAACATGCTTTATCACTGTACATTATATATTCTGTATCACTTTCTTGGGCTTCCTTTTCCTACCATATGTAATTTGCACACAAGCATATATGCACACAAAAGAGACAGTGAGATACTGCATCACAGCTATTACTACTCCCCTGAAGAAAGGATGAGAAAAAAATACTACAAATGTAATTCTTGAAAGAAAAATGTTTGGCAAAAAGCTTCTTCTAAGATACAGCACAGAAAAAGGAGCTCACATACTGGCTCCTCAATAGCCATAATAACATTCTACCATTCCCACACATCTCTGGAATTCAACCTTGCACAGTGGCCTTCTGTAAGAGGCTCTATAATATCCATCAGCTTTCACAGAGACCACAGCTCTGTCATACAGACCCCTCTGCAATCACCCATAGCTCTTTCCAAGTGTCAACTAGCGCAGAATGCTTCAGAGCATATTTTCAGCAGTGCAGACTACAGTAACACCTTTCTCAACAGCAATCAAAATCAATCTTTATCTTCACTGAGTGCAATAGGTACTGCAACCTAAAGCTGCTGAATGATACCTCCGCGCTCCCACACGTCTGTCAACCAAAGCAGAGTTTTCTATGACAAGATTATTATTTTTTTTGCTGCACCAGACAGAAATCTCTCAGAAGCCAACCAGAAACCATGAAACAAATTTACAACAAAAAATAAGTTATAGCCAAAAGCCTCACTGCCTTCTGTTTCAAACACAAGGAACATTCCTTCAATTCTGCATCATCTAGTATTGACAGATGGAAGCACATACCTACAAAATTGCATTTTTCCCAGAAAAGTGAAAGAGAATTGCCCTATCTAAAAATGCCAGTCATATTAATAAATACCAATAAATATGGTTATATTATTTGAAGCTGTCATATTAATAAATACTGCTGAGGTGGGAAGCACCTTGAGGTTTATTAATATGCGTGGGATGAAAATCTATAGAAAAGAACTGCATAAAATAGATATGCACACTGTACTGCAAACAGGATCGTCTTTACTACTACAATTGTATTATGAAAATGAAACTTTCATATGCATATATATGTGTGTGTATATAATATATATTAATCAGAGACTTTTTCCTCCCTCAAGTGTCCAAAGTGTTAGTGGTCATTATCTTCTTTATAAGCGTGAAAACTCTAAAGCATATGTCACTTGGGCAAAACCAGTCTGCATATCAGCATGTATAGATCTCTGCAATTTTTTGGGGGGGAATTACTGAAACACAACGAAAGAAAAGGAGAAGAACCATAACATTTTCCAGCTATTCAATAAGCCATAAATTGAATTCATAAAGTTTTCACAGAATGCATACCTTCATGCTCCAAATTTATAATAAAAACATAATCACAGAAAGGTTTGAAAGCCAAAATACCTTATGAGCATCAGTTCTCACATCTTTTGACTCAGAAGACTTTATCATTTCCATCTATGGGTCTTACAAGAAGACAAACTAGTGCTAATGATTTTTTCTTAAAATTATCAAAACTGACCTACAGAAAAAGCCAAGGATAATTTAAAGATCTTATTTTTTGTTTCAGAGGTAGAGAGAAGCAGTGAATTCAGACTTCAAAGAGTTTAAATTCTGAACTGGCCAGTCTTAAAGCTAGTCAGGCATCTGAAATGAAATAGTTCCCATTTGAGAAATATATTTCCCATTTGAGAAATATATTTCATCCTTCTACTATCTCAGAGTCCTCTGATCCAACGTTTCAAAACAGGAAAGGACTGATGCAGAGGAATTTGAATGCGGACTTTTCTATCAGTAATGATCTGTATGTTTCACTGCAGATCCAGAGAACCAGGGGCCACACCTGAAATTGAATGCCCAATTCTAACTGTACTTGGAGAGCAAACAACACGGACTGAAATCAACAATACTGTTTGGGTCCACAGAATTGATGTAAGTTATTTAACTTGCAAACAAAGTGACATATCATTTCTTTCAAACACTTCCACAATTTTTTAATTATTATTTATTAATGGTAGCAGAGATCCTTGGCAAGTCTGGTTCTAATTATGTAAGGCTAGTATCAAAAGCAAAGGCTCTCCAAATTTCTTTAAGAATTATCCTTCCTGAATTTGGAAGAAAGGTTACCAAACGAAAGAAATGGGCAATGCCAGCTGAAAGACTATTGTTTTCTGGCAGGAAAGGAACTTCACTATGATGTAGGCCCAAAGAGAATTTCGAGAGCCATATCTTTCACTGAAGTGAAATTACAGAGGCTGATAATACTCGTTGAAATGCACTTTAACTGCCTAGATCCATCCTTAAACAAAAAGGCTGTATGAATGCTGAAGCATCGCTTCTTCCCGCCATTACAGAATTAATGGGCACATACTGTCCAGAGCTGGAATTACAATTTTACCACTATTAAATGATCAGTGCAGAAAAGGAGTGGAGGGATTCTAACATGTTTGGACTCTAAGGTTAAGGTCTGCTCCTATGTCACTCGGAAGTAACCATAACAAAAATACCTTCCAGTGGGATGGAATCAGATGTGTATGCTGCAAACAGAAGTGACTTCTCAAGGAGATAACAGGAAATGAAAGGTGACCTGCTCACAAAAAGATACAAAACTAGCAAAGGAGAGGTGACATCAGCTCAGAAACTAAAGGTGGTTCAAATCAGGCCTTAAAAGTCATCACTGCTATGGGTTCGATACCGAATATTTAAGTTTCCAAAGTACTTTTTTTTTCCCCAGAAAATTCAAGATACACAGCTGGAACAACTTTACTCCTTTTTATACAATTTCCTTTTCTCCCCTTATGATCTGACTCTTGCAATGTGAATGAATACATGTGCAGTGAAGGATTAACACATCACTGATTTTTTTTCTTGTTTAAGTAATTCTGTGCAAGCAACATAATTTATTGGTATAAAGTAGGATTTATGGTAATATATTTCCTCTTCAAGACATAAATAAGATTCTTAATAGTTTTCTGTAATTCATTTTCATATAGTACCACATTCTCATACATTTACTAGCATAACGCATCTGCTAGAATAGCAATTGCATACCCTGAACACTATTTTAAAAAAACTCTTCAATACTAACAATCTGCTAGAAATATTGTTATCCTTCGTCTTCCAGAATTCATTGTCTACTTCTTGCAGCCTTTTATCTTCCCACTGTATGCGCTAGATTTTACAGAAGAAAAACAAACAACACACAAAACAGAAACTCGCAATGTTTCAAAGAATATGAAACCTATGAAGCTAGAAAAGCAAAATGTTATACTGAAATAATTATCTGAAAATTTACAGAAGGCTACAGGTCTTTATTTTTCAACACTTCTCCTTACTGTATGTTGTATTGCCTTCATTTTCTGAGAAGTTAACTTTTCAGTCTCTGGTGGTGATAATTAGAATGTGATATGCACATATGTCTTTTTTTTTTAACATGGACAGAAATTATGTAATTATTCAAATTATATCAGAACTTATATTCAGAAAATTGGTTGTCAGTCAGAAGCATCTTCTTTATAAAATGACAAAACAACTACACTAAGAGCAGATGAATTCTAGCGTGAATATCCACTTAGAAATTCTCTCTTCAGTTAACACATTCTCAACATTTTAGTTTTCGCTTCTGGGCTGCCCTCTGCTAACAGGGCTTAGGAATTTTTCTGCCCATCGCAGAGGAGACAGGAGAACTAAAACAGACCGAAGTAAAGAACGGGATAGATGAGAGAATAAAACACTGGACTGCAATTCCTTTTTAAAATTTTAGCCTTCTAGTAGAGTACTACCATGCAGAAAAAATGTTTTCCATATATCAGATACCATATTCTTTCCATGCACCAGTTACATGAAATACACTCTTTGAGTCTTAAGGTTTGACCCACTCTGTTGCTAGTGCCTTTTTCAGGATCTTTCTTTCAGGAACGCAATGGGTATTACAGCACAGGAGAAAAACAGCCACAAGTGCAGGAGGAATTCAGAAGTGCTACCTAAACTAGAAGTTATTTTTCCAGTGCTATCCACGTAGGAGTTGCATAAATGTTCCAAAATACAGAAACAGATATACACATACATATGCACGTATAAAAGTTATTGTCAGTGTATAAGTTACTACTACCCTGAGACTGAAATAATTTATGTAACATCTGTTTTCATATTTTTTCTAATTTTTTCTAATTAACATGCATATTTAACGCATAAATGCTCAGACCACCTATTTTTCTGCTGATTTTGTCCCTTTCGTAAGTCATGTGTTCCTGTGGGGTGCTCACTATAGATGAAGCATTAAATTTGGTTTGAGGAGTATGGGGTGAATAGTAAACAAAATATTTCAGACAGTCCAAAAGAAGAAAGTATGCAATGAAAATAATATTAAAATAGACCTCCCAAAGAAATACCTTTGCTTGAGGATGCATCAAATGTGGAAGAGGAATGGCCCCCCAGCCCTGTTCAAGGCATTAAGTCAAGGTAGAGTTTAGCCTCCAAACTTCCAGCATCTCTAATTTCAGCTTGTATATATGAACAGTGAGTAAAACTCTAAGCTGGTGAAAATCAAATTTCAGTGACATAAGATGCCAAAGTGTTTGTTGTTGTTGTTGTTATTTTTTATTAAATTCTTCATTGCCATTGCTTAAAATACTCAATTGATATTAGACAGCACTAAGTATTGAAGTCAACTATATAAGAAACAGACTCCAAACCAGAATAATAAAATAAATGTTATTACACTGTGATTTTTACCCATTACCAAATTGTTGAAATTAACTTAAAAATCTAAAACATGGAGGAGAAAAAGAAGTCAGGGGAGTGGACAGAAACCCTTTACATTTACAGAACTGGGGAGGGGAAACAGCTTATGTTTATACAATCAAGTTCTTCCTTAGTGGGGTTAAAAACTGTGAATATGTTTTAGTGCATCTTTCTCCTACAATCTTATTCCCTCCCTTTTTGTACATATCAGAAATGTTCACCAGTTGAGCGTTGTTTTTTTTGTTTGTTTGCTTTGTTTTGTGTTTGTTGGTTTTTTTTAAAGTAATAATACTGTTATTTCAATGATGAAATGGAGAACTGTTGCTACAGAACTCAAAGGATGAGCAAGAAGAGTACATGCCATTCTTCTCTGTATATATATTCTACATAAACGCTGGTTTTGCTGTATGTCATCAATGCCCACACGAGCTTAAAATCTGTAATGCAATGCAACACAAAGTAAGATGTAGGGAAGGAAATGGGAGCACACTACAGTTCCTGTACTTCTGACAGATCTTTTCTGTTTTGCTATCCATGGCAGAAGTCTACTCATCTTTACAGATGGCATGGCTTCCTTGTCTAAACCTAAAAAGACCTGGTTTCTTGGGTCCGAAAGTCTCTCATGCCTAACGTTCAGATATTCCTGAGCTCCTCACAATTTAGCCATTAGGAAGAGACATATTCTTAAATTGCCACCTCAACAGCAAGCAGAAGACATGATCAATGCCTATTACTGTTACCGTTAGCTATCTTATCTCAGCACCTTCCCTACAGATTTCATGAGATGTGAGGTTAGAAAGGCACCTACATTCCCAACACAGTCACCATACGCCATTAAATAGCAGGTGATCTAACAAGGAGCCCTGAATGATGGGGCATCTCCCACCTTTAACCAACCTGTTCTTTAACTGATGTGAATGACATCACTTTTCAGAATAACTGAGAACAAATTGCAGCAAGCATTTACCTTTCTTCTCTTTAGCCCTTTACAACCTCAGACACTTAACATAGTTTAAAATAGCAACCTTTTAAATTTCTATGAAAGAGAACAATCTGTCTTTATGGCCTCCAAATCATAGCTGGAGATGTTAAATTTATTTTAAACAGTCTTAAAAATAATCAGCCACAAGCTGAAATAGGAATCCTCTCAGAATATACTGTAATAAAAATTAGGCATACGAACTCTATATCTGAATAGCAATTTGCCACATTTTAATATCACAACTAAAAGTGCACCTGACGAATATATAAATACTGAAATTTCAAGATTACAATTACTACAGTTCGGGTGGACTTCAATGAAACTGAAACTTGGTTCTTTGCCAGTATTTACAAGGAAGAGCTTAGCAACATACATTCTGCGAGCAAGGTGGATACAATGCAGCCAAATAATATAATGATATAATCTGATATAATCTGATATATAATATCAGATATATAATATCAGATATATAATCTGATATAATCTGATATAATCTTACTTCTTCAGCATTCTGCTGACATCCTCCATACCATGCATGAATGTATTCTGAAGCTCTTCTGAGCTTGCTAGGCATCTCCCTATACTTTTGCATGCTTTTAAGCACAAAGGACGTTGCTAGTTGCAATCTCAAAAAAGCAAACTTTTAAAAAGCATAAGCCAGTGTTTATTAATGTATCAAAACAAACCTCCCAATCTTCCCCCAGTTACAAAGCAAACGTGTGTTGCAAACAACTCTTTTGGCTGGCCAGACTGCCTCTTTGGCAATGATGTTAATGGAGACTGTTGATAGTTTATTCACCAATTCCCTCCCTTTTCAGTCCTGTCCCTCTCACTTTAGCGAAAGACCTCACCAGCAACCTCCTATGCCTTAGACAAAACAGGCTGTATACCGCACCCCTTGCATGCCTGAGATGGACACAAATTTATGAACTAGCTCCTTGTAACATCATTGCAAATTCCAATGGTTTGTATTTCAAACTCTACGTACGGGAAAAAAAAATCAGTAAAGTTTTTCTCAGATGTCACACAAGTATTGTTGCCTCACAGCAAGGCTTTTTACATCATTAGTCAGTCCTTTCAGTATATCATAGACTGACTCAGGTTGGAAGGGACCTTAAAGACCATGTAACTCCAACTCCCCCTGCATAGGCAAGGACACCTCCCACCAGATCAGGCTGACCAGGGCCCCATCCAGCCTGGCCTTGAACACCTCCAGGGATGGGGCATCCACAGCTTCTCTGGGTAACCTGTGCCAGTGCCTCACCACCCTTTGAGTGAAGAATTTCCTCCTAACCTCTAATCTCCCTTCCTCTAAATCTCCCTTCTTTTAGTTTAAAAACACTCCCCCTTGTCCTGTCATCATCTGACTGAGCAAAAAGTCACTTTCCATCTTTTTTATAAGCCCCTATTAAGTACTGAAAGGCTGCAATGAGGTCTCCCCGGAGCCTTCTCTTCTTCAGGCTGAACATCCCCAGCTCTCTCAGCCTTTCTACACAGGAGAGGTGCTCCAGCCCTCTGATCATCTTCATGGCCCTCCTCTGGACCTGCTCTAACAGATTAACATCTTTCTTGTGCTGGCCACCCCAGACCTGGATGCAGCACTCCAGGTGGGACCTCACAAGAGCAGAGCAGAGGGGGACAATCCGCTCTGTCCACCTGCTGGCCACTCCTCTGTTGATGCAGCCCAGGACGCAGTTGGCCTTCTGGGCTGCAAGCGCTCACTGCTTGCACATATCAGCTTTTTGCCCACCAGAACCCCCAAGTCCTTCTCTGCAGGGCTGCTCTCCATGAGTTTTTCTCCCAGTCTGTGCTCATGTCTGGATTTGCCCTGACCCAGGTGCAGCACCTTGCACTTGGACTGGTTGAACCTCATTAGGTTCACATGGGCCCACTCCTCAAGCTTGTCCAGCTATATATTGAGGAGGTATATATTAAGGAGGTATATATTATATACCTTATATATTAAGAAGGTGTGTATTCAGGAGGCATCATTATGGTCACCATCAATGAAAATATGAAGACTAAGTCTGAAGCATTACAGTTTTTGTCAGTTGCTAGAGAACGGAGGGAAACCTGTTATGCAGAATAGCATATGGCATGTACTCTTTTTCAGGGAAGAACCAGGAGCAGAAGATGGCACTATATGACATGGCTTAATGTTGAGTAAAAGGAACTTCTAACTACTTCCATTTAAGCTATACAAGAGATTTTGTATTCATAAAAAAGTATCATTAGCACCTGTACCACTCATTTTACTAATAAATTCCCAACTAAAACTTCGTTAGATTTGAAAAGTTATGAATTACTCTTCTGTTACCATGAAAGCATTCTAACTCTTGCAGGTGAGCCAACACTCATGCATCCCTTTGTGCTCATCATTAATACCAATCTGCACGTTAAACAAAAAGGTACACTGAAGACAGCTTCCTAGGAACTCCGCTGACATTTCCCTTTGCCAGTTCTAACAGCTCGGAGACTCACACTCAAAAAATCTGAAATGGAAGTGATTCAAAGTGAGTTAGGATGTTGCTAATCAGAGAGGATGGAGTCAACCTGAAGTCCTTAAATTTGTGGCTGCAGTGTAACATTTCTTGAACATGATTTTGTTGATAGGCACTTCTGACTTTCCTTGAGCTCTCTGTAGTGCGTAACAGCAATCTGACCACTACATCCCTCAGGTAAAAGCACAGGGATATCCCTTGCGTAAACTAATATAGCAACATTTTAGAAGCACAATTTTCATCAACAGGGATTCAAGTCCAAACTAACAATTTATATCCTATTAAGAAATTTCTAACTATGAATTTGACTCAATTTTGTCTGTCAGTTACATTTATAACACTCAGGTTAGAGATGTGAGGATAACAGCACATTAAAAAAATCTTTGGGTTTTGTGGTGCTAGCATTGTCTGCAAGCTCAACAAACCACTGCACTCATTTACTAGTAAAGAAAGCCTTTGTAACCAAGATGGAAAGGTAGTAAAAACTGCCCCCAAAAGTTTTTTCTATGAAAATAAGGTTACATGCTTACAAACCGTAGGACCAATCTATAAAACATTTTGAGCATATGAGCACCCAAAATACCTGTAAAGTGAAATTAAGTTTCCAAAGCATATCAGTTGTATGAGTGCATATCAAGATTCAAGAGTATCAGGTTTAAAAGCACTAAGCTACTGTAATTATATTCTCCTTATTAACAAAGAGCTATCATCCCATCTTTTCTACCACCTCTTCATGCAAAGATTGAAGCTGTGCACCACAGAGCAATTACAGAAACAAATATCACATCTTTCAAACTATGTATTATGCTTCATCAAGACTTGACTTGACTTTTGGTCACTGTGCAATTGGTGTGTATTAGGTTTGCAAATGGATATGTGAAAGCCGTGCATTTAATAATGAATGCATGACCAGTTGGCCAGGGAATCAGAGAGATTCATCAGTGTAAAGATATGAGAGCCTGCCGTGATAAACTTTGTATATTGTCACCTCTTGAAATGTCTTTAGCATCTGTTTATCTCACCACTTGTTTGAAGTAGTCCTACATGTACAAATAAAAGGGAGCCCCGAACAAAATGTTTACTTTCCAACTACAGACTGGACACGTCTGATAAAGTTACTCAGACCAGTACAGGAAAAAAATGCTTCACCCTCTTTAAAGACTGCCTTCATTCCTTTCTGCCTTCTCTCCATGCTCACGTAAATTTCTTATGGACTCTAAAAGAATAGTGACAAACATATTTGGCCTCCCCATTCTCAGGCGCCTTAAGGCCTGCTTGTAGTAACCTCATACAGCTTTCTTTTCCCTAGGAGCAACAGCTCTTCCTGCTGTGGACAGTAAGCATGCTATAAGCATCACAATCTTTCTGGTGCCTCCAAATCCTTTATCACAACCAGGGCAGGCTCGGGGTTTCTCAGCCTTCCTCAGCAAACTAGAATCCCACTGGATATAAGAGACGTAAGACTTACCTTCTTAAGTAACCAGTGGATGAAACTGTACAATGTAAGAGCCACTTCAATAAACCGAAACAGAAACTGATCACAAAGAGGCCCCTATCTGACAAAGTCATGGAACAGTTTGCAGTTTTGAATGTTCAGCCCTTTCAGTTGTGAGGGGTTGTAGGTGGATCATAAAATTGATACAGGACCCAAGGCAGAGGAGAAGGAGAAAGTGACACTGACTTCGTGTGATGCCATATTCATACAGAAAGGATGGCCCACACTCAGCATCCTATTGTCAGGCAGCGGACGGATCAACTACTCGTTACTGTCACAATGTTTTGCTTTGCCAATGTTCACTTTTCAAAATTAATTCAAAAAATTAATGCTTCTGATATACTAAATATGTTCAACCTTAACTCAGTTGATGGAAGTTTGTTTTCTACCCGCTGTATTCTCAAAGCACATCCAGAAAGAACTAAGAAAAATCTGAATATAAATGAGAATGACCTCTTCGAGGATTTAAGTAAAAATGGATGAACGTGGCCATCTCAATCATAAGGCCATTCAGAATAATACCACTGTCAGTTTGTTCAAAGCCTCTGAAGTGCCTATCAAAACAAGTAGACAAGTGTAAGCTGTTAGCGGATCCACTTTAAATAAATACAATTTTAAAATATTAAACAAATATTAATGCAGATGAAATCAGAACAAAACATTACAACTTTGTCAAACACGAGTAACATCTTTCATATCATTTTTGACATTATCTACATTCTAATTTATTAAAACTTCTTGTGCACCAGAAGAAGACAGATTTCAAGGCAGAAATGCATAAAGACAGGCTGCAGGCATCCAAGTCCCTGAAAGGCAGGATGATGTTGCTGTTGGAAAGACAAACGTATTCTAACAAATCACGTGCATCATCATCTTCCTTTAAAAGAGACTGTCCAGAGGTTTCTTTACTACCAGGCCTGCCTTTGACCTTCACAATATGACATAAACACTTCTGCTCTTCTACTTTCTCCACCATGACCCTAAGATGAGACTATTTCCCTTTTCTTGTTCTTCCTGTCTTGGTAAATACTCTGCATTGTAAGGGGGGAACTAATTCAGCCCAGCCTCTTGGTGAGCAGAATTACGTATGTTTATATTGAGAGACTGCATTGGTAAGCTGCAGGTCCCCAAAAAGCATATACAAAGCTAGCATCTTTACTGAAATGATTTACTGAAAGCAGCAGCTCGTTTTAATAAAACCATCCCAAAACATAAAATTGATTGAACCAACTGCTGTGCAGGGCATACACAACAGCTGATCAAAATCATTCAAGATTTTTATTCCTATAGAATATCTCCAGAGCTTGTAGAGTTTTTCCCACTTTATTACTTCAGTTCTGATACACAACTCATGCAAGCAGAAAAAGTAAGGCTGGCTGGTACTTGCTCTGATATTTTTAACCAGAAACTTAGATAAATTCAAAATAATCTCAAATCCAAATGAAAATAAAAGTCAAATACACTTGATAATCATCAGTAGTTTTCATAAGGTAAAGACTATTATCTTCCCATTTATCACCCTTCAAATGATATAGTATGCTTTGACTAATTGTATTCCAGAGAAGTTCCAAAACATATCATAGAGATTGCTCTAAAGGCCACAACATTTCTTTCATTTAAAAAAAAATAATTTAATGGATAGATTTATAATAGCATTTTAATATAAAAAAGAACATTGTGTTTTAAAAAGGCAGAAAAAGATGAAACTTCTTCCAAAGCAAAAAGATATAATTGCTAACTTTACTTTCCTTATACAAAATATCACTGATAAGACTTTATCTATTTTGTTGAGCCTAACAAGTAGTTCACCTTTTCAGAGTGTGCTACATGAAGTTTTGCTTGCCTTTTATATAGTAAAGTAATTTTATGGTATTGTGTCACAATGAAGGACAAAGATAAGCCAACTGTTTAGATTCCTCTCCTTTATGTTGTGGCTTTGATCACTAACAATGCTGCGTGAACAGCCAACAGAAGGCTGACATTTCATAAAATATGCAGTGATAAAAACTAATACTGTAGCATCTGGGAGTGATATATAAAATGCAGAAATACACCTAATAACTGTGATCTTAAATTACAAGTTACTAAAAGCAAAATAAGCAGCATACCTAAAAGAAATAGCAAAATTAAGGCAGGATTTCTGTGCTTCTATTCCTAAAAATAAATTTAGAAGAATTAATCTAAGTTATGCTATCCATTATTCTTAACAATTCCTCTGGTTCCCTTGAATCTTAAAAGCAGCCTTGTAGTAGAGTGCTTTTTTGCCGTATCATTAGGTATCAGCAAAAGCTAAACACATTATAAGCCTTCTTTGTGCTGTATTAATGCTATAATGCTTTGTGAAATCCCCTTTATTGTCTCTTTTAAAATATCAATCACGCAAAATACATATAAAACCCAGTGACTAACTCTTTGCTGGCGTGGGAAAAGCTGAAGCTCTGCCCTGACCAAAATAAGTAAAAAAAAAACACAAACAAAAACAAAAACTTCCAATAAGCTGCATATATTAAGTACATCTCAGAGTATAAATTTCATTATTTTTGTTTATTTAAGAAGAGGTCACATAAAACGGAGGATTGCATCCTAGAAAGCAGTGAATCCCTAAAGAACTTAGAAGTCACAGTAAATAAACCAACTGCTCCTATATTGCTGTAGCTAGGAAGTTAAAAACAATCCCTGGGTGCATTACAGGGAAATATATGGTAGTATTAAGGAAATTATCTGCACATATGGCATTACTGGAATACCATATCCTGGCATAGTATCTTCAATTTAAAAGTAAGTTGAAATTAAAAGGGCCTAAAAGGACTTAAAAGAGTTACTATCAGGAAAACCTCTTCATGTGTGGAAGAGATATATTTAAGATCAATATATTTCGTTTATTTATGATAAGATTAAAGATGACTCAATTGCAATCTACAACTTACTACACGTGGAAAAGATGTAATAGTCAATAACTTTAATTGTGTCCTATTATACTTTTCTATGCTTGATTACTGAAATACAAAATTGGATAAATTTAGTCTAGGAACACAATATCTTAATTATTATATCAGGTTAGCTAGGGACATAATGCATCTCCTTTTGTATTGTAAATATCAAGCTCAAACTGAAGTAATGATTTTGATTTAAAAAAAAAAGAATTAAATCTTTACCTTGTATTATGGCAAAGATGGAACAGCTATATAATCAAAATGATCTCTCCTGTACTGCAAGCAGTTTAAGAAGCTGCAACACACAATTAGCTTTAAAAGACAGTTTTACAAACCAACTTTGTTCTCATTTGCAATTCCACAGGTCACATGCTTTTCTCCAATTACTCAATATGAAAAAGTTGCTTGATCTAATGTAATAATAATTTTAGAAAAAGGTGCAAGCATATTATCTTTCTTTATGAGAATACATCATCTAGAAACAAGGAAACAGCGACCTACGTGAAACAACAGGTACGCCAGCCACTGGTCATCCACAGGTCTATGGAACGGCAATCTGAAGCTGAAACAATTGAACAAAAAACAAACATAAACGAATTGTCCCAGTTAATCTGAATATAATGGTGCAAGATCTGTTTATGACACAATAAAAAGGGCAGGACTTCGTCAGCATAGCTGAGATCAAGAAAAATGCCTGAAGACCGAATCTTACTAAGGAAAACAAACACAGCTTTTTAGTATTAGGACCTCATTTTGTAACGGAAGAAAAGGAATTATGCATCAGGTGAAAAAGAATGCAAAAGAAAATCCATATTTGGTGCCTGAAGAACTGTGAAGCATATTTTCTGTCTGAAAAACCCATAACAGTTTAAGTACGTGGGAGGCAATTGTCCTTGTGCTTATAATTAGAGTTTGAATTTAGGGATTTCACTGCTTAATGCACACCCACCCGCCTGTTATTCTTACCATGGTTTTTTATGTCACTTAATGGAGATGAATACTCTTTTCCCACCTCATATTTACATCAAGGCTATTTAATTTTTTTAGGCTGCTATAATAGGTTAAACGGCAGTCTCAACATCACTCTTCATCTCCCACTGGACAACGAATGGCATTATAAGACTGAGAATAGATGAAGGCATATTTACATTCATAATGTTCTTGACTATAACATTTATGTAAATTATGATTTTACATTTGCAAATACTATAATTCTCAGTTTCAATGAATACTTTACTACTCTTTCATCATTAACTTCCTATGTATATTACATGGAGAGAAAACACCAATGAAAAATAAAGAAACTAAGCGCTGCAATCAGAGAGCTACACATCTTCTGTAAAAGGAAAAAATGCTTTATTTCTAAATCGATCTTGCCCTTGTATAGACAGGGAGTTGGACTATACCTCACTGTTCATCTGGAGTGGAGAAAGCATGCAGAGGTTGCTTAAATTTTAACCCAAGTTTTTTCCCCATCTGTATAAATCTTATTTTTTCTATTCATTGATGAAATGCCATGGAAACACTATGTTAATTACAGGACTGCATCTAGAGTTTGGGAACATGTTTACAGATGTTACACAAGAATGAAAAACTCTGAAATATCAATTTTCATTAGCTAAGCTATTGCTCCACCAAATGGATGGAATGACATTTAAAGATCATCAGAGTGCAAAATAAACTTTTCAGTTAACAGAAAATATTCAACTCTCAAACCTACCTTAGCACATACAAATTTACACACAGACACTGTATATTTATATGCACTTTGCCTCAATTTTTCTATCATAGTCAGCTAAATATTTCCTTCAGTCTTATAACTTATGTCTCTGACCTTAAAAACACTTTCAGAATGTAAAACTGTCAAGTGAAATTGGTCCAAATATTCTTATTTGAAACTAGTAACTTTTTTTGTGTTTTGATAAGAGCTCAGTGTGACATTTTTAGAACGTAAATGCAAATATATGTAATGAAGCAGCTCTCAGACTACCAGAGTCTCAGATATGTGTATCATTTCTGAAGAGGTGATTCCCTGATAACCTTAGGACCACTACACGAATGAAGAAATATTACTCATCTTAAGGAAGCTAAATTGGGAACTTACGACTAGTTAAGTCGGTCTTGTGTATGTAAATCTGCTGCTTATGTCTGTCATTCTCCAAGTTACTGAATGTGTAATCATTAGAAGACTTAACTTGAAATGCAAGCACTGAATACATTCAAACAGAAACTCTTTAACGTTAAAAGAACAGTGACTTCTCTGGTCACCTTACCTCTGCACCACATATTAAAAACAAATCTAAAAGGCTTTCAAGTTTATTTTGTAGTTTGGCAAATGGAGAATGTGTTGACTCAGATGATGAGTCAAACCAAACCTCCTCTCCTATTTAGTATCTCTTCCCTTTACACAGCTGAACTTGTACCAGTTTATTTTCTATGTGAAATATTAAATGTCCTATGATTCCGCTGAATGCCTGATAAAAGAGAAACCAGCAGAGGTATCACCACTACAATTATGTGAATTATGGCTTCCAAACAGGAATTCATTTGTCCTCAGCACCCTACAAACACTGTGAAAAGGGACAGCCATGCTGTGGGTTTTTAACAGTAAAACCAACAGGGAAGTTAGAGAGACCTTTCCAAACTTACAGAGTTTGTACTGGAAACAGTCAAAACATTTAATACCATTCTCTGCACGTATGTTGCAGGGGAAATACAGAGAACTTATGCTAGCCTCAACACTAATTGCAGAAAATTAAAATAGTCACAAGAAATAAGATGCTGTAAAACGCTTCAGTACTGCCAAATTCTTGTATGCATCTTTTACCATGATTCTTCCAAGAACCCCACACAAAGATTCTTTGATGTTTTAGGCTCTTGCATTTTAAGTGTGCCCACTAATAATACATTCGAGAAGGCAGTACGTCACATGAGTAGTATGAGGAAAGTTACAAAATTACACTAGTCAAATTTTCTTTTCAAAGAAACTAGGTGTACATAGCATATCTCTGCAAAGTAAAAATAAAATAATGTCATGAACTAAGAAACTTGTTGAATATTAGAATCTTCTTTTTGATATAAGACATGATAGAAGATGAACTGTTTCACATTGTTTTTTGGAATAAGAAAAAGGGCTTGTATGGGAATGTTTTTATATTTTTGCTAGACTATTACATATCTTTGCTAAAAGCTAAACATTGAAGTAAAAAAAAAAAAAATGCATGATTGTTTCCCCCCAAAGTGCAAATCCATGCAACTTTCATACCTATAGTTTTCATGCCCCCCAAAAATCTGTAATTCATTCAACAGTTACACTTCATTGATGAAAGTAATGAAAAAAACATTTTCACATTGAGAAAAGTCAGTTACAGCATGACAATTCAGAAAAGTACCATTGTATTTGCTTCCCAAGACTCAGTCTAAAGGACCAACAGCAAACTAAGTACAATCTGTGCTTTCAAAAGCAATGCGTAATTAAGGTTTCCCTACCATTTACTAAGGGAAAAAATACTATTGCTTCTGGATTTTATATTCATTAAAATCATTTTACTGTCAGATGGTATGAGCATCTCCAAGCAAGAGCGTCTTGATCTATGTTTTCTTGTTACGTTTCATGGAAAGAATACACTCATCTAAAAAGGTACGCATTTTCTTCCCTTTCTCCCCTCTATACTCTCTTCCCTCCACCAAATAAGGTTAATGTGATAATGACAACGTTTTCTTTGCTCCAGCTTGGATCCCACTATAGAGTATATAACTTGGATTTTAAAAATAATGTAGATTAATGTCAAAAGACAAAATTTGAATCAGAATAATTCATGCAGTAGGTCTACAACTTCCATACAAAGGAAGAGAAATAAAGTGAGAAAGAAATAACATTGAGAAAGACTTCAAAAGCAGATGGCAAACTTCTAATTCTCCTTTTAAAAGTTTAAGTCAGTAGAGCCACTGTTTTCAAAGAAAGTGTTTAATATGAAGTCATATTAAGAATTAAGAATTTGTCCTAGAAGCAAACTTAGTAGCACAGTATTTAATGGGGAGGAGGAAAGGGGAAAGAAAGAACGACAAGAACAGCCATGAACAAGTCCTTTCCTCCTCAAGAGATGTGGCAGCCAATTTTCTACAACTTTTTTCCTTAAAACTTTATTTGAATTACCACAACTTTGAACCCTTGGCTCTGGCCAAGGACAGCTTAGGCTTCAGAGCCACAGTGCCCAAAATGAGGCAAAGGGAGCAAGCCTGCTAAGAGGCAGGGGCAAAGGAGATGCAGCAAAGATTGCTGACCTAAGAACAATGTGAAGCCTTCCTGATTTCATCAAGTGAGGACCAGCTACATAAAGCTGATAAATCCTGGCGTAGTACCAACAGAGAAGGATGTCTGAAGAGCAAGTATGGGCCGGAAACACAAAGCAGTCTTACCCCTTGCTGGGACAATCTACCAGCTCCAGAAATAAAGCTACAGGAGCTACTATCAGTGAGGTGATAGTAACGTGTACATGTTCCTCACGTGCACTCTTGTGAGGAATTGCTATAACAATCCTGGACCTGTTTTTCATTCTTTAAAGCTGCATATCCTGCAAGTTCTGATACATATGAGAAAATACAGTCCTTAGCATACAGATATCTCTCTATACATCCACTATCTGCAATACAGCCATAAATTAATCACAAGAATAGGTGCATGGACCACCCATGCTGTAGGAAGAGCAACAAAAACACCTGCAGAAAATGTCCTTTTTTTTTTTTTTTTGACTTAAAATGGTCTGTTTGTACAGATGTGTGATGACCTCTATGAGCTGCCTAACAGTGTAACAAATGGGTAATTTAGTTGCTCCACAAACCACAGATTACTGTAGTATTTAAGAAGAGATGCCATCTGTAACATGATTGCAAGTCACCAGATAGTGCTTTTAAGGCTGGTGTAGAAGTTGTTTATTGAACTTAAAGGAAGTAACTGACAAATTATAGAAAAAATATATGTAAGATGCCACCTATTCTAGAGCACGTTAGAAAATATGTAACATCACTTAAAGATTTCTTCCTAGAAGGCACTGACTTTCAATTTATAACCACTTTCTGAAGTATTATTATTTCCTATTTCCTTATTAATTATTTCAATAGTAAAACTTGCTTGACCAGGTTCACTATGATGTCAAGTGAAAAAATTTGAAACAAGAAATTGGGAAGTGTTAAGTCAAACACTGATCCTGAAGAAGGCTGGGATAATTTCAAGCAGGGGGAAATATAGGAAAATAAATAACTGGGATTTTTAAGTATTCTGTCTTCAGAGAAATTACTGGTCTTAAATATAGGTTTAACAACGTAGGAATAATAAACAAAACATATGAAGTGTGTATTATCACTTTCCCACCAAAGGAATCTTAACAAGATTTAATTCAAGATCTGAAAAATCTACAGCATACCAGTCTTGAAACAACTGCCAAGCTTACCATCAAGCACACGAATATATAATTTTAAAGCAGCTATATTAATATCTGAAATATTAGGGATCCTCAAAAACCTCAACTACAATGTTCTTTTCTGAAGTAATATTCATTGCTTTCCTTAATGATATTTCTATTTTCTTACTTTCCTAAGAAGATCTGTAGGAAGAAAAATGGCCAAGGACAGAAGCGATTCACCCTTCAGCAAAAGGGATGGGGAAAGGAAACAGGTGCATTTTGGCAGTCTATTTTAATCATGAAGACAAAGCAGGCAATTTCATTCTTCTTTCTTCCCTGCTCATCTGCACTCAGCAGCCAACAAGAAGCAGCAGATCTATTGATTACATGCATGGGTAAGTAAAATCAGGAGATAAAATGGAAGGTAGAGCAGCAGCTACCGCTTTGAGTTTGCATCTCCACTATCAAGGCTTCTGTAGCCTGGTCTACTACTGAACAAGCATAATAGCTACTTTGCAAATGAAAGATATCTGGCAGGTTACATGGAAACCACTGCTGCCTGAAGCTAAGTCTTCTTCACTGGTCTGAACATTGCCTCTAACACATTGAGTGAGAGAGGAGGGAAGCATTTCAGCACTGAATTTGGCTCACTCCGAACTCACCATGGGGTAGAAGCCAACTTTGCTGAAAGACTTCCTGCCTAAAAGAAAGATTTCCCAGACTTGTTCATGAGCATACAAATCTTGCTCTATATTAAATGTACATTGAGCTAACCAGAATAGTCAAATGTTGCTATAGCAATTTTCAATAAAAATTTTAACTAGTTTTTGAAAGACACATGTTCTCTAGTAATAGGAAAAAGGCTATTTTTGTTAGTTTCTCTAAAGAAAGAAAAAAGCCATTCCCAAAATTATGCACATCAGTACAATGAGTTCATTATAATTATTTACTACAGCATTATCATGTCATTTTTGAATTTCATAAAGTTGGATGGAATGAAAACTGTTCTTGATATAACCTATAATAAGCAATATAAACACTTGAAAATGTTGAAACCATATATCCAGACTTGCATACAGAAATAGTAAACTACCAAAAGCACGAGTCTTTACTTCTCAATTCTTTTTGACAGTTCCAAAATTCAGGCACACATGCAGAAGAACTTTCTGCCCCACGCCTGGTCAGTAAAGAAATTGAGGTTAACCTTTAATTTTTAATGTCACCTGCAGCCAGTGACTGTTTTTTCTAATGCAAGTGACAGATAAACAGAAAAACACTCCCAAGATGATACACAAAGCACCACACACCATAAGTGCATTTTTATTTTTATACCAACTCAATTTCTCAAATGGATAACCAATGTTCCTACTAATTTACATTAAGAATTGAGTGAGGCATGAAAATAGTTCTGATGCATAGACTCTATTTCTTTAATGTACTGCACAGTGTTCTGTACTGTACTGCAACACCAGAAAAAAACTAACTACACTTGAAAGGTACAGAAACTGTACATACAAAACCACAAGCACATACATCTCTTATAAAATCACTTCAGATAGGGCTTTAAATTATCTAGATCAGCATGAAGGAAAACAACTAATTAAAGTCACTGATGGAAGTCGGTAAAAGCAAAAAAATGTTCCTATTCAGTTTCCTGACCTTTAATCTGTTGAACTCAAGTTTTTCTGTAGATCAATACCAGTACACTAAATCTACATTGCCAGCATTTCAACTTTCTAATTCCTTTACACAATTCAGTAGTATCACTCTAACATTTGCAAGGTAGTTCCAAACTAAACGGGGAATATGCCAAATTGAGGTAATATAATCTAGATATTTAAGGCAAAATTGGCTAGTCTTTAACAGCAAACACTGTATCACCACTAAATGAGACCATGTTGTTAATGTAAGAAGTTTGAATTAGACAGTGAATTGTTCCTCCAGGTCAGCACTGAGAATATATTATGGGAGAAAGTAAAGAAAGGCTCCCACTTAAGCTATGTTTCACCAGTTCCATGCAAAGCAGACTTCAATACAGTTACTCATTGCCTTTAAAACCACATACTACAGAGTATTTTCAATTGTCTTCTAAAATTTCGTGTGGTAAATTGGGGGAAAAAGCACCTATGCTTGTAAAATGAAAGTCAGTTTATAGAAAGGGTATTTAAAATAATTTTAGAACAACTAGAGGAAACATCACAAACACCATCTTTGTAACTGCTAAAAGTGTAACTGACATTAATGAAAATGAGGAAAAATTAGTAGTTTTTTTTAAAGATAAAAAAATTAACTCACATATTTGGCAGATGTTCAAACCCAAACAAGACAGTTGTCCTTAAAATGATATTCTTCCCACCTTAAGCAGTCAGTAGTATTGGGATAAAGATAAAGGCCAGCAATTAGCACAAACAAGGGAGCTGGAGTAGCAGTCCTGGCACCACTCTTCTGAACTTGACTTTTGGATGGAGAATAAAGATAGATGCTTGATGAAAAAATGCCCCAAATATTAAATTCTTAGTTTGACTTAAATTAAGGCATTGCATTTCTTATGGAAATATCCATGTAACAGAAAAAAGTCTGGTGACTGAAACTAATTTTTTTTCCCCAAAGTTGAATAAGTATTTCACACAATCATGTAGCAGAAGAGATAGAAATAACATGTAAAATAATGCCAAATGGTTCAATTTATTTTTAATAAGATAGTAATGGTAGAGAGAGTACTATGTAGATTCAAAAGACAATTGCTGAAGTTTTACTATCTGGAAAACAATTCCAGGGTCTACCAACCCTACTGGATGGGGCTTTGGGCAACCTGGTCTAGTGGGAGGTGTCTCTGCCCATGGCAGAGGGGTTGGAATTAGAGTCCATTCCAACCCAGCCCAGTCTGTGATTCTATCATTATGAAGACAACTTCAGTATTCAACCTGAAGTTTTATTTTATATCAACTTTCAATTCTTGGCTATTTCTTAGCATTATTTTCAATTCTTCCTTTTCTGACTGAAATTAAAAACATGTACTTTACAAATTTCAGTAACTTGATAGTTATGTGTACTTTCAAGAAAGTAGTTAATTCATTATTAATAGAGAAAAAATATCATACAGCATTTAATAGCACACTACAGATGGTTTTAAAGACACTAAGAATGTTCAAAGCTTTGTTTCTAAAAAATTTAACAAATGAAATTCCGTTAAATTCCATTCAGAGCACTGGAACAGGCTGCCCAGGGAGGTTGTGGAGTCTCCTTTTCTGGAGATATTCAAGGCCCGTCTGGACGTCTACCTGGGCAGCCTGCTCTAAGGAACCTGCTTTGGCAAGGGGGTTGGACCCGATGATCTTTCAAGGTCCCTTCCAACCCCTTCAATTCTGTGATTCTGCGATCGACTGATCAGGGTCTTTATCTGAGATACTTAAGTCAATCCACATAACAATGGGATACTCTGATATTTTAAAATAATTTTCCTATTAAAATATGGAAAGTTAACAGTATTGAATTGGAAACAGTATCTTTCCTTTTTGAGAAGTTGGTACCTTACCCTATTTCTACAATGTTTGAACATCTGAGAACACAACTATCAAGGCACCTTTTAAAAATAAAAAGTCCTAGGAGGCACCTATGTCATAGAAGTACCCAAATAGCTTGGTAATCTGTTGGCAACACAAATTAAACTGTGTTTAGAAATAAACCGCGAAAACTTTGCTCACTTTGAAGGAATCAAGCTAGGGAGTTCTTTTTAAGAATTTGAATTAAATTCACTTGTCTACACATGAGTATATTACGCAGTTCCCACTAAATAATGTTAGTTTCTTACTTAGATTATCATCCTAGTGTAATATACGAGCATATAGATATATTTTTTATTCTAGAGTATACTTTGAGTTATTAAGCCTGGCATTAAATTTTGTAACAAGATGTAATATATCTAATTCAAGAGGGCTTAGAGTATTCCTGTATTACTTATTAATATGTTAAGTGAATGTTTGGACAATTGAATTCAACTAGGTTTTGTAACTAAAACATGTGACAAAATACAATTTTCAGATTACATAGTCCATTTGTCATAACTACTGCTCATTCTAATTTCTATAGGTGTTAACAAATTAAGCAAAAAAAGCAGCACTGACTAAATACAGAGCAGTAGAGAACTTGGAACTTAAAAGCAACTATCGGCATATGGCCATTAGCAAAGTATCCCTGCTGTTCTACTTCCCCAGTCCTTTCTTTTTTGCTTTTTATACCACCTTCCTGCCTTTACACCTTGAAAGAAGCTAAAGCCTACAAATAAAGAACTGTGCATATGCATACTTCCTTGCTACAGTGAGACCACAGTCTGGCACCGAAGTAATAATGAATAATAACCGAAATATTGCCTCAGATATCACAGAAATCAGTCGCAGCTGGATCCAATCAGTGACTGGTATGCTTAGGAAGATCAATATATTGAATATATTAATCTCATAAATTCTTACTGAAACCACTAAAACATCCCCAGCTGACATCTTAAATAATGTTTAAGTAGCAAAAGAAATACAAAATATTACCCTACATAAGTTTTGAAAACAGAGGTGGTGCCAACGTATTTCATCCCAGTGCAGCTCAATGGTTTTCACACTGTTGTAATACTAGTTTAAAAGAAGTTACACAGCAGAACAGTCTCCATCTCCGTGCTGATGCTGAGTTTCAATGAGTAGAATTAGAGTTTGGAGAAAGAGAAAAGCATGTTTCCATTTAAATATTTGGACTAGCTTAAACCAAGAGACAGATTTACAGAGAATATGAAAAAAAAATCTAAGTGGAAATGAAGATACGAATAAATTACTGAAATAATTTACAAAAGGGAATACAGGATTATGGTAAGATTTGCATAACATGACATAAAATACAGATTATTTTTCTTGAAAACTAAGAGAAAAAGTAACATGACTACACCAACTAGTGTTGAGGCTTAGCCCCAACAGGCAGCATAGCACCACACAGCCACTCGCTCACTCTCCCCAGGTGGGACAGGGGAGACTCGAAAAGGTGGAAGTGCAAGAATTCATGGGTTGAGATAAGGCCAGCTTACAAGGTAAAGCAAAAGCTGTGTGTGCAAGCAAAGTGAAATAAGAAATTCATTCGCTAATTCCCATCAGCAGACGGATAGATGTTCAGGCACTTCCAGGAAAGTGGGGCTCGTCACATGTAATGGTTTCTTGGGAAGACAAACGCCGTCACTCTGAACATTCACCCCCTTCCTCCTTTCCCTTAATCAAAATGGTGTGGGACATCCCTTTGGTCAGACTGGGTCAGCTGTCCTGGCCGTGTCCTTTCCCAGCTTCTTGGGCACCCCCAGCCTCCTCGCTGGCAGGGCAGTGTGAGAAGCAGAAAAGCTCACTTGGAAGAAACTACATAAAGCAACAGAATGACAAAGGAGGACTATCTGACAGTTCTTAAATATTATTTACAGAAATAGTCTTTTAAATATGAAATGATGAGCTTTCCTCAGTTGTGTAGATGCATGCATAGATATAGGATGGAGGCAGGCAAGAGTTCATTAACAATTTAAAATCCTAGAAGAAGGTTCCAAACAACTAGAGTTATTCCAGTGTCGAAACAAGTAGCTATCAGGAAGAAAATGAAGAAAATTTTGACTTAGGCTTCTAAATTGAAGTGTTTAGGAAAGCTACATTTAATAGCAAACAAAATAGTCATAGTTGTGCATATTTTTGAGAGGAGTCTTTATGTTTCACATGGTCTGCTGATCCTAAAATTACATTCCTGCTTGGAAGACCGAGAACATGAAAAAAAAACAAACAACATACTTTACCACTTGTTCTCCTAAGTCTCATTTCACCATCCTTTCAACACATATCAAACTAAAGCCACTTAGCAGGGCATGGGGAAGAACACAGAGTGGAAACAAAGAAGATACTACATTCATTCTGCTTTGCTCTGCTCTTCCTCCCCAACACTTTCCCTCCAAAAGAAATTACATAACTGAGAATAAATGTAGCAAATGGTATAAATTACCTTAATATTTCACTATTTTAGTAAATACATTTGGTTCTTTTTCCATTGAGATTTGATGGTGTTTCAAAGTTCTATGCTGGATCTAAAACTGTATTTATTCCACAAAGTCTTTCCATTTAATAAACTTTACACAATGTTAGTTTTGAATAGCCATGCTTTACTTTATTGAAATCAGTCAATAATAGTGCAGTTCAATAGTTAAAACCTAAAAAAATAAAATAAAAAAATAACAGCGTTAAGCTGCACTAAAAGTACTTTACGAAGAAAAAATTGTTTAAAAATAGAATGTATGACGTATGGAATTTGGTTACTGAAGAGAGTCCAGGAATGTCCCACTTCTGCATTTCTTCTCAGGTATACATATGCACAAAAGGGCATTTTAAGACAGCAGAAGTGAGTAAGATACTCACTTGTATAGGTCTATTAAATCTGTGAATGCAGGAGCTGCTGCATTTCACAGTCTATTATTTATATGACAGAATGAAGATCTGAAAACATGAAATATAGCCTTAAATTATTCACTTATTCTTTTCACAAAAGGAGAAACCGTCAATCTAACACTAAAAGACTTCAAGCATATTTCTAAAGGTTTCATGAAAATTGCCTTATTTATCAAAACTTTATTCCTTCCGTTTGTTCATTAAATACTGTAGCTTTGCGTTAAGGTCAAGCAGTGTCAACCAATTACTGTTGCTGGAAAAGTCCTACTTTCTTAATACTCAAAGAAACCACAGTATATAGTGAATTATTTTAATAGGCAAACTGAACACTGTTTACCCAAAGTACATTTCAACCATAAAAATGTATTTTAAGGGTTTCTGTCAACAATCAATTATAGTACTATTTATTACCACAGGAGCATTAAACATGATTCTTTGTCTACTTAAATGACAGCTGTAAAAAATACACCTATTTTAGCATATTCAGCAATATTCTCTCTTAGCTCATACTAAAGAAAAGTAACAAAAATTAAGTGACCTATAAAACAAACTGAAAGGTAAAATAGAAAACATCAAATTTCAGAGAGAGAGCATCAATTGGTATAAACATTGTGGCTTCTGTCCCTGCTATCTGTAGGTGAGCAAGAGGACTCAGCTCATAGACAGACCTTGTCAAAAAAGAAACAAAAACAAAAACACCCTGCTTTCACTGCTCGTAATGCTATAGCTTCATTTTTAGGGTAAAATTTTCCATCTTGCAATACACAAGGAAAACAGGCAGGTGAGCAACTGATGAATGATGGATTTTAAGTGGTTACACAAAAATTTATTGAACATCAAGGAAAGGCCACCCATGGGCCATCATACCAAATACCAAAGTCACACTCATTCAGGGTAAAAGCTTTTCCATAAAGTATTTGGATATAAGCATTGAGGACAGACTACCCGTTGTCCTAATTCAATCTTTTCCCCAAGCCATGTTAATGTCCTAAGATTCAGTATGCTGAAACGTTTCATATGTAATCATCTGTATTTACATTTCACATAAGCAAAAAGGAAAATCTTGGATCTCATTTCCCTCTGGAATTGACTTGTTTAATCCCATTCCACCTGGCACATAAGATGTTATAAAAGAACACTTCATTTTCTACTGACAACCTTTGAAATCTTATTGTTATGAACCTAATTGTGCCTTTCTGAAATTGAAGAACATTTCTACAACACATCCTCTCAGCTGGAAAAATATATATATATATATCTGTCCTTTACCATTTAGACCCACAATGATATAAAATAAACATACTGTTGGTACAAACAAGGAGAAAAGAATAATATTACAAAAAAAAAATCTTGAAAAAAGTCAAGCTGAAAATTGTAAAGAAAGAGGGACGTAAGAGTAGGATCTCTTGACTCATTATTTCCAAGATGTCAGAATAGAGAAAAGAAAATCAAAACAAGTAGGGAAAAAATGGAAGGGGGGGGGGGAGGGGGGGGATGGTGAGGGCAAGGCACCTTCTCCTGTGCTCCTACCTGGCAAATTCTGGTGTACCAGTGAAACCCGCAAAGATTTTAGAACCAATTATTTACCAACTAAATTTCAGTCTACAATGATCTAGAAGATGTAACACAACAAATAAAAAGGTACAGATCTCTTCAAGTTTATCTGAATGACTTCACTGGAAAGGTCTTAGCAGTCATAATGCCTGAGAGGTGACAGCAGATACAATGCAAGCTTGAGATGAGAGAGATTTCAAACGTGCCCCACATTGTCAATACCAATATAATAAAAATACAGTCTAGTCATAATTGCCATCAGCTGGACACAAAAATGGTTCAAATCAGGGAGCAAAATGTTCTTTAAAAGAAGAAATTAAACATCTCTGTCACACTGTGTTAATATTTCACATGGATCACACAGAGATCTGTTTCTATCTGATATTTTCATAACAATCCTATTGACTGGAAGGCAACGTCACGGTGAAATGTGCAGCTAATGCAATGCTGGGAAAACCAGCAGCACCTCAGAGGACAGGATCTAAGTTTCTGAATGCTTTTGAATAATGGCAGATATCAACAAGATGATTCAATAAAGACAAATCCAAAGTGCTACGTTTTGAAAGGACATGAATATAACAGACAAGAACACAAACACAGACTGGCAATAAAACACTACGCTGGGAGTCAATGGATAGAGATGATCACAAACCAATAGACTAAATTTAGTGGTATCTTTCAAAGAGACATCTCACTCTGAAATATGTTGACAGGCATGGGGGGGGAGGGGGGGGAAGTGAGTGTGCAGATGTGCACGTGCACGGGAAGAGGTAATTACTACTCCTTTCCACCTCTTACTATGTTGTATTCAGTTCGTGCATCAGGACTGTTAGAAAGATGTAGGTAAATTATGAAAAGTCAATGGGAGTATGACTTCTAGGAGCTCTGGTGGTACTTCACTCAAAGAAGCTTTCCAAGACTAGGTTAGACAAATTTACTCAATCCTGCTGCAGAAAAGAAGACTGAACTAGCTGACAATCTGATCTTCTAGGCAATATTTCTCCAATAACATTCTACCTGCCACAGCCAACCATTGTCAAAGACTGAAAAAAAAAAGGAAGGCTGCCTCTGTCTGTCTTCAACAGCTTAGTTCCTCTCTCACATACATCCGATCTTTAGACTCCCAGACTCAAAACTATCACATCAACTTCCTTTTCCACTGGACTGGTGGAGAGGAGCAATTCTGCATAGTTGTTTTTAAATTTACTCAACTTGAGCCAATACTAAATTGAGCAAAACCGTAGATAACTTTTCCTATTTTATTATTCTTTGGCTAAAATTACCTAGAACCTCAGGTAAGAAAAAACGTATCATGGATCATTGTTATTTTCATGTTACTTATTGTGTCCCTAAAAGGAGCATAAACAGCTTTCTATATGAAAACCTAATGCACAGATGGTATAATTAAAAAAACAGTATCCTGAATTTCACAACACGAACACAACGTGGTTTTAGAAGGCTTCCTTTCCCTATGCTGTCTTCCTTCAGCCATTTTATGGAGAGGTGTTGACAATTCCTTACCTTATGTACTGTAAAAACTTCTGAGAAGTATTTGTAAAATGAGAGTAGCATGCTATTCAACAGTTCTGAGAAGTAGAAAATAAAGTAGAAAATTTCTGCTTTATGAAAAATGTCATTTCAGCATAGTCAATTACAAGAAAAGGATCTTCTGTACTGATGAAACCATCCTTGTGAGGATAAAGAGAATAAGCGCTGCTTTTCTAGATTCATCAGCTCTACTGGATAACCCTAGCCAGCAGTGGGAGATATGGAGGTGGGTTGTAAGATAAAGAACAGGCTAGAGGCAAGAAAAGCTGTTATAATTATAGCTGGGAACACAGAATTTGTTAAAGGAAGTCTACTGTATAATTACATTTGAAAATTTAGCAAGATGCCCAGAGGCTGGCTTGCAGCTGTCAGGAACTGGTAACACTAGAGTTCTGCTCAAGAGGCAACCACTATTGCGGCTGAGCACACCTCCCTGTAGTTGAGCTGGCTTTGATAAAGCAAAGCAATAACTTCAGCTAAATTTAGTAAGATTACACAACACATGAGATTATATCTATTCTCAGTAAAAAGTATTCAGAGACTGGGCATTATTTTAAAGGAGCCTAATGTGTATCTGCTGTTTCTGTACTGCGTTAAATATTTTTTTTCAGTGAGTGGTAATGGTATTATATTTTATGAATTACGTATTTTATTTAATAACAGTTAAAATCAAGTGTATTTTAAGATATTAATTCATAATCAAATTAACCTCATCTACAGGTTAATAACACCTTGCATACAAAATCACAGTTCTCTCTTTGGTTTGCCTGACCCAATCAAATGAAAATGAATGGGTGGAATGCAGACAGAATGCAAGATAAAGAAAAAATTCTGCATATCTGTTTTCTTCTTTGGATTTAGAGCCGAAGTAATATTGCTACTAAGAAACAAATGGTAAACTACAAACACTTACCCAAAGTATTAATCTGCAGACAAAGTTGTGTAGTTTTTGCAGTTCTGATAAAGCATGAGATATGATTAAGACACTTTGGAAAAAAAATGGGACTAAATAAATATATAAATTGTCATGTTATGTGAAATTAATGTTTCTATTTCAAAAAGTATAGTGTGGTAATTCAAATATTAGCAAACTAAGTGCTGAGCATATTTCAGCAAGACTTTTTAAGATTCAATCCTGTACTGATGTTGAAAATTAACACCAACCGTAAATATAACTGGTATTTAAAACACATCTGGATAAAGAATTGATCAAGAATTGTAACACTTTCATAAATTTGATCATATTTGGAATGCCAGCAGAATTTAGTGTTGTATCTTCATATTATCACTACAAGAAAATAAAAAGCTCTAGGAGAGAGAGTAGAGATTGCAAGTCTAAAACAACAAAAGAACTTTGACAGCCATTTCTTGTATTTCAAACTTATGTTTTTAGGAGTAATTTAAGTAGATATGCCTACTTGGTATTATGAACTGCAGAGAGTGAAAACTGAGGGTTATTTAACCTTTAAGTAAACCAGCAACTGCTTCCATTTTGAAAACGTGAAGATCGAAGTTCTTAAATCCCCAAGTAACGTCTAAGTGCTGAACTCTTAAATATAGGCGGTACATTAACCATTCCCTATTCGCTCCATCAGCCTAAAAATATTCTTACATTTGATTCCTCATTAGTATAACTAGTTTAAATACTATAGTTCTCTGCTGTATAGAACGGTAGAAAAGTATCATAGGCTTTGCTTACTCAAAAAATGTTCTAAACTTCAGACAGAATAAAAGTTTTTTTCTGTGCATCATTTCCAAACCTGGCCCTCACTCAGTGTAACAGGATTGTTTTTTTCTACTTATAACAATTAATTTGAGGAAGGAGGAGGAAAAAAAACCTCTAAGAAGTCAGCTATTTCAGATAAATTTCCATCCTCTTTACAATTCATTACATGAAGATGGAAGTAACAATGGATGATCATTTCAACAGGAGGGGCATTTATTTAACACGTGAAGTTCCAGTTTTGTTTCAAACTTCTACAGATAATTAATCTTTTTAATTTAATTTATTCTTTTGCTTTTATTTTTAATGGAAAATACAGTCACTTGAAAAACTCAAGTCTTTGAGAGACATACAAATGAAATTATCTTTTTAAAAGAGAGAAATTGAAATTAAATTTGAAAGAAACTTCAGGAGCACAATACTGATTTCAGACAGTGACTTTGGTTTTGTTCACATATGAATTTTTCAGGACTAAGTTGAAATACTCTGAGCCTTGGTCAATTATAGTTGCACAGAGATTGCAAATGTAAAAGAAAAATACCAGGCTTTATATTGATTTCCTCTTCTTCCAGCATAATAGTTTCCTATGTTGACTTGTTATGTTCATCTATATTATATTACACAATGCAGCCTTAAGGACTGCAATGATCCCTTCAGGAATGTATAGAGAACTACTCAGTCTTTCACCTAAAATATTACTGTAGAAGATCAAGAGCATTTCCATGAAACAGTTAATTTAATGTATCAACACTTCCACAGTAATGTGGAAAAAGAAAGCAAGAAACATTAAATCGCTGATTATTGCATGTTCTGCCATTGCTCTGGACAAAGAAAAGCCTTTAAACTTAATATTGATTTTTAAAGAAAAAGAATGTCTTAAATGGAATTTTTCTGTAGATTCTAATATTTAAGTACACAAATCTATAAATCTAAGAAAGAACAAAACAGAAGAAATAAAAGTCAGAATGACATTCCTTGCTGATACATAGTGCAAAAAATGAACACTGTTCATGTTTGTACACAAAAACAGTCTTCCCAAGATATGAACCTCTTAAGCAAAAAGCTTTATATGGAAATAAAATCTTCCGATGCAACTGACAAGGGTTAGTTTCCCAACTGCCAAAAAAAAAAAAAATCTGAAAGAAATCTGACTGTGGGTCCAAGTAGCTCTACTTCCTTTTTAAAATACTTCTGCAATTTGATGTTCCTATCATCAAAAGTGCTGTGTACGTCCAATATGGTCTTAGCACACAAAGAAAAACAATACCACACCTCTGAATGACGAGTGCTGAAGACCAGTCCCACTAAAGCTCAAAAACTGTGAAAAGACAGTTTGCTGATCTTTCTACTGCGTCTCTGCCAAAATTTGTTTTGAACTTGCACACATGTACATATATGAGACTGTTATAATCTAAAAGATGGGACTATTTAAAAAAAATATTTGCCATTTAATTTTTCAGGTGTGGAGTTATGACTTCTGTTACTCTTATCACCCTAAGTTACATATAACATTGTAATTCATGTTTTCAGCCCCAGTTACTAGCATTTCTCTATGTATTTATCCACTGAAACTAGCCATTTTCAAAAAAGCTACACAACTAGGTATTTTAAATCAACATTTATTACAGTTTTAAGTTATTTGACCATTTTTGAGAGATTCAAATTAACCATCCATATGAAGACATTCTTTAACATAATGGCACTTACATTGGGAAGAACATAGTCTTCTGTCTCTAAAATTACTTTTAAATATTTTCAATAATCTATTCTTTTCCTCAAAAAATAGGGGATGTCAAAGAGCATATAACAATTCATAAATTAAGGAAAGAAAAACAAGAATGCACATTATAAAAAAAAGTAGTAATAGGCAGAGACAACTTCACTAGTCTGTGACATATGACATCTGGTAGACTATTATCATAATAAATGGGAAAAGTAGGTGAGAGTCTGTCAACAGCAAGGTATGAAGAAATGCATCTTCATCAGGATGACAAACATATCTGCCTTTAACAAACAGGTCAAACTGAAATTCAAGTATCTGAGTTAAATATCTTCATTGTATTTCACCCCTTTTTCTTCCTGATATTAACAACTTCACTGAAGCAAACACCTTCATTTATCACAGATATGTATTCATGCAATTTAATTTCTTTTTTAGTGAGGATAAATTAAACTTGTTAATAATCACTGGGTGAAAACTGACTAGGAACAGCCTATTACTTTTTCACATTTTTACAAATCACGTTAGCTATGCAAAAGTAACTTAGATTATCAAACAACAGTCTAAAAATGCTGTGCATTGATTTGAAACTCCTATTGGTATATTCATGCTGGTATTACACAGGGGTTGAAATAGCTTCAGCTCTGCAGTTGAATGCTATTGCATCTAAACCATCCATTTCCTGGGGGTCATACAATGTATGCATGAACTACAGAAAAAAAAAACAAACCCTCATATAAGAGAAAGGAGGGGTAAAGAGTGAATTTCTTAAGGTAGGTCATGTTTACACAACTCAAGTTTCATATGGTTCATTTTGTTCCATACTTTCTTTTTTGATTTTATGTCATCAGATGAGACCAAATCAAGGGAACCATCATAAAATTCTTGTTCTATGAAGATCGAAAATTCTGACTGGGTGCTTTAAAAAGGTTAGAATATTTTATTTGTGAATAAAAGCTAGAGCTAATTTATATTTATTCCTTCAATAAACAGACCTGCAAAACAGCATTTACCAGATTATAATAGTTTTCTGCACATACAAAAGCAACAAAAGTTTGAGAGTCACTGAATGAATAACAGAGTCACAATGCAATGATGGCTTTTGTAGGAGTCAGATGGTAGAATTCAGGAAAGTAAACCAAAGAGGCATTTTTTGTGTTACTTTTTAAATTTTCTTTTGACATAAAAAGTTACTTGGAAATGCCAATTCTCCAGAGGTTATGAAAAATATTTTTTTTAAACAAAGATTTTATCTTAAAGGTGAAAACTCAAGTATCATTGTATTCTTACATACCTGTTTGCTTGATGCCTTGTTAGTTTTTGGGTCCTTCCAGCATAGTGCTGGTGAAGAGTGAGTCTGTATGATGGTATTTACTTTTAAACTGGTGTCAAGAAATGAGTGAGTTATTTGGTCGCATATTTACAGACTTTGGTAAAAAACTGATAGCGTTAAGATAACAGAGAAAATGGTCTGGCAATAGCCTCTCCCTCGTACTCTGACTTCATAACTATTACCTCTTGTCAACACATAAATGAGGCTACTTAAAGTGTAAGGAAAGAAACCATAGAAATATTGCAATTTCAACATACTCAGAAATGCATGATGCACCTTAATGATGGTCTAAGCTGATCTAACAGGAGACTGGCCCAAACACAGATAACCCATTTTGCCCATCATTGCATTCCCCCAGAAGATAAACTTCTGCTGGGAATCAACTTCTGTGCAATTCTCTCTCTTTTCCCATTCACTACAAACAGAGCAGGTAGGTAAAATGTTCAAAAAAAGCTATGTACGGAAAGTGGGGATTTCCCCTTATATGGGTTCAACGGCTAACATTTTGTCTGGTTGCAATTCTGTTCTCATATCATGGTTGTTGTTTTTAAATCAACTATCAGAAGCATCCGGCACGTAAGATAACTTCTGGGTTGCTGCTTTTTCTTTAATAAAAATCCGAATGAAGGCATAAAGACTTGCATAACAATTTAATAAATGAGGATGGGGAGTTCTAGTCAGGTGTGGGGATGAAGCCATTGAGCTGGGACCCAGATTCCACACTCAATTGAAAGTTTTGACTCCATTCTTTAAAAAGCTGAAGAAGTCACATTCTGCTGAAAGTGCTGAGAACGGCACTTACACTTCAGAATTCCTACTTTCTTACTGTACTGTAGCACAACTGCAATAGGAAAAGGGGATCTGTAAATGGACTTAAGATTGAGTGCTCTACCTATTTACTGGACTGAACTTGTACAAGATGGAGAGCAGAGAGACCAGACAGACACTGAGGCATGCAATTACTCAGAGAATGTTTTTTGTTTGTTTTGTTTTTATAAACACACTTACATTTTAGTAGCCTAAAAGCTGTACAGCAATCATTTTTGGATTTAGTCTTTAACCTGCACAAATTGCTTGAATGATAAAACATACTGTAAGTTACTTCACAGCCTGCTCCATGCAACAAGCATTTGACTAGGGGACAGTTTTGACAGGTTGAGATGCAGGGCAATACAAACATTATGTAATATTCAATATTTTCTTCCTGTGCTACATCTAAAATATTTAGATGATTTCATTGAAAGACTGTTCCTTGGAATGAAATACTGAGATTTTAAATCCATTTTGCTCCACTATTAACAGTGCTTGTAGCCAGCTCTTGGACTTTTTGAAGGTATGGATCATCAGGATTCCAAAGCACAACAATAATACAAGTAAGTACATATTTAACAACTTTTCCTGCATCAAACCAAGATACTGTATAGCGTATTTTCTTAACATTTGTACAATATTTAAAGAAGTGTTCTCAAGGAGGAGTTTTAATCCCATGCATTTTTATTATTTTCCTCCCCTCTCCACAGTCCAGTGAGAGTGTTCCTTATTATAAGACAAAATCAGAAAACTGGCTTGTTGTAACCGTTAAAAACAAAACAAAACAAAACAAAAACAGACCGAAAGACAGAGCCAGGCAAACCTGAATGGACCTCAGAGGTATTATGTCAGGAAAGTAAAAGTTTTCAAATCTTTAATGCAAAATAGTTAAGTCCACTTTTTTCCTTGCTGTAAACATCCTCTTGCCTAACTCGTTCAAGTTAAATATTTAAGTCTGTTCCACAGACCGTTCTGGCCTCCAAAAAAAACCTTCAGTTAACTGTCTCAACTTTTTAGAAGAATGACACATCTTGTAAATGGAAATATATTAAGTGATGGAAGTGAGCACAGTGGATGTTTCTTAAATGTCACCTCCACGGACATTGTCTTCTCTTCTTGCATTCTATTCCTATTATTTTATGAATCCCTTGAAAGTACCTTTTCTCAAATAAGATACAAATATTCACATTAACTTTCACTGGAATCTGTAGCTCTTCTACAGACAAGGGAAGACAGATGTGTCAAAAAAAAATCTGTTAAAGCTCACCTTTTTCTTTCAGTAAAATTCTAGCAATTTTCCCTTGCTTTTGCCTTAACATCGTGAAGATACAAAATGCTCTGGCTACACCTAGCTTCTACTGTAGATTTTCACCTTGCTCTCCACAATAAAAAACAAAAAAACAAACAAAAAAACTGTAGCAAGACTGGAACCATTTTTTATTTTATTTTTTCTGTTCATTCCCATGTGGAAATTAGGCAGCAGCTCTATTTGGAAAATTTAACTATGTCTTTAACTCTTTCTTCTAATTCTGATCACCATGTAAATTTGGTATGTGTTTTCTGCTCTTCTGTGCAGCAACAGAAGAGGTAAAAAAGAGAATAAACATAATATAATTACCCTTGTAGATGGTAAGTAGTGGTAAGTACTGATAGCCAAACGACCACAATTTCAATTCATAGTAACTCTTTTGGGTTTAATTTTTTTTTTTATGCCTATAGTTGAAGCAAGAAGAGTAGCTGCTAAATATTACCATCAGGATACATGGCTGCATCAAGCTTCATATCTTAGTTACTTTACGAGTTAAAAATAAAAGTTCCAGGTTTAACTTACTACTTCGCCTGATTCAGAGCACCATTTTCCATCCTCAATCAGTCCAAAAACACAAGACAGATCTGCATATAACACAACCCAAAACAACACAGTAATCCTAGAGGAGCAGGGTCTTTCTTCCTCTCTCAAACCCTTTCCATAGATGCTTTCTGGAAAGAGACAGGTCTTTGAACATTTTAGTAAAATCACCTGTTAGCAAATATGTTTTCCCCACCAGCTCTAATAAGAGCTGCAAGTACACTGGAATAGCTTCACATAAACTGATAATGTTATGCTCATTACTTCACCATGTTTCTAAGCAGTAGAAAGCATGCAATGTACTGAGCCACATCAATGGTCATTAGTCAAGTCTCTTCAATAGATTTATCAGGATCACAAATAAGTAACAGAATAAAAGTAATGAGGAAAAGAAAACAGACATCGTATGTTTTCAACAGTTAGCTAACAGCTTCAATGATTCAATTTTAACACTTGGGGTGGCAGTAATAAAGTCCTACTACAAGTCTGAGAAACACTTTAGGAGACAATTAATACACTCAAAGCTTCAGACTGATTTGTCCAGCAACAGTACCTTAGTCTTTTCAAGCACATCTACTCAAGTTAGAGCAGATTTCACAAACAATGGTTTCAGAGAAAAACTGCATTGATTCGTTAACCTAATCTGACCAACTTCAATAAAAGAACCCATATTCAAAATAGCAGTTATACTAAGTTCAAGAGGAAGATTTTAAAATAATAGTAAGACAAACTAACTAACTAAATACAGCTGACTTTGGAGAATTTAAAAAAATAACAAAAAGCACAATCATTACCTGTTAGAGATACAAGAGAACCTAAAATAAGAGACAGAAGCTAAATGAACAGTACCTGGTGTATTTCAATTTATTCCACCCGTTCTTTCTCTTTTTACATTGCAAATACAAAAACAGGTATCTTAAATTTCATTCACAGAAATTACCTAGAATTATGAAACTATTATTTTATAAATAAAAATATTAAATCATTAAAGCTAGAAGCATCAATTTAAGTTCTTCTATTTTCAGAAGGAAAAGAGAAAAACTGACCATATTTGTTAATTCCTTGATGTAAAGTTTCAATTCATAATGTAAATTTGAAGAACTTGGAAATTCAATCACAGCAATCTACATGACCAGCTAATAGCCAAAAACCAAAGTAAAACAATATATGTAGTGCAGATTTTACTGTGGCATAAAGTTGTTGACAATACATTCCTCAATAAAGAAAAATTGAATTATAGCCTTAGGGTGGTTTAATTTGGTACAAATTTTGAATAATGTTATATACATTTCCAAAGCAGATGCTAAGAGACTCTACAAGGACACTCAGCTCAATCAGAAGCCAGATTAAAGTTCCATCTGGAATGAAATAGTTCCACAGCTCTATTACAATTAGCAGAGTCACCAATGTCAGACTCAAAAGTTGGGTGATGTGAAACTCTTTCTCTTCAAAATACAGCTATTAGCCCAGAAACCAAACAAGTTGTTCATACATCTTTAAAATGGAACTTTCTAAGTATTCAAACTTGCGCTAGTATAACCAGGATGAAAACTCTGATGCAGGCTATTCTGATCATGCGAATTCAGAAGACTATCAAAATACAATTATTTATATCACTTCTCCCATTGTATGCATGTAGCATTAAAAAAAAATCACATGTTCAAAAAGCTTTGGTACTCAAAATATTATAGACCACAACTAGGTTTCTCCAGATGTAAGTTACATTAATCAGCCTGATTTCTATTATGAAACACTAAGCTGCTAGACCTGGAAGTATCTACAATGATAATATTCAGCCAAGACTGAAGTGGAGACAGATAACCACAGGCAGCGTCCAGATAGCAGCCTACGCTGTTCTAGTGTAGACAGGAAAGTCTGGTGGAAATCTGAAGAGAGAAGCAAAATGTCAAAATTATGATTATTGCAACCCAATCTGTGCCTTTGACAAAACATTGCCTTTTTAAGGCAGTGGTCAACAAGACTGTCTAATGCTGCTGGTTACATCAGATAGTGCCAGTGGCACCCGCAGATTCCAGGGCCAGCAAAGAAAGTACTGCTGACAACACCATGGTGACCTGACTGCTCTATTTCAGTTCCACTCATGAACATAGTGAAACAACCAGCTTCGCTATTAGTTAACTCAGGTTCTATGAAAGATAAAAAATAAAACAGCACCAAAAAAAACGAAATTTAGAAATCAATGCATTATACCTATAATTGAAGCATAGATTTCAAAGTCTGGTCTGGGTCCACACCACAAGCCTAGGCAGTTGTTCCAACAGTGCCCAGAGAATTACCAAATTCTTTCCCAAAGAAATATCCATGGTGCTAACTGATGATTTGTGACAGAGTGAAGTTCTGAACATAGTGAGACAGCCATGCAAAGCTTTAGGGATTTAATCCATGATCTGTGGCTCTTGTTGCAGAGTCATGAACTTGCATAGCTCTAGACACATACAGTGCAGTAACTGAAATCTTTCATTCCTCATTAAAATATTCAGTAATCTAACAATGAATGACCATAATCAGCAGTAGTTTTACTCCTCAGTCTCACATTACCTGTTCCTAAGAAAATCCTGAAATTACTTCTCAAAGGCCTACTACAAGCTTATTTAGATTTAGACCAACACTTGGCAGCATCTCTGAATGACCTCTTTATCAATGAAGAGGAAAAATAACAACTTTCACTATTCTGTCTATCTCAAAAACTTTTGACCAATGACAAACTCTCACCAACCTTAAAAGATGTGACAAATCCTGGTTACTGAATTAGAGTATTTTAAGATATTCTGGTAGAAAACACCAGATTGACTACTAGTCCCTTGCCTTGTGAAATTCCTGAAGGATCACTTCTTTCACTGCTCCTTTTCAAGATCTGTACGTAGCTGTTCTGTGACTTAGCAAGTGACACAGACAGGAGTAACAGTATACCAATTCACTGTTCCAATTGCTGCCTGTGATCATGTCGTCATCTTAAAGCACTTGGAGAAAACCATCTCACAGACCAACATCTGGCCAATGTTCAATCCGGTGAAGAGACTGAATAGGGGCTGGTCAAGAGAAAACAACAGAAAATTCAATTTAACTTTTTTTTTTTTTTTAATCAACAATTGGCCAATCTACCCCATAGCCTAGCAACACTCTTACATCCTTTGTTGATGCTAACATCATATTTGGCAGCATCCTCTGAAAAAACACACTATCACTTCTTCCGTTAGCTGGAGAACTCTATTCCATTCTAACAATAACTAAAAGTTATTCAATTATTTATGTCTTCATCATCACTCAGCTGCAGCATATTTTAAGATCAACTCACCCAATTCTGGTTTTAAGCTCTCTTCTGTGCACTCGCTTGACTTCAATTTAAATGACTACCCAGAATTCCATGGGAAAGAAAATTCCCTGTGATTATAAAGGCAAAAAACTCTTCCACATGAAACACAAGACTTTCTTGGAGGTTGGTCCAAGAGCATGAAACAAAAACATTCCCATCAACCGACAACCATAATCATCACCAAGCCCAAAGTGCATTTCTCACTCTTGCTAACCTACATATCAAAATGCGTATAAAACAATACAAAAGACTATTTTGTTGAAAACTCTTCCCTTGGGAAGAGATTGATAGAATGCAGCACCACTGGAGCATTCCCCAAAATGCTGTGGGGAAGAGAGCACTGCAGCTCAGCGAAGAAACAAGACCCCAGTCTACTGGAGTATTACATTTGTTGGCCAACAGCTTCCATGTTCCTACCGCCTTCCCTGCTACTAGCAGCTGTTTACTCTAATTTTTACACCATTCACTTTGTACTGCCATTCCACAGGAAAACAACTCTAAAAAACTAACCACGATCTTCACACAAGAATCCCTTTCCACTGGCAAATATCTTTGCTGTGCTGTGTGGAAATTTGCTTTAAATGACAAAAAAAGGGCAGATTTAAAACATAGTCTGATTTAAAAGACAAAAGGTTTTACCTTATTTTTTCTCAATTCAGTTCTATCTTCTGTTTTCCACAACTTGTTAGCAAAAATCATTTTGAAAAGTAAAGTATGCAGTGTATTCCTCTTACTTCTTATGGCAGAAATATAATAAAGAACTCCAGTAAATTAGGTATCTGACCCGCCATGCTTGAATCAAGGTTAGTTATCCTTGACATTGTTTTCCGGATATACTCTTACTACAACTTTTAAAACAGTTCCCAAAAATTACCATGTAAGTGATACAAGGCTTACTAACTCTACAATCTATCATTATTTTCCATAGCAGAGAAAAAAGCATTCAGTATTTGGGAATAGCTCCTAAAATTAACTTAATTGGAAAAGAAAGCACACTACTTAGATATTTATGGAAGTGCTAAACTATCTTCAAATCAATATTTTAATCACTGTACCTAGTGTACTTCAACAAATCAACATGTCTTCACCAGCAATCCAGAATTCACTTTTTTTTTTTTTAAAGGAAAAGCAGGATAATGCTGTTTATAGTTTAACACCCAAATTACCTTCACTGCATTATTCCATTCTGCAGTACGCAAAGACGTATCACTAATTATTTACTGGAGGAAAGCTCTTCTACAACAGCTTTTTTTTTTTTTTGGAAATGCATGTAAGGTCTTTAAAAAGCAATCCTGCTGAGATGTTCAATGGAAGTCATAATGGCTCAGGTTCCTGTCTGTTCTATAATAGGAGAGAAGTTTTTAAAAGGTAAAATAATCACAGCTTTGTAACAGTGAATAACAACTGTTTCACCTACCTTGTACTATTCACTGTCAGAGTATCTTGTGGAAAACATTGCTACGAAAAGATACTGTGAAAGATTTCCTCCCATTTCTTTTGCCATTAAAGGAAGCTCAAGTACCTGACCATATCTTTCCTCATCGGCAAGTCAAAAAGCCAAGTGCCCTCAGCTTGATGTATATGCTTTTAAATATTTAATATAATTCCTTGTAAAATATATTTAAAATTAAATCTGAAATCATAACAACCCATTTTAGGGGGGAGCAGGAAAAAAGAAAAAACAAGCAAACAAACAAAAACAACTGAAAACTGCTAGGTAGAAAGACATCAGCTCTGATTCTGCTCACCTGAAAGCTCCATCTCCAGAACACAGAAGAGAGTATGTGAGAAACACTGTCATGGACTTAAACTTCTCCCTAAGCACCTTTCTTCAGGCTGAATAAGGGATACAAGGTTAGAAGCATGTCTGGACTGAGTCACTGTAGCTGTCCTGCTCTTTTATAAAAGCCCCACTACTAAAGGTACAAATTAAAAAGTGGATGAAAACCTGGAAATAGTTTGCTCCTGGGCTTATCCAGCTTCTCTGACTGCAATAGGCTCTCAAGCAGGTGCTAAGAAACCATATCTGATTTTTTCATTTTTTTTGAAGGGGTAAGTTCAGTGACTTTCAAAGCTGTAAAACAACAGGAAAAGCAGGAAGCTTTGTTTTCCTATTCTACATTATGAATAAGCATTTTGTCTGAAGACAAAATTCACCAGTTATTTAGAACATAGTGATTATAAGCAGTACCTCATTAATCAATTTTAATTTCAAAATGTAATTCCCCTTTTAACATATATTCAGAATACTTATCCTGCAAATGAAAATGCCTTACAAACAATTATGTATTATCTCTGTACATTTAACACATTGCCAATATGTGAAATGGACACAAGTAATGAATTTTAAAAGTCCTAAAAGTAAATTAATAGGTCTTCCACTTTCTTGTATTATAAAAATTATTATTTTGTTACATTATACGATCTGTGATTTCTCAAAAAATGCACCAAATGTGTCTAGCAATAAATAAATATAAAACTACTACAGCAAAAGTGTATTTATTTATGCATCAACATTTACCATGGACATCAGCTTTCTTTGGGAACATAAGAAACTAAAAACACCATGATTAAAACCTAGATGATATTGATTTAAATCATGATTAAACAGCTGATTCAAGCCACACAAAAAATTCCACTGATTTCTGTGGTATAAACACCTATATCACGTTTACAGAAACAGTCTCCCTAATAATCATAGAATTATAATAACACAGATTAGTTCTTATAGACTGTCTATTTTGTATTACCATCAACGGTTGCCATTATATACATTGAGACAATAAAAAAACTTCCAGGGTGCTATGCAAAAAATGCTGCAACCCCAAACAACTTAACAAAAGCCCCTTAACAGAACACACAATGTTTTTCTGGCACCTGGTGTCACTTTCTGGAACTTATACAGGTGAATTCATGGAGCTTTCTTAAAGTTCACAGATCTAGACCTGAAATTCCGCGTTATCTCTCTATACTGAAGTCATCTTGGGAAGTAAGATAAGGAATTGGCAGTTCATATAACTCTTTCCTGAACATAATAAGCATAGTGGGGAAAAAAAAAGTAGTTTCCATTTGAACAAGACTTAGAGCAAGAAAACAAAGATCTTGATTCGTATTTTAGTCAACATTGTCACTGCCCTGATTTGTCTTGCACTAGTTATCTGTTGCAAAACATCACTTTCTAAGAAAAATATTTCACTTAAAACCCCAAAGTGGGTCCCAGTAGTGGAAAAATGGAAAGAAATATATTAAAATGACTTGAATTTTTTGCTTTCCAAGAATTAGATGTGTGGGTTGCAATAAACTAGAAATTTTATAATTCAATGCTATTTGAGTGGATTAGGCTAGGAAGATAATGACAAGATAATGAAAACTTACTGTGTACCTGTTAAGTTACAGCACTGGCAAGTCTTTCGGCACTGTGTATAAGGTGCACTTCTCCAACAGCACAGACATGAAACAGAATCTCAAAAGCTTTAAACTGACTACTTGATGCACTCTAGATTTTTAGGATTTTTTTTAGACAAAACCCAAAGAAATATGATTTTCAATTTTTGCAGTCCGTCCCACAAGATGAGCAGAAATAGGGTATAAGTATCCAAAAAGGATATCCCTCCTAACCCTTCTTTGGACAACATAAAATTAACTTTTGAGCTCAACTCCACGAACCTCATCTCTTTTTTCGTACTTTCTCTTCTTTTCTTACACTAACAATTTAGAAGCTTTCAAGTAATACATATAAAACTGTATCTTATTTTACTACTTTTTCAATTCGGAAAGACAAGTATTTTTAGGGTAGGCTGGTCCTTTTGTCTCAAGAAGAAAAAAAAAAGCGATCCAAGTGCAGCCAAATGAGACAATGCCTAATAAAGCTACTCTCACTGAAGTGGCATAAAGAAACAACTGCCTTCTGCTCACCCGTCCCAGTTCTTTCTTCCTTCACTGTCCATCTCACTTTCAGTCTTTCTCTATCAACAACCTTTATCTTACCAAAATTTTGTTCTCTCCCCCTTTTCAAAGTCACTGCTTTACTCTTTCTAAATCTTCCCTCTAGCCCTCCAGCTACTTTTATCTGCCTTAATCTCTATTTATTCAAGTGTTGCACAGTGTGGAGCAACAGGGCCTCTACATGCAATTGGAATTTTAAATGAAGACTTTCTGAATAAAAGAGGTAGGAAAAAATCAACAGGTGAAAAAAGTCAACTGATATTCAAGTCAGTCTCCTCTGCAACTTCAGTCCTAGCTCCAACATAATCCTCAAAACTCGAGTATGAATACTAGATCTTATACCAACCACAGAAAGCGCTGCTTTTCAGAAAGATGAAAGGAAGACAGCCTTTCAAGGTTAGGTTTACACTCGCACAGACACATCACCCCCTCATCCTGTTCCTCAGAGGTTCAATCGAATATACCTGAATGTACATTATGTGAATAAAATTCTACACATCTTGTAGATTCTATCTATTTCACGCATGCAATGAAAAAAGGAACTTAAAAAATGGGGGAAGGGGTGACTCAGAAAAGTAATTCTCTTTCCAACCTGAGGAAACTTTAGACAAATTTGCCTTTGATAATCGACTGAACAAGCTGCACTGCAAGCATCAAGGGATGGTGCAGGGATATCTAGCAGGTGCTGCAGTTTATCACAAAACCGTCTAAAATAATTGGAAGTGACAACCAGCACTACCACAAATGATTTATTAGTCTTTCACTCAGCTTTTCAGCTTCCTCAGGGCCAGAATAAATAATTTACCAACTCTGTATCTTCCAATCATTAATTCTTCCCTGTGCATCCAAACTACATTTAACTCTGCTGGGTTCAGTGGAATTAAAAACACAATATGAAGACTTTTTCCCCCCCAAGTTAGTATTATCTGACTTTATCTAAAAGTAAAATTGTCAATCAAAATTTATATCTGGTGATAGAAGGATTAGAGCTAGCACCTAACATTGAGTTACAGAATATCTGTAGAATAAAATGAAAGTTAAACTGAAGAGATATCAACAATGAAATGCTCCCAGAGGGCCAGGCGTGTTCTCAAAATATAAAGTACTGATAATGTCTGAAGACATTGATTAGAATTGTTTTTCTGATCCATAAACTAGCATTAGTTACAAACATCTTACACATCCCACATGGTAAATATATGATGAAAACACTGGACAGGAAATATTCAGAAAAACAAATGAAAAAGAAGATGTGGCCAAAATGGGACGATTAAGCATGCACAGAATGATTCTGTAAAAAAGGCAATACTTTTTAAGGGAATATCTCATTTATTGTAAATACATTAACAATACAAGATATACTAATGCCTTTGTGTTTGTATCACCAAAAGGAATAAAAAAAGAGCATTATACAAGGTAGATTTAGAAACCAGGAGTATAAAATGGCATGAAACCAAAGTACACTTTCAAATTTAAAACAGAATATTTAAGGTACCATATTCCTATTAATTATGTAGAGAAAACACAGAGAAAACAAAATCACACCCTAAATCCATTTTTGATGTAAGCTAGTCTTGTCTCATTAAATCAGCATCTATGATTAAAACCAAGATGATTTTTGGTACATAATGTATTGCATTGTTAGAGCAGCATCTGTTTGCTGCACAGCAACACATTTTTCAGCTTTAAGAAACTGTATTCATATAGAAGAAACAATCCAGACTTTGAAGATATAAAAAATATTTTTACTTCCAAAAGCATTTTGTACTAAAGGGGTTAATAACATTAACGTGCTAATATTTTGCATTCCAAGAAGAGGCTTCAAGCTGTTGGAAACATACAGAAGAAGAATTTCATGGTACTAACAGCTTTCTTTCAGTCCTATGGGACTGAGACAACTCAAACTTTAAGTGCTTAGAAGAAAAGCTCTGTAAAGCTATGAAGGCTAATCAATAGGGCTTTCACCAAATGATAATACAGTCTGAAATGAAATAAATTGGCCATAACAAAAATGTCTTACCCTTTTTCTCATCATTAATCTCAATATAGAGAAAAGTACAGTATGAACTACAAGTCCGAAGTAGCTGACATACAAATCACAAATATATTTGCAAACTACTTTTAACAGTGCAAAATTTTTCACAAATACAGGAAATTTAAGATGACTTATTTGAAAACAATTATCATGTTTTTGCAAAATTTTTCACAAATACAGGAAATTTAAGATGACTTATTTGAAAACAATTATCATGTTTTTCCTCAAACACCAATTCTTCTTTTTAGTGAGACTGTAAAATCTGTATTCCATTTCTACTGTACAGACTTTTTACTGTCCTTCAGTTAAAACACAGATTATCAACTACTGCAACCAAGCAAGCATGACAAATTCAAATCTCCCCAAATTTTTCAGAGAATGACGCTGTCAGAAGGATTGACTGTTTTTATCACTATGACAAGCAGTGTTCCAAAATGGTCCCAAACATTAACAAAAAGCAATATTGTAAATAGAAAAAAAAAAAAAGAAGAAATTGAATCACAGGCAAGGTATTGATATCTACGCTCTTCCCAGCAGTTGGGCCAAAAAAGACTTCAAAGAACTTGGATCTTAGCTTCTGCTAAGAGGGAGCATCTCTCAGGAAGCCTACCAAAGATGCGAAACACACTTGATCCCAGCAACAAATCACAGAGCCAAAAGTCATTTGGCCTCAGTGTCAGCTGCTTAGATTCGTAAAGAAGTACTTATTATGGACAAATAAAAAAAAATCCAAAGTATGATGCCTGTTGCTTGTACACTCTGGATATAGGTCCTATACATAATGGGATCCAGAAAGCTGTATTGTCATTTATCTTTTGAAGTAAACTTACTATAGAATCTTTTTGGAACAAATACATAGACTTGCACTTGGGCAGAAAATAGACCTGGACACATTTCTCTTAGTATGAGTCTTCAATGCCTTAGACTATTTTTAAAGGTCACATAAATAAAAATAAAAATAAAAATAAAAAGAGATTGAGATTGAAAAAGAGGGGCAGAAGTATCATGTAGCCTGTAGGAACAAGACAGGGAATCAGCCACAATTTACACAATGAGGAAGTTTCACTGAAATTTTACCTGTCTCTGTAAGAGTAGAAAAAAAGTGTATGAGAAATTCCCATATGCTATTTCCTGTGTATGAGAAAGAAATAGCACTTCCTTCTGGTCCTAACAGTTCTGGCTCCATCTATAATCAAAAATGTCTGTTTTGTAAGAAATGTGCCTAAGACAGTACTGGATAAATTTATAATCTTACTTATCCCAAAACAAGAATCATGTTCCCAAAAGTCAGTTTAGACAAAATGTCTTCACCTACAGCACAGGTTTACAGATTTTCTCTCTGTCATCTTGGTGTGATTTTTCACCTTCATCATTCTAGTTTCCTTCCCTCATACTTTTTTTTTTCCATCACATCTATTTGTACATTTTGACAAAACCTTGAGATGTAGAAGAAAGGAACACTTAGTAATTATGCTCAGTTTCATCTGCATTTACCATTCAGTAGATCTGTCATCTCCACTTTACCATAAAGAAGTGAAGCAGAGAAGGGCTACAGGGTGCATGTGGCAGTGAATCAGGAACCAAACTTTTCATCTCCTGACTCACACAGCAATGCTTTCTGGGCTATATAAATGAACAGTGCATCCAACATTACCACCTGGGCAGAAAGCACTGGTTCAAACTCCAAGATTCTTCATTTTAACCTGAGCTACCGAAAGACTTTTTCTGTCCACCATCAGCATAAAAATGGTAACCAAAGCTGACTACAAGGTATAGAAGGAAAGCTGAAGTTATGAACCCTGTTAGGTAAATTTATGTAAAGGAACTTTAAACAAGAAGTTATCAGTAAATTAAAACAACTGAGGGAGACTTTCATATAGGAACATGTTCGTAAAATTTTCTTCCTTCCAAAACCTGTACTTGCAAATCATTTTAAACAAAAATACTCATTATAAAACAATGCCTGTAAAAATCCATGCAAGCTATTAGCAATCAGATAACTCCGATTAAGGGTTACAAACTAAAGTCTGGCCAGTCACTGACCTCTGAGTCATCTGACATAGTGGCCATAAAGGCTTAAAACTACATGAAGACTCTGGAGAGGAAAAAATAATCCCAAACAAAACTAACAACAACAAAACCAACCAAGCAAAACAAAAACAAAGCAGAACAAAACAACCAAGCAGCTCACCCCCAAATGTCCCATCAATAAAAGTCAACTACATCAACCTAGAAATACTTGAATAAAAAATGATTAAAATATCCTATTTTCCCCTTTCTCCTGAAGAAGGCTTTTGACTGATTTTCAATTTTAACACAAAAGTCACTCAACTAGTAGGTCAGCCAAGCCAGGAATCCTTAGAAGTTTAATTTTAAAGAAAACATATTCATTACCACAGCTCTTTATCTGCAGACATTTAGGTCTACCCTCCTATAAAGCCTTCTTTTTTTTGTACATTTAAGAATCATCCTCAAAGACTGAAAAGGATTAAATAAATTGAAGTAAGGCACAAAATGACATTACATAAGAGAGTAAAGGTGGTTTATTATTTAGTAGCAGAAGCAGGCCTCATTCATGTTGCCCACATCTCAGGGAAGTACAGTGTATACCTGAAATAAATAAAATTCCATTCTGAGCATATACCAACCCTAGTAGACGCCATGATCTCTTCAGTGTTCTGCAGAAAATCGTGTTGTGCAAACAACATAATTTTGCTATTTTATACAACAAATAAAAGGCATAGGTGTTCAGTAAAACTCATGCTATATGTAAGGAAAGCCCAGACTTATGGAGTAATCTGCTTTTGTAATCAGCAAAAAAAAAGGCAGTGTGAGAGAAACCAACCCAACTTCTAATCACGTTTTAGCTAGCAGATTAGTAGACACAACCATAGGGAACATGCAACACCTCTTTGTACTGTATGAATGGAATGCAATTCTGTTGTGCCTTTGCTGTTCTCAAATTATTAAGATTATGGTAACGCTGTCTACTTGAGAGCAATGCATGAAAGCTAGAACATTGTGTCTTCCAAAGCTCCATGTTACTCCAAACAAGAGGCCTCTAGCATACACTAAAAGTCCTACTCTAAAGTTACAAGATGCGTAACTAAACTTCCGATGTAGTTCTAGTAACAGCAATATATTTAAAAAGTAAAATTAAAGATAAAAGACTGAAAAAGACTCAGTATCAGAAAATAATCAGTGACAAAAATAAAACCTTGCATCACAGGATTTTTGGCAATTCTTTCATGTTACCCCTTCCTCCTCCACTCTTCCTTCCATATATTTAATCATCTGTTAGTAGAAATTTTTGTGGAATGGCTTGTCAAAAAGATATACCGAGGATGATCATGTTTTTGCAGAAGCACTGTTAATAATGCATGAAGAAATGAAAAATATTTAGTTGCAATTTTCTAAACTTTTTAGCAAAATATCTGCTAATCTCTTGCTTCATATACAATACCTGGGTAAAAATAAGATCTCTACCCCAAATTGCTTCTACCTTATCAGGCCAACAACTAATTCCTAGTATCAGACAACTGTTTTTCTGACATATTCCACATATTTTACCTTTTCTTCCTTTTGAAAAGGAACAGTTTCGTTTTACCTTTAACAACTTCATTTATGACTGGAACAAACCCTGGGGTAAAACTTTTAAGACTCCCCTCATGTTTACAGACCCCAGTACTCATGGTGGACTTTAACCACACCAGTATCTGCTGGAAGAACAACACTGCACAGAAGTAGTAACCCAGAGGTTTTCTGGAGTGCACTGATAACAACTTCCCTACACAAATTGTCAAGGAGCTGATGAGTGAGAGGCCTTCTACTAGATAGCGTACTTAAAATCAAGGAAGAACTGATCAGGGATATCAAGGCTGGGGGCAACCTTAGCTGCAGTGACTGTACGACGATGGAGTTCAGCATCCTCAGAGGCAGGAAAAAAGCAAGAAGTAGGATCAGTAGACGTCAGCAGAGCAGACTTTGACCTGCTGAGACATATGCTTGGAAGAATCCTGTAAATGGTTCTGGACAGAAGAGTCTAGGAAAGCTGTTTAATTGTCAAAAATGTTCTCCTCCAAGCTCAAGAATGGTTCATCCCAAAAAGCAGGAAAACAAGCTAAGGTGGCAGAAGACGTGAATGTGTAAACAAGGAGCAACTGGCAAAACTCAAACATAAAGTACACAGGAGGTGGAAGCAAGGACAAGAAACCTAAAAGGAATGAATAGAGAGACAGTGTCCAAGAATGCAGGGATAGGGTTAAGAAAGCTGAAGTCCAGTTGGAGGTGAACATGCAAAGTGATTTGAAGGGCATCTGGTGCATCAGCAGCAAAAGATACAATCTTTATATGTATAATCTTTGAAAGGATGTGCTGACCGGGACAGGGTTCTGAGGACTTGAGCAAATCAAATGCCACTCCTACCTTGAAGAACAGCTGGAAAGAAGATCCAGCGAACTAAAGGCTAGTGACCCTCATATTAATCACTAAGAAGATGACAAAAATAAACCTGGAAACCATTACCAAACAAAGAACAAAAAAGCGATCAGGGAGAATAAGCATGGACTCATGAAGGGGAAGTAATGTCTGACCTGAGAGTCCTCTATGTACAGTAAGATGACCACGTTTGTGGACAAAGGGACAGCAGTATATGTTTTTACCTCAAGTAAAGCTTTTAACACCAATGAAATACAGACTACAGTCTGTACAGTCTACTGTCTTTTGAGCATGTCCAGAGAAGGGCAACGAAGCTGGTGAGGAGTCTGGAGAACAAGTCTTATGAGGAGCGGCTGAGGGAGCTGGGATTGTTCAGCCTGGAGAAGAGGAGGCTCAGGGGCGACCTTATCGCTCTCTATAGGTACCTTAAAGGAGGCTGTAGCGAGGTGGGGGGTTGGTCTATTGTCCCACGTGCCTGGTGACAGGACGAGGGGGAATGGGCTAAAGTTGCGCCAGGGGAGGTTTAGGTTGGATATTGGGAAGAACTTCTTTACTGAAAGGGTTGTTAGGCATTGGAAAGGGCTGCCCAGGGAAGTGGTTGAGTCACCATCCCTGGAGGTCTTTAAGAGAAGTTTAGATGTAGAGCTTAGTGATATGGTTTAGTGGAGGACTTGTTAGTGTTAGGTCAGAGGTTGGACTCAGTGATCTTGGAGGTCTCTTCCAACTTAGATGATTCTGTGATTCTGTGACTAAACAACTGGCTAAACTGTTGGACTCAGAAGTTTTTAATCAGTGGCACGAAGTCCAGATGTCATCAGTGGTGTGCTCCAGGGGTCAGTACTGCAGCCAGTATTATATACAAGCTTTATTAATGACTTGGATGACACTGCAGGCTTGGTAGGCTTGCAGATAATACAAAACCGGGAGGAATTGTTGGTACAGAAGATGGGCGTGCTGCCATTCAGATGGACCTTCATAGGCTGCAGAAATGAGCCAACAGCAATTGCACTTAACCTTTGATGAACCTCATGAAAAGTCCTACACCTGGTTAAGAATAACCCCCCAAAGGCCAAGTGGCTGGAAAGAAGCTTTGCAGAAAAAGTCCAGAGCATCCTGGTGGACACCTACTTGAACATCAGACAGCAGTGTGTCATCACAGCAAAGAAGGTCAACAGCATCCTGGGCTGCATTAGGAAGAGCATTACCAGAAAGCTGAGGGAGGTGATTACTGCCGTTTATGCAGCACTGGTGATATGTTTCTGGGGTACTGTGTCCAATTCTGGGCTACCCAGTACAAAAGAGGCAAATATGTACTACAGTAAGTGGAAATTTCTGATGGAAAGGAGTAAAGAAGATGGAATCTGATTCTTCCCCAGTGGTATCGAGTGAACAGACAGACAACAATAGGTATAAATACAAGAAATCTGATTTCAATGTAAGAAAAACGTCTTTTACAGTGAGAACTATCAAAGCACTGGAACAGGTTGCCCATAGTGGTTGCACAGTCTCTACCTTTGCAGATATTCAAAACCCAACCCAACAATGTCCCAAGCAACCTGCTCTAGCTGACCCTGCTTTGAGCTGTGGGATTGGATTAGATCATCTCCAGAGGTGCCTTCTGACCTCAACTATTCTGTGATTCTGTCATTTATGGGAAACCATAAATGTTATTGCTCAAATTATTTGCATTCAACAGATATTTACAGATCACTAGTGCTATACAGAAATCAGCTTATGGAGGACCTTAAGTTGTTAACATAGGTCTTCCCAAATCTCCATATTAAGCTTATTTCTTCAAATATTGTCATATGCATTATTTTGTTGTTTTTTTCCCCCTTTTTGTGTGTATTGTTTTTTAGTCTGAAAGCATCATGTGAACAAAACACTGTATTTGATAGCATGATCTTAATGAAATAGCCACAAAAAACTTTCTTTAAAATCACATTATTTGCACACACACAAAGTTGTATCTTGAATTTAACTAAAGCATGAAATTCTGAACACAGTACACTTGTTTATTCATTCATATCAATAACTTAAGTGTACAAGTAGTGGAAAGAATCTCCTTCTATGAAAAAGTTTTGGCAAATGTTAAGAACCAAAAGCTTACAGGACAAACGAACTAATGGAGATATATATGAGGAAAAATTGTAAAATAAAATTTGTATTTCTATATCATCTAAGCCTTATACATTATGCATCAGTTTTTACCTTGGACAACTGGTGGAACGTTGAAGAAACTGCATCACAGGGCAGTTACTTAAGAAAATCCCTATCATATTGAGCCAAATGGCTCATTCCTTTCAGAAAATACAGATTTATTTCCGCAGTGTTTTTTTTTCTGCTAAGATAACTGTTTTTAAAATTATGTTGCACTTTCTGAAGACCAACAAAAGTAGAAATGAGTATATCACAGTTTGAAGTGACCAAACATTCTAATTCGCGGTCCTGCTGTTGCACAGGAAGATAAACCTTAGAGACAGTAAGCAATTATTTCCTGTGCATCTTACATACCTGTCAGCAGGATCTTTTACTACCCTAGCTAGGCACTGGCTCAGGACTGGTTCAGAGTATTGGTTTGTGACTGCCTCCTGTTCTCTTCAGCTGTCTTTTTCTCACTCCTTCCCTGAACCAGCACTAATGGTAATGTATTCGGATTAGAAAATTAATAAAGATTAAAATTAATATAGCAAAAGACGACTGCATGGATGCGCAAGCAGCAGCCTGCATAAAAGTGGCAATAACACATGGCTAGGGAAAGGGCATGTCTACCTCCTTTGGTTTCTGAAGTGATTCTCCAAATCAATCATCCTTACTTACTACGCTTCCGTTTATTCTGGGGAAATTGTTCATATTACGCTCTTCACATTTTCAGCTGCTAAAGCAAATTCTAGCCACTCAGTAGTAGCCACAGCATTTTTTCCTGAATCATTTGCCCCCATAAATAATTTTGGAGTTGTCAAATGAATTCTTAAAATTGCAGAATGAAAGCAGGGTACATAGCCTTTCCTAAAATACAGTCACTATAAAAAAAAGTGCAAAGACCCCAAAACCTCTGGCTCACTTTAATATTTGAATGTCTTATGAAAATAAAAAACAAACAAACAAACATATGTTTGTTTTTACTGAAAAGCATTTAGCATTCTAAAAGATTTTCCATAATTTCCATTGGCAACAATTGTGAAAGCTGAGCTGTATCTCTACAAAAGTAACGAACTTAACTTCACTATTTTGCATTTAACTGTTCAGCACTAATGCCTTCCAGAGGACAGCTTAATCTTATTAATTAAAGTTTATATCATTAATAGATTTTTATTCTCATTTAGGGTGTTTTGCATTTTTCACACAATGCACAGAGCAAAATATCTCCCTTTTAGTTTCTGCACACTTCTGAACTCTGGCATGTCCCAAGCCTCCACCAACAGCTTCACCTTGACTCTTACCAGGTTAAATGAATGTAATTAGCTCAGTTTAAGATCAAGAACCTTTGTAAGACCAAAAGGCAAGACGGAGCTTTTCTTTGGAAAGCAAATCTAATTTGCTCTTTTCCTATAGTGCTGACACATGCTTTAAAGCAAGAAAATCCAAACGACCCTATGCTCAGCACAACCCAGGAATTTAAAAAATCACCTCTTTAAATTTATCTGAGTCTGAATGACTCAGGACAGAAAAAGGGAAGGAATCTTTCAACAATCAGCTGTAGCATGTAGAAGAAATTAACATGAATGACTGCAAGGAAAATATCAGCAATAGGCTTTGAAGAAATCTGGCTTGGGTCACTGAATAGAAAACAGGCAGATGCTAGGCTGCCTAGCCCAGGTCACTGCAGGGAGAACAACAGCTGCCTATGCAAGTCTTGCCTGGGACACAAAGATGGTGCAAGACTCTACCATGACAATTTCTGTAGTACATGCTTGATGAGTTTAGTATGGGAGAAAAGATTTTTATTTTTTTTTGTGAGTGGAGCTATGACAAATCGAGTCATTTATTCAGTTTCACTACTTGTTTTTATTCTCTTGTATGTGTACAGTAGTTGTACAACCAAGAAAAAGAGTATGGATGTTGACTAACTACACAGATTTAAATATGAAGTAGAGGTAAGAAATTCTGAAGTGCTCTACAAAGTTATTAATATTTTAACAGGTCTTAAAAGCTATTTTATAATAGTGCAGATACTGTTGGGACCGGAGGGTCTACACTCACTCAATATTAACTGCTGTATATTTTAAGATATTTTATTTTTACATTCACATGGGGGTCAGAGGAGAAAGTCTTCTCTGATCATCCCTATATCCACAATGACTTTTAGCTAAGAGTTAAAAGACTCCTTTTTATAACCCACCAAGCAATATTAGAAGTGACTTACAGAGTTGTTCATCCATCCAAGGCTATTACTACAACCTCTACCATAATAATCTCTGGATTATGTTACAGAAAACTGAACTCACATCACAAATCCTGGTAAGCAGAAGGGATTTTTTGAAGTGAATTTTTCTGTGATTGCCCAGCTCCCCATTTCATGACTCATGCATTCCTTCCAATCATATTATTCATCACTTCTTTTCATGGAGGCGAGAAATTATAAATGATCACTATCTTGATTTGTCTGAGCACAGAAAAAAGTATCTTTAGAATGCATGGACAACTCTACTTAACAGATTAGCTACTTATTCAAAATATGTTTCACTGAAAACGCACAATATGCTTTCAGATGTGCCTTTAGTTTTACTAACTGTTTTAAGAATGTATTGCATGCACATGCACACACTACAAGTGTCTCTAAGAGTCTTAAGAGTAGTACTGTAGATTTTAGGTGATTTTAGACAAACAAAATATGTTCTTTCAGGTTGTTACCAAAATAGACTTCTCAGTCCCAAACTGCTTTCACTTTCATTCCCAGATAGTGCATGTATTTATTAAGAACAAGTAGACATAGCAAAGCAAATAGAAAATTGTTTAAAGATAACTACTTTATAAATTTGGAAGTAAGATGTTTCAACCCATAATGTGCTTTATGTTTTCAATCCACTAAAAAGAGATAGCTTAGACATACCATGGTGAGGAGTTGCATAGTACAAAAACAAAACCAGTTCTGCACAGAAACAGAAAAAAAATAAATTTATCTAGTTAAATAATAGCAAAAATCTCACTAGTTGGCTGCATATTAGGAGAAACTTCAAGGAAAAGCTTATACATCAACTTCACATCAATACACATCGACTTCAGGGCCGCTATCAGCTTGTCGTAAGTTACACACAAATGTTTACAAGATCAGAATTTCAGCTGAAAGTGAAAACATGTTTCAGTAGAGACAAGTCACCGCACAAGCACAGCCTCCTTCACTGACCTTCTTGCATCTTCACTGTATTGCTGACAAGATGTTAGAGGCTCTTTCTGGTACACATCTTTACCTACACGTGTCAGGACAGAGTATGCTAGTGGTGTTCTGTGTGTGTGCTAACTTTATGCAAATAAGGAGAAGTTACACCAGCAAAACTTATTTTTTGGTTCTTTCAGTGCTGGGGACAGAATGAAGACAGAGATGCTTAAACAGGACTAAGCTATTCTGACTACCGCTTTGCAAGGAAGTCGCATCTGAGGTAGAAGTGTGTTGCTAGTGTAAATAAGCTAGCAAACTGCTCCTGATACACTTTACTTAATTCATTAAGGCATATTTCAGTGAGAAAGACTCATCAAAAACCTTCTGGCTTTGATGTGGATAAACTCAGCCATCTCTAATTCTGAACTTGCCGGTCGTCGTCTTTTGGATACTACTCATTTCCTGCAGTTAACGTGCATTCAAAAAACCCCCAGAAGGTTGCCTAAAGTTTATTCAATTTTTACTAGCATTACTAAAATATGAACAGTTACTGTAAGTCTTATGAGGATTTTTTTCACTGCCTGCAGAATAAGAGACATTTCCTCTCCAAGAAAACCATCAGATACGACCTAATGCCAGGTGGCTTTATGAAAATCATAGAGAAAAAATGAGATAAGCATAAGGGGAGATAACAAAATCCCAAAATATGATAATACAACTTATATTATGAAAACTAGAGAACCCATGTTTTGCATAAAAAGACAAAAGAATGAAAAAGTGTAAATAGAAAAGATGCATGTACGTAACTAGTAATAAAGCTATTTTCTATTGAAAAGCTTTCACAGAACAGGCTGCTGGGGTTCAACAGTCAAGCTAAACTTCACAATTTACTATGTAAGTGTTTAACCATACAGCCATACTATCTCTCACGTTCTTTCAGATTAAAAAAGAAACAAAAAACAAAAACAAAAAACATCTACCGTACATTGAAAGACACTTATATGAATGTAGAAATATGTAAAGAGCAGGGTATTTTAATAATATAATCAGATGATTCATCTCTGCTATTGCTCACAGATGTCCAACACAAAAGAGCCTACACTTCTCAAAAAACCACTACTGCTACCAATATTACGTCCTTAAGTTCTTATCATCATGCTATTGCTTCAAATGTCTACATTATTTCCTCTCAAATCCACATCCTTCTAGAGCTCTCATCTCCCTATGAGCTCCTTAGTTCAAGTTGAGAACAACTGCTCGCTCCTTTGTGACCATGCCATAGAGTGCAGTACTGCACCTCCGATGCAACTTCTTCCTGGCTATACCTTCATCCTCCCACAGACATTCTCCTGAACAGTACAGAAAAGACTTTTCTAAGGAACATACAGGATTTCTTTTCTTTTTTTTTTTTTTTTTAAGCCGAGGTCTTACTATGATCCACATTTTACCTGAACTTTTATTTTACATAATGTGTGTTCTCTCTTTTTAAAACAACATACCTTAATACTGTCAAATCTGATCAGTCCTACATCCTTAACTGCAGATTTCCACAATGCATTGCAAAACAGTTCTCCCACAAAGTGGAACAGAACGTGAATATTCGTTTTACAAAGCTACTGTATGTTTGGTTACAAATACTAGAGTATTTCTCCAGTATTTCCTTCAAAGGGAAGGACTATTTTTTACTACTTGTGAGAGCTGGAGAGTGCTGATCCCTATTCTGTGAAGCATGCTATCGTCATTAGGATGACAAAATCAAGTCTTATTGTGGCAAGAAGAAACATCATTTAGTGTCAACAACACACTGCTATTGATTTGAACTCCTCCGTGCCTCACGGGTGAAATAACAAGCTCCTACACACAGACCCTCTAAGCATACCAATAGAGGAGAGAAGCAAGAAAAATACTAAAAATGGATATATTAAAGATACAACAGGAAATATATGACTCATGAGATGTAAATTCTTTTATCTGTATGGAATAAATTGAAGAAGAGCTTAATATGGCTTCTGCGATTTCTATGGAGTTAGATTAGAACAGAAATACACCTATCAATAACACACCAGATTTAGGCTTCCCAACCAGCATCTCCTAGATGTTCAGCAAACTCAGTGAAACAGGCCAGCTTCATTTTCATGATCTACGACATGACTATTCACATTTTTTAAATTATGCTTTTTTTTTTTTAGCACCCCAGTTGGCCGTTTCAGTGTAAGACAAGGAACTGATTGAGCATAGAGCTGAAATTATCCTTCTGCATTACTTGCAGGATCTCTTTAAAACAGAGCTAAGAAACTTTCTGTCAACATGGATAGGTTCACTCTTTTTTCTATTTCTGAACAGATTTTTTTCCCTGAAAATTGCAAAACATTTTTCTTCTTAAAAAGATATTAAAAAAATAAAATAATAGTTAGACCTGCAACATCAAAATAAATATCACTTTACACATTAATAGTTATTTTTCAAAAACTCACTGATGCCTTTAAGCAAATTTGCAAAACAGAAAGTGTAGTAGGCTGAAATTCTACTTATAGCTCCTAACTGCACCCAAAATTTAAGCTAATTTCAAACACATACATAGCACCATAGTCAGCATGCTAGAATCCCACAGTCCATCTCTTAAAACATAAAGTAATATAAAAGTCATAAAAAATAATTTTAGGATAACTTCTTTTTAAAAATACTGTGGAGTAGAGGAATAAAAAACTATTTTCATACCATATCCAGAAAATGGGTGAGGTGTTAAAGAAACCTCTTGTTTAATGTGACCTTTGGCTGTACTTTCACTTGTCATCATTATAAAGTAGCTACTTTCAGTGCCAAAACAGAAGCTGCGTTATATTACCCTCTAACAGTAGTAACACATATTTCAGGAAGTGTTTCATACTCTGAGAAACTGGTGGCAGAACACATTGACAGCACTTACCTTTGTAATTACTTATAATGGGGCTTATTGAACAATAAGGCCTCATTTACACAACGAAATATGAGTGACTGCACAAAATTTCATACAGCATGTCACAAACTAGTAGTATACGTTCAGGAACTCCCTTGGAGTTCTCGGCTTCAGTCAAAACATTCAAATAAAGAGAAATGCAAATTTCACATTGGAACTCTGCCCCAAATAATGACAATATTCAGGGCTTCGTTACTGCGTACAGACCAAAAATACTGCATCATTAAGATCTCTAATACACTTGACTTTTCTTAACGTATGTAATTACAAAAATATTTCTGGAAAGCAAATGAATTTGAAATTCAAGTAAGATTAATAGAACAAATATGACAAATTTACGTTTTATACGACCGTAGCAAGCTGCAGAGTAAAAATCACTAGCTTTCATTATCTAAAGCTGTTCATCTAACACTGTAGAGAGAAAAACCATTGATACATACTGTACACACATTTTTATCCATGTACATAAATCAAAGGAAACAGCTTCCTTTAAGGCAAGCATATGAAGATACTAGAGCAAGATACAAATTAAATATTCATACATTCAATATTTCAAAATAAGGAATTTGGATATACACATGCATAATTTAAGTTCTATAGTGAAACCTGTCTACAGAGGCCATTTCTACTGTATTTCAACAGCATTGAAACTTGAAATGTACAATGCAGCCTTTCCAAGCTGTGTTAAAACTTTAAAGTATATAGTAATTCATTTCAAGTACCAAACACAGAATAAAGGCCATGTTGTGCACACAGCTCCTTTCCACAGGAACTACTGCTTTGCCCGCTTCGTTACAGCTCTTCCAGCACTACAAAACAGGGCTGACAGTCACTGCGCTTTCCTACAAGGTGGCTTCAGGCTGCCCAAAGAGGTAGTCAGTGGGAACTGAAGTTGAACAGGTAACTTCAGGTGTAAGAGGCTCACAGTTCCTGAAAAAACGCATCATTACCATTTACTCTGAGTCCACTTCTGATCCAAGGTACCTGTTTTAAACTCCATAGAGCCAGTGCTCATATATGCAGGCTGAAATTGCCCCTTATTCTGTTTTTATGCATTTACTCAAGCCTCATCAGAGAAAATGATGACATCTCAGGCCTTTTTAGCTGCCAAAAGAAAGCAAGGCAAAAACAGGCTTCACAACAAAACGTGTGCACAAGGAATGATTCTTTGTGAACACAGAATCTGACAGTAGTTTACACACAACAGCACATCCTAAATTTTAGGAGCTTATAAATTCCTATGCATGCAAAAAGCACCATGGGTCAAAAAAAAAAAGCCTACTCCTCCTCACTTGCCCCCTCGACACTTATCTTCTTCTGCGTGTCTAAAGATACCGTCATTGCTCCCCAGATATTTAAACCTTGCCATGAGAAGAAAGTCTCCATATAAGATATTAATGTGATTTTATTATTTTCTTATTAGAAGTTAAATGTTTTAGTTCAAATATCAAGAGGCTCATTTAAAAAGCATCCATTCTATCTGGGCAAAAATATCTCAATTTAACTTTGAGAATAATTAAAGAGTACTTAATAATGGGAAAACAGAACAACTCTGTTTCTACACATTTTATGGTAAACATTTATCTTTGCTCCTTAAAGGTCACTCATTTGATCTTGACACATTTATGAAATAATACAAGCAAAAGCTAAGTAAGTAGAAAAGTGATATTAAGCAATACAAAGCTAAACAAAATTAGTATCTACATGGTAAATTGCTTCATTGAAAACCATCTATGGATTCTGCAAAGAATATACTTTTGCCTTAGAGCTAGTACTTTAATTTTCAGGAACCAAGAAAAAAAATCAAAACTAGTCAGTAACAATGCAGCGTCGAAAAGCAATAAACTCAAAATTAAGTTATAAATAATTTAAAGCATGTCATGAAGATGTATTAATAATTCATCAGATAAATAATTTACTAAATAATCAAATAAATAAATAATGAAATACATAAATAAATCAGCAAATAAATAATTCTGCAAAATAACCTAAACAATAAGTCACTAAAACAAATGACAAACCTACAAAACTACAATGATTTTCTAAATTCTGATAGTTTTAAATAAACAAATGTATATAAACTAGATCAATCTTTGGTGGATAGAGAAATAGTTTTCACTGCTATTGGTAAATTCCTGATTATACTGCACCAGGATACAATTTTAGATTTTACAAGAGTGCAGTTTTTTCCTTGTAAATTATTAACATGATTGCTACAATACATCCTGCTCTGTATTTTACGTGTAGTCCCTTTATGTAGCTCATTCCCCCCCCCGCCCCCCCCAAAATGAAATTCTCTTTACAACATTCTTAATTCAAGTTGCTTTTTTTTCCTGGGCGCAGTACTTACAATACTGCAATAGCCTTCTTGGTGGTTCTCTTACTATCTTCTGCAAACCTTCAGAAGTTTTGCTGCAGGGGGAAAACAAGTAGAATAACCTTAATTATTACAGATGGTATCTCATTCATTAGTGGATGACAACATTTTATTTGAAAGCACAAGAAAAGCTGTTTTATAATTCTACAAAGCAACTTAATGTGAAACAACCATTACAGTTTGCAGACTACCAAAAGTTTTTAGAAGTCTTTGGTGGAACGAGTTCAAGCAGACTGAGGCCTGTTTCTTGTATTTAAGCTGACACACAATCTGTGCAAACTGGCACTAATTCAGATGTAAAGACAAACCATGAGAAGGACAAAATACTTGGCTGACATCTAATGTTATCCTTGATTTTGGAAGTTCATAGTCCTTGAAAGAATACAGCGAGCCCGTTTACTCTCCACTATCTCGGTGCCTTCACAATTTAATTAGAGCCCTGCACTCCAAAGCCAATGCCGACACCACAAAGGTCAAAATCCACCCATCTCCTGAACCAGGTTTCATTTTCCACTTATGGTAATGAATATTACTGATGGTCACTACGGTTAAATACATATATATACTATATATATATATATGTATATATACATATATACATATATATACACACATATATACACTGTACATATATACACATATGTATATATGTACAGTTATATACATATATACAGTCAAAGTGGTATTCTGTAAATACAACATTTAAAGAAATGTGCCAGAAATGTAATCACATTATCAGTTTTTATCCTTCCTCTTGAAAGAGTTTATTTGCTTCCTCCCATACCACACATTACAGGGAAGCAACACAGTTTTGTAAGCCATGCCACCGACCTGGATTCTTAATCTCTGTACACGCCAGTAAAACTGAATGAGTATGTCAAATCTGAGGTTAACGAACAACTATATATTGTATACACACATCATTTCTTGCTAGTTGGTTCAAAGGAAATCAGCCAGCAGTGCTGTTTCTGCTGGTAAAATCTCTAATGGTTGATGCCGTTGCTATATTTCAGCATTTAAAAGCATAAAGGATAATTTACTCTTAAAACTACCTGGGCACATTATATTTAACAAGTCTCAAATTCTCTTCAGGGATTATAATAAGGAAACACTTTGCTTAATCATAAATTTTATATTTATCTTGGCTAAACACCCTCCTTTGGATAGACTGCCATGTTTTGTCAAGAAAAATCAACACAGTGGAAATGAAGCACTTGTTCTGTTGTGTGGTCATTCAAAAGAGTATGTAGAAGTAATGTAAATGTGCACCAGTGCTGCTGATAATTTCACGCTCTCATACACTCATTTCAATTTGCTTTAAAAAAGACTATTCCTCCTGGCTAAATATAGTCATCATGAAAAAGCATACCTCCCCTTTGAGCTAATAACATTGCAAACCCCAAAACACAAGAGTACAAAAAAACTTCTGTATTTTAAGCAATCTCAGACACATTTTTCTCACTATATATATATATATTTATTTTTTCCTGAAGTGGGACAAACGAGAGTTTTTTACTCCCCAGATTTCCACATTCCTTTTCAAGTATGACAATTCATTCTCACCCCATGCCTGCAAATCCCATCCAGTCCCGGCACACATCCAACATGTCCTAAATGCCCGTCTTTTTAAGTAATAGATTGTTGAAAAACTAGTATATTTCTCCACACATTAAAAGATTTTCAGGATTACTGGGGCACACAATGGCTCAGCAGCGATCCTGAGATTACTCCAGGCTGAAATTTCCTGCAGGAAGTACCACTAAGGCACAGATCAGCTTCAGTTCAGAAGGCAAACTGGCAGCCTTTGGTAGCAAACTGATTTCTCACTAATGAGTTACAGTAAAGCTAAAACCGTAATTACAGTCACTGATGTCTTAAAACACTTTTTTTTTTCCTTTAAAGATTCGCTTAATTTTCAATTAGTTTCATGTTTAATTTCGGTTTTTAATATATGGTTCTTGACCTGACCTCCTCACGTAACAAGTTTTTGTCTGAGTTAAAGGGTTCTGCTCAAATAGTTCATGTTCTGCTCATGTAGACATGTAAATCACTTAAAGGCAGGTCACCTCAGAGAGAAGGTAAAACAACCCATGACCTGAGATAGAGCCACCTCCCTCTCTATTGCAATCTAATGCAAATTCCATTTCCCACAAGAGGTAAGGATAGAAACTGGATTTGATTCCTTGCCCCTGTTCTGCCTGCTGGCCCTTTTCTCCCCAACCTCCAAACATAATAGAAGTGCCTTTACTCAACAGGGCATGTAAAACACTGGTCAATGGAAGACTAAAGCAAAATTCAGGTGTATTTTACAGAACAAGGATGCAAACCAGAAATAAAATATTTGTGTGAGTTCTGTACTCTGCCCAGGCTGAGAAGCCAGCAGCTGCAAGAGGGAGACCACGTTGCTGGCACCAAAGCTGATTTGGGTAATAATGCAAGGAAATGGTTTGTACCATACACCCAAGAAAAAAAAAATCAAATATTTACAACAGCAAAGTTATAAAAAAGCTCACTTTATTTATAATAATATAATAAAGTAAAAAGCACTGAGCAATAAAATCTTCTGCTATCCTCCACCTTTCAACACTGCCATTAACAGTAAGTTTCCTACTTTGCATGTATAAATCACATGATCTGAGCTCAGATATTGCTAGTTCTTCCCTTTGGAACTCACGAAATACATACTAATGAAACAAAATTTTAGGAAGCGATTAAATTTTAAGAAATAAGAAATAAAAAATAAAAAATAAGAAATTTTAAGATTTAGGACATGAGATTTATTTATTTATTTTTCCTTCATGTTCAGGAGTAGACACATGGGAACAGAGAAAGACTAGACAGATGCACTTAACAAAATTACGGGTATGGAGAGGTACTGACCATTATATTCTGACTCATACCTGAAGGATTCTTTGAATAGTTACAAGTTATATAAAATATTTTGCATTATTCATGAAAAAAAATTACTCTAATGGATTAAATTCGGGAAATAAATAACACGTAAATCTTTTCCATGCCAGAAGCCTCATTCCTCTGCCACACTCCCTTCCCTCTAGTTATTACAATTGATCAATTAAATACAAAATTACCTGTTTGGACAACTTTACACAAGAAAATACTTTTCTGACTCAGTACAGTACATCATGAAAAGATTTTACTTTATCTCTATTATCTTACTGATTTTTCTCTTAACATAAAAAGTAAAGAAGTGCTCATAATACACATTAAGTCTAAAAACTGTAAAGGTAACACAGTCTTACAATCAGTTATGGGATAGCTTTGAGTATGTTCCTAGTAAGAACTTTGAATATTTTTTGAAAAACTTTTTAAACCAGCTTCTTCTAACTGTCTCTTAGTAAAATAACAATTTTAACATATTAAAACATATAGTACAATGTTAAAGCCCAAACTAGTGGACCAACTGCTACAAACACAATACATAGCTCATTTGGCTGTCACGATCCACATTTCCTAGCTGATTTTTAGATAAAAACAAGCAGATTACTAGGAAAGGTTTATCTCAAATTCCCACATGTACAGCATGCCACATTAAATATATGCAAATCAACCATTTTCTCCTCTAGTTTTTTTGAGCTGACAACTCATATGACCTGAAGCCATGGTTAACGATTACAATTATTTGACTTTCATATTTATACAATCAGTCATCAGATATGCATGTTAATTGATTTTAACAGATAGTTTTGTATTCTAATGATCAACAGTAAGCATACATTTTACCAACCTCTTGATTTATAAGAAAATAAAACTTGTATCAGTTTTCACAATTAACCCTTCCTTGGACTGATCTGCAGTATTTATCACAGACTTCTTCATAATACATTTACATGGAGCTATTCCCAACTATGGGATCTTTCTTTTGATAGCAAATTTTAATTTTTCACCTAAAGACACCATTCTGTTGTGTTGAAAAATGCAACTGCTACACTATTTAAACAATTCTCTATTAATTAGAAATGATGAAACAATTGCAGTTCAAATAAATGGGCTGGACAAAGACTTAATTTACAGTTATTTCATATCTACGTATTGAAAAAGAGGGAAGAACCTTAAAGTAGCAAAGAAATTTACTCATGCACTTCTTGATTCTAATAAGCCCAGAAATGCCACTTATATGACAGTACAACCTTAAATTTGAGACCCTTATTTCTCAAGTAATGTGGTTTCTGCAGTAAGGTTTTTAGGCCAAAGCATTCTTCTGTTGCCATCTCGAAACGTATTAGTGAATTGATTAATTTTTTTACACAGCTGAAAATGATTCTTTCCAGTTGAATTTTAACTTCAGATGCCATATTTATTCAAGCATCAAATACAGAACTACAAATTGCACAAATCTGCACACGAAGGACTACTGCGTAAGTTTATGCAGTGTGTAATCATTATCTTACACAATTAATGGTGGCTGTGCTTTCAAGATGTTCACATAAAATAGAGTGGATATTACAACTTAGTCTCAAAAGGATCTGATCATGTCTTATTCCACAATTTAGGCCTTAACTGCTGTCGGACTAAAGGCTACAGCTCCAGTTTTGGTCAAGGAAGGGCTGCTACATCCCTTTCTTAGTAGATTTTAATTCTGATACAGACATTTTAATTTCTGCAACATGCAGAATCTTTCTCTTTTATATAAATAACTGAACAAGGAGTGGAGTCTATTCATCTTCCATCTAAATGAGCATCGTATACTTCAAGTTCTGCTACCAATCTCTTTTTGGCTCTCTGCTCTAATCAATTTCAAGTGAAATTTATCTATTCTGAGATACATTCTCCAGAACACAAAAAGCAGCATTGACACATTATAGCATTCACCTCAGATATATAATGCTGATTCAAGTTCCTGCTATGGTCTCACTGACAGAAGAAACCTAAAGCTGTGGTCATGAACAAGCACATTAACCGCCAAAATACCGTATAATGAACATTTCTGATTTTTAAAAGAAATTAATTTCTTAATTACAGCCTGAAAATAATGAGATAGGTATTAAATATATGATAGGATTCTGTTGCTTTCTTAATGGCTATTTTCCTTAATCTCAGGTCTGGTGTTGCGGCAAATGCTGATAATGCAAATAAATTATCTTCAGTCTTTCTCTTATTGGGAAACACCTTCTTGGTGTTAAAAGGACCTTGATTTCATGCTCAACATAATGAAAATGTTTAGGGGTCTGCAGAAAGCTGAAATCCATCCTACCCTAACCACTCTCCCAGTTATACCCCTACAGATATCAAAGCAGAAAGCCCCTGGATTATTTTTGTACAATCCAGTACTAGAAGATATCCTCCACCTTGAAGACTGGCTACAAAGTTTACACTTGTAGACAAGGTAGACCTTACAATAAACAGAAAGGTGAAGCAAAGATCTTAAAGTTATATGTGAAACTTCAATATAAATGACCAGAATAAAACAGCAGGAAATAAAAGCTATGACAAATACACTGAAATTAAAATCTCTTAGATATATATACATCTTGTGTAAAGATCTAATAAACTTAGAAATAGATGTAATTCCTAGTTTCCAAAAATGATTAGTGTCCACTGCTTTTCTTTAAACTGACAGTGTTAAAAATTACAAATCTGGTCATATCAGCTACAGAGGAAAACAAGGAAAATTTAACAACTGTGTAAGGATGGGCTGCCTGAGCCAAAGCAGTCCTAGTCTGACTCACAAACGCAGCATATTCATTTAAGTTATAATTAATACCAATATTTTCACAAGATGCCAGAATGCCAGAACTTGGATTAAGGGGGAAAAATAAGAAATAGTAAAATCCTGTTGTTTACAACTTATTGTTTGAAAAAAAAGTATGTTAATTGCTCATCATAAAAAGGCTCAATGATTAGAAGCAGCACTGACTTAACTATTCAGTGTATTTAATAAAAAACAGGAGGAAACGAAGTATAAAGCAAACTGGTGACAGCTTCTGATGACAACTTTTACATAAAGAACTGAGATTATGATAAATTCCAGGGTTAGAGGTTAAATTAAGGCCATGGGTAGAAAGAAGAGCAATCAAATGCATTCTGGGAAATGAGGGAAAATGAGAAAATAACGTACCTAGAAAATGTTCAAATGGAAGCCAAACAGAGGTCATTATTAGTTCAGTGATAGCATGCCACCATCCAGACCACTACAGGCAGTTTGGATCACTGAAACTCTCAAGGGGATCAAGAAAAGGGGAACTGGGGAAAAAAAATCCAGAGGCTCTACACAAGTGACATCCAACTGTCACTGTATAATCTTAGCCAAAGAAATGGAATAGAGATCAATGAACTATAGGAAACCATTTCCTACTGGCCCTGTTGCACAGTAGGATGTTTTTATGCACTATTTTTAATATGCATTATTCTACAAGTAGGAAATAAGCATGTAAATGGAGAGTAAGTTTAACACAACTAGGTGGATAAATTTAGTGCAACTACAAAAACAGTACTCGTTTTAGCATAAGACCATATTTTAGGCCAAGGGATTTCAAGCCCTTGGAAACTTGGGATGTCAAATCATCACTTTCCATCTTCCTCTTGAAGAAGATGCAAGAAACTGAGGTTGGGTGTTAGCATGCTGGTTGAACATATTTTATAACCATTATTATTTATGATTTCAGTTCTTAGAAGAGCAAAACATTTATCAGATGCTACTGTTTAGAAAAAAATACAACAATATTTTATAGAACTGGACTAAAAAATATTGAATTTGATCAAAATATCAAGGCTCTTAAAAGCAAGGTAAAGAAACAAAAAGGTAAAAAATGAAGATCTACATGAACTCGAAACAGATACAACCCGCTTTATGGCTGAGCATCAAGAAGCTGTTTGCAAGAGGAAAAAAATCTCATCTGAATCATAGAATGGCTTGGATTGGAAGGGACCTTAAAGATCATCTGGTTCCAGCCCCCTGCCACACGCAGGAATGTCACCCACCAGATCAGGATGTTCACGGCCTCACGAAACCTGGCCTTGAACACCTCCAGGGATGGGGCATCCACAGCTTCTCTGGACAACCTGTGCCAGTGCCTCACCACCTTCTGAATGAAGAATTTCCTCCTAGCCTCTAACCTAAATTTCCCCACTTTTAGTTTAAAGCCATTCCCCCTTGTCCTGTCATGATGTGACTGAGCAAAAAGTTGCTCTCCATCTTTTTTATAAGCTCCCTTTAAGTACTGAAAAGCTGCAATGAGGTAACCCCGGAGCCTTCTCTTCTTTAGGCTGAACATCCCCAGCTCTCTCAGCCTTTCTTCATGGTAGAAATACCAATGAATGTCAATTGTCTCACAGATTTGGTACAACTCCACCAGGAGACTACCCTGGATGCCCCTACATTTGATTACCACTTTTCCCAGGCTTTAGCTATCTGCATCCAAAGGTGCTCCAATTTGCTTAGAAATCATCAAGGATAAGGACTTTCAATTGTCATCGATGTAGAAAACACAGCCTTTATGATATTTAGTCAACTCCATACCAAAAACCTGTAACCATTTCATAACTCGTATAACCCCAACAAAGAAGAAATATATAATTTATAAGATGCATCAGTACCATATGGCCATGCAAACCATGGTGAAGGTGCAAGGCATGGAAAAAAAATACTAAAAAGGAGAACAGAAGGAGGAGGAAAGAACCATTGTTTGTGGTGTTGACAATATAATCTAATATAATAATCTAAGCGCACACAGGCATCAACTTAAACCAGCCAAAACCCGTATTTATAGACTCTCAAAATTGCCGGTCTATGAAATGGAAACCCTTACACAACCTCCATAATGTTTTATTTCTACCAACACCAGTGACACTACACCTCACTGCATTTTTACAATAATGGCTAAATTTCACTGCACTTACTAACGTTAATAAAAAACAGATTAATAAGAATAACAATACTTTGCTCGCATAAAACTGACCCGCTACACCTTGATACTCCTTGCCTACAGCAAAGTGACACATAAATACTGTGTGAGCAGCCAAAAGTCTTCTGACATGCACAGACTACTTAGGAGACAGCCAGTGTCACTGGAAGAACTATTACTTGTGGCATGCAACTGGAGAAAAAGAAACTTCAATGCTAATAAACAGAAAAAAGAAAAAGGGTGTGCAGCTTCTCGTAGAACAAGTAAGCATTTCACACAGAGTCAAGTTAGTGAATGCAAACCACAGCACAAAAGTGCTGCAAATTTCAACTGTGTTAGTGGATAGATTAATTTAGGGAAGAGGATATAAGCATCACCAACGCAGAACAAAATTGCTGGGTTTTATTTTAAACATGCTTAAACTCATTCTTTAATATTTAAGTTTAAATGTTGATTTTATTCTGTGCATTTTCCATTGCTTGCCACCTGAAGCTAGAGATCTAAACGTCAAGAATAGCACATTTGCAATGCTGAGTTGTATGAACATCATCCTAACTATAGCAGTTCAATTTCAACAAATTTATCTGGGTTTTTGCATATCGCTGAATAAACGACTCTGGAATTAACTTACTTTTCTTGGAGGCATTATATAAGATTATTTCTTAGTCTCCTCCTCTTTGATTTAGTATACCTCTTAAGATAATTTATTAATGTTTTGGATATCTCATTCATCATCCATTATTACTGGTGTCATAAATTAGAGGAATGGAACAAAGCACTGGACTATACATTTTTTCCATATTCATCAATAAAATAGCCACCTATGTTAGGAAGTAATGTACAAAAGAAGTTGGTTTATCCACTAGAGTGAGACTGGTAACCCTTTTTAAAAAAAATTCTTAAACCTGCAAGCAGATCATTAGATTTACAGTAAAATATGTTGTTAGTGAAGTAAAAATCACTAAAAATCACCATTAAACATGAGAGGACAGAAACACCTAGTCTGCAAAACACAGAAGTACACATCAGAAATTGCTATGTCCTAAAAGTTACTCAAACAAATTAGAAGGTCAATAAATACCTTCTACGGTATTGCATTGCATGAAAAAAAAAAAAAGAATGAATCATTCAAAACACTGTAATTTTGCCAACATACTACAAGACAGTAGAACAAGCAGGAAAGATTCAACCAGAAGAAATTTAAATACTGGCATCATTTCTCTAAAAGTCTGTCATATTATCTCTCAGAAGACAAGTTACCTAAATCAGTGGTGGTTTTTTTTTTTTTGTTTGTTTGTTTTAACACTATCTCAACACAAAGGACATTGGAAAAGATGACTGTAAAGATTTCAGAATATGCAGAAGATAATGACCACTAATAGCAATCCTTATTAGTATGTTACATAGCAATACACTGTGCTATATAAAGTACTTGAAGGAATACAGAATTAATATTATTAAGATATTAACTACTGAGTTAACAAAAACATTATGCCTGTATTAAATTACATCTTTGAATTAAGTTTGAAAATTCAAAAATTCACATTCTGTTGTTTTAGACAAAGACTCAGTTGATGTATTTTGTACACATTCACTGTTTACTTCACTTTAAATAAACAAATCACTTAGGTAAATGAGTATTTTACATGATGGAACAGTACTGCACTCACCTCTTCTCTAACTGTAATATGACAAAGATTGAGCCAAGTCTAGTAATTCATTAATGGAATCAGATTCAAAAGAATGTATGTTCTTTTACTAAAAGAGGAAAGAGACTCCACATGTTGGATTTAAGGTGGGTGAAAACCTTCAGAGACCAGCACCTGTGCATGTGATTTCTATACAGGGAAGAAAAAGCTGTTATTTTTTCTTCTTTAGGCATTACAGATTAGGTATTCCGGGCTCCCATAAGAGTTGAAACCAACAAAATAACTTTTTCCAACTAAATAAAAACTCCTTTCATTGTGTCACCTCTACGTCAGGACCCTCACTGTTTCGCATACAGAACCTTCTGTGAATACAGAGCTACTTTTAGTAATTGATGATTAACAAAATATATCCATACCAATACATTTTAATGCTAATTCAACTAAATATATAAGATGCATTTTTCCTTTACCTTGGTTAATTATTAACCAAACTGTTTAATGAACTATGTATGACACTTTCCTATAGTTACTATTACCACAGGAATGCAGCTTTTGTTACTCTACAGTTTGATCGACATTTGGCCATGACCACGATACTTGTTATTCAATCTATAAAAGCAGCTTGCAATCAAAGAGCACCCCTTGCACTAAGGTATATGTGGTTTGAGGATTCACATAACGTGGAGGAACCAGTCCCTTCACTGCTTGAGAGCAGCCATTTGCTCTCTCACTCTTGTCTCTGCTTCACGTTGTATCAAATGTGCATTGTCAGGGAAACACTGAGCTTTATTCTTTCCGGTGATGATCAAGATAATCACCCAGCATGTGGGTTCCTTGTATTCCATTTTTAGCCTCAGTGAATTTCTCATTTCTGCAACAGAAAACTGTATTAGACAGGACAGACAAGCATATCATACCCCAAATTTCCAGCAGTAGTCTAGGGGGTACAAGACAGTTAGTTCTCTGTGGCAAGAAGGACTTTATTGAATCTGGTTTTCCATGACCCATGGGAGTGCTCTAGCCCCTCAGGTAGTAGCTAAAGAAAAAAAAGAGTCCTTAGCAATGGCACCTTTCTTCAGTCCTGCAAGAGTTTTGGCAATTTCGTGTTTCCAAACCATCTGAGATTTTTTTCCTACCTTATCTTTTGATCATTGAGTGGAAAGTGTATGTCAGCATGGAATTGTTCACAGAACCTCAGTCAAGGAACATACACTGCTGATTTACCCAAGATTCACTCCAATATATTAATCTTGGGAGGTATGGAAGAACGTTCATATTTTCCTCATCTTAAATAGTTTACTTTCTTGTACAAATTTAACAACAAAACCCAAGTGAAGGGTATCCAGAACTGCCCTAAGCAGGCAGGTAACCTATGCTCTTATCTGAATGTCATTTCACTTGTTAACAACAGATTTCAACATTATTTAACGACTGTGAAAGCACTGAAAAATCATGGAAATAATGCTTCAACTTACTCCACATTCAATTTGGAATACAAGAGGCAAATTTCCTCAAATGTATGCCAACATAACTTTCCTTCAATTCTTTTCACTTCCAGACCTGCTGAAAATGTCATCAATGCACAATAGATTACTTGGTGACTCGAAATCGTTTACTGAGAAGCAAGTGAAAACAAAGCTTGTTTGATTAGAACATAGAAGAGAAACCAATAGAACTTAAAAAACAACAACAACAAAACTTTTTGTATTAAAGGTTCTTGAAGACACAGGATCCTGTCTTCTTTTTAACATCACTGATGTAGAAGGCTTCAGATGTTTATATACCTGCTAGACAGGATCAATTCCCCTAGATGTTGACTCTTAAGGGAATCCATTGTTATGTTCTCTATTCTCACCACTGTAATGTTCTCTAATCACAGACGTTATGTGAAATTTAAACCTAGGCTTCTCAGCAACATCCTGTCCTCTAAACCTTGCTGGGTACCTATACCATATGTGTGATGGACACATATTTTTAAGCCCCATGTATAAGAACAAATGCCTCTGAATAAGAATGTGGTAACACATGTTGATGGATAGGAAAATTAGGAAACCACCAGGCTAAAGGTTGAGCAAAAGAAAAAAAATTAAGTACAAATATTCTTGGGAGGGTGGTGAAAGCAGAGAAGAGATGGGTGTATGGAGTAAGAGATCTACCAACCCTTTCTTTATTAATGTTTAATTCAAAGTACATGGGAACCTGCAACTACCTAACACTCTTATCAGCAAAAATAGGCCCAGCAGAACATCCAAAATATAGTGACTATAAAGGAGTTGTCAAATGGATGAGGAGGACAAAGGAGGCAGTATCCTAAAGAAAGCAGAGAGGTAACAGCAGAGGGCAGAAGCTGGTATTATCTGGTGTGAAAACGTACTCCCCCATACGGGGCTGTGATACTCATTTTCCCCCAGTGCAACTACAAGTAGAGCAACGAAGCTCACTAAAGCTATATGATTTAATAACTATTAAACCAATACTGTTAAATTCAGAATCCACTGGAAACGTACTACAAATTGCCTCAAAGAAATAGGGCTTGTTTACTCCTCATTACAGTGTCAGGGAGCCAAACAGTTGATCTTAAACAACAAAAGTCTGACAGAAGAAAACGCCGCAGGCACTGTCAGATGCATGGAAGAGAAAGTCAAGGCTCAAATGATTGTGTTGATCTTTGACTAAAACTATAAAACAAGTCAGTTTCTTCAAAGCCAAACACAGAACCGCAGCCAACAATAAGGAAACCTTGAGCTTTTTTCACACAATGAATTTTTTGATGTCGTAAGCTTTTGGGATTTTTAATCACACTTGCTTTAGCAAGGCAGATGTCTATGACCCAGGTCCAAAACAACCATAAGCCTGGTTTTCCTGACTTATCTTATTTTTCCTACTGTCACCTAAATTCCAGGACCAAGACTTATTAAATAGGTAATGTAAAGCTTTAACCAACTTTTCACTAATTTTTTCTTCCACTATCTAATTTGAACAATTGTTCAAATTTGTTCATTAGCTGAACTCCAAGGTATCCATAGTTATTATTCCCATGGAAATCGGAGTGCTACTTTCAAGACTTGACACAGATCTGGATCTAAAACTCATCCATTGAAAGACTAACACAGGATTAACATACATGATTTTATGGTCTTAACTCAAAATAAAGGTAGTTAAAAACATACATATTTTCTGTTTAAAAGTTATCCTTATTTATCCTTCCCAACTCCTGATTCTCAGCGTTGCCTCTACTGGCCTACGTAATTCTGCCTATCCTTACCTCATTAACAATTCAAAACAATAGTTTAAGAAGAAAAAAAACCTACATTAACTAAACCCCTTACAGTGTAATCTTACAGTGTAATTTTACAGTGTATTTATAAGCTTTCCGCTGCTACTCATTAAAAAACAGATTCAATGCTTACTATTTAGATAAGACCTTATTTGAAATAAAATTTTAACCCAGATCAGGTGAAGTAATGTGGGCATGCTGCAGGCATCATAACCAATACAGAAAAGTAACAGCAGAAAAAAAATAATGAATAGAAACAGAGGTACGAACAACGGACAGACAAAAGTTGAACTTAACTGACTGGTGCATACCCTCTTCTTCCCACCTCTCACCTCCAGTAAATTTACCTTGCTTATAATTATATTGTTCAGTTCAAGTTTGTTTAGCTGCAGATTCTTCTATCAGATAAGTCAACAGAGAAGCTGCTCCTGAATTTCATGGGTACTGACCAATTTTGTTTCCCAGAACAAACGTTAAGCTGCCAGAAGCCTAGGACTTCAACATTTGACTTTGGGAACTAAGTGCTAACTCAGCAGCAGGCACCCAGAAGTGTATTGTTTGACATACAGCAAAAACATGGGCAAACAAAAGATACTTCCTCTGGCCCATCAGATCAATTAATTTCCTTAACAGTGACAAATGCCTTCAGAACAGCAACACACGACAACAGAAATCCTCTAAAATTCTAGAAAAAGCCAAAGAATATATACTGTGAGGTCATGAACTATGTTTTAAAACATAAACTGTACTGAAGAAATTCTCCCTACTATTGTTAGAGCTGTTTTCCGTATCGTACAGTTACACATACAATACTTCAGAATAAACTAATTTCACGAAATTATATGCTGGCCAGAAAGAAAGGGCATTATTTTATTTAGTATTTATGGGCTACCTGTCCAGAGTGCTTAGGATTACAAATATTCATTTCATTTGAACCTTAAATTTCCACAAAGAGTGTAACACTTATTACAAAAAGAAGATAGATTAAATAATTAAATCAGTTAAAGCTCAAAATCTAAACATGAAGCCAAGTCAAACATAAACAGCAGGAATAATGCCCATGTGAGTTTTATACAGTGTACTTCCCAATCTCCTGTACTTTTACTAATATAAAATACATCAGCTTAGACAGTGCAATCTTAATGTTCTTTAACTTTTTTGATTATGAGGTATTACCTCCAGGATCAAAAGAGATGCACTATGAATACAAATTTCACATGATCCTCAACTTCAGAAGAAGCCTGCTCCAGTTGGATTTTCTAGGCACACAAGATATCATGAAGATTACATCATCCAAGGTTTAGCTTGGTTTACCTGATGGTTTACCAAGGTTGTATGTTTACTTATTAGACCGGGTCACCACTCAATAACCCTGGTTAGCCATTTGTCCTCCTTTATTCCAGATGCTGGACTAGAGAATCCTAGAACAAAAATCCTCAGTTCACTGACTGTAAACCACATCAAGTGAGTGAGCTAAAGAACTAAAACTAAAGAAGAGTAGAAGTTCTTAATAAATCTGAGTCTAATTTACTTTTACTCCTGCATATTTCAAAACTTTGTTGTGCTCTCGTGGTCTGACTCTGAGAATGAACCACTTCACTTGCTCTAATAAAAGTCCATCTGCCATAACATTGTCTTTATGCACAAATCAGTCACTGAGGCTAGCAATGCTGACCAAATGGCCTTTCGTAAATGCGGTCCATCAGGTATTTCTCATGTTAGGCAGACTAAGTCAGCACTACAAGTGTGGAGAAGAAAGCCCCTCTAGTGAGTTATCACAGAATAGTTATTCTCACTTTTTCCCCCCTCCTATTTTTGCACATTCTGATACCGTTCCAGGAATGGCAACTGTTTTCTGGTCAGAATGCTCTGGGTACACTCTTAGGGTCAAGATTCATTGAAAGCAAAGACATACTTTGTTTAAAATACTATGTGTATATTAAAGGCTCATGCACCCAATCAAAATTCCGAAATACTTCATGCATATTCACAGCACCTTTTACATTGACTAGACACCAACAATCTCCCTGTACCTCCCATAGCATAATGAAAGAGTTGAAGAGATGTAAATTTAAAAAAAATTACCTCACTTTTTCATTCATTACAGAATTAAGGGAATGGGTGATACTTCAAGACCTCATTTCACGAACGTCAGAACCAAGACAGACTTGGTGACACAAGCATATATGTCATCGTCCACAACTGCTGAAGGCTCAAAGATACTGTGCACAAACTTTTCAACTAAAGACCAAATAGAGTCTTTCTTGTCTTTCTTAGTTAAAAAAATCCTTACCACTTGGCTTCATACAAGCCTTAGAGAACACAAAAAATTGTGAGGATCAGATGTGTAAGAAGAAAAATCAGAGAAGAAAAGAGAATTCAACTAAAGAGTTGTACATGATGAGAGGACATTCAGCAAAACAAAACAAAAAAAAAATGTTTTAAGAAATGCAGAGGTGATTACCTCAGACTTCCATTGCACCCAGTCAGCAGACTCTAACCATTCAGATATAGCCATTCAACGTTTAGTACAGCGCTGGGTTTTATTTGCTTACTTTTGGCGACAGACATTTCCTTTTTACACTGCCTGTCAAATGTCACTTGGTGCAACTTGACAAGGTTTATAAGGCAGCAGAGATTGAGAAAACCCTTGTGGTCACCAGTCACTCCCCCAGCCCACCCTGTTATTGCACAAGGGCATTTCAAATGAAAGTTTAATTGGGCATAAAAATTAAAGCACAGCTTTAATCTCACCTCACCACAGTCATTCCCTCTAGACCCTGAGAAGATGGATCTCTGCCATTCCACCACCAAGGTGCAACTGAGTTGCTAACAAGGGGCAGCTATTCCAGACCTGATGCCAGATACCTTTTCTTAGTGAGGCCACAGTGAAATTCTCCTCCAGAGACCAGGTTGGCTGAGGATAGATGGAGTTTGGGTAAGGTTTGGTTTTTGTTTGTTTGTTTTCCTCATAGTATTAATAAAATTACCAGTCCTTCGAACACTATTGTAACATATATGCTCATGGATGCAGGAATACCCCTGCATCATCCTGTGAAGTCCATGACCACGTGTCAGAGATGACAGGGTTTACACCAAGGTGTTGAACTTTGAGCTCTGCCTGTAAGACAGTCCGCTTCAGAAAGACAAAGAGGCTGGATGGCAAGGCTTGAGCTCTGACAGGAGGGGATCGAAGCAAATGTCCAGGGTGGAGAGATCTTCTCCCTGTGTCTTCTACCTATGCAAGATGACAGACATCATTAAACATTTTTCCATTTGTTTACATGTATATGTGATTAGAAGGTCTGCTTGCATTTCAATTCCATTTCACTGTCTGCCACCCTTTACTTGTGTCTTCAAGTCAATATACCATAATGGCAGCACAGGTTTTGAGCGGAATTGACAGCAAAACATAGCTTCAGCCTCAGAAAAGGCAAATATCAAATAGAAGTAGAAATATTTTGAAACATTCTGTCAAGACAGGGAAAGTGCAAAAATGCAGCTCAAGAGTTACAAGTAAGAGGTTAGCATATCAAAAGGGACTACACAGAAAGCCACAGTACCCCCAGTAGATGCTGCAAACAGACACAGCACTGAATCATTAGAAACCCATTACTGGCTGCTAGAACAGATTTCTGGCTTTGACACTTGTTTTGGATCCTTTAAAGCTAAGCAAAATGAACAACAATAAAATTGGCATAACCGTAACATTTCACCAAGCAAAATTCCTAACTACAGACAGGAATTAGTCTCAAGTCAACTGGCAGTTAATTTACTGCTGTCAGTTCCCGATACTTTTCAATGATGAAATCATTGCAAACTAGCTCAGGACTTTGAAAACTAAATTCTATCATGTTGAAAAAACAAAACTGCTACCCAACCTTCATTTACTCTGAAGTTAATCTAAAAAATAATTATAGAAGTTGTCTGACTGAGAAGCATGAGTGGAAATATAATACTAGCAATCCAGAGCATTGCTTGAAACGAGAGCCCTTTTTTTAAGAAGGGAAAGTACAGACAGTGAAAAGAACATCAGAAACAATGTCAACTTAAGATTACGTACTACTGAAGAGATTTTTCTTTCTTGTGCAAACTGAACATTTGAGAAAAATGAGAAATCCTTGACTGCTATTTCCTCGCTCAGTATCACATACACCTTGGCACCATCTTCATCACACAGGTTCAAAATGAGGAGGTGATCTTCCTCAACTCCTCTTCATCGTCAAATATACTCAGATCTCATCTGAAGCCTTGTTCATGCTTTTAAACAAGAATTATATTGGTAAGATTCAACCTGCCTACACACCTAAAATTATCATACTCCCCACACACCCCTACAATCCAGCTTACCTCCCAATGAATCTGTTCAGTGTGCAACCACGAAAATACTCATCTTACTGGTTGCCAAAGTCTTCAGTAACTGCACGCCATCTTTACTGATCATGTCTCTCATCAGCCATTTTACATTATTCTTTTTGTTCGCATCTTTATCATCGCATAGCATCTTACAATAGTCCAGGAAGACCTCAGTTAAAAGTCTATTTCTTCCATTATTCCCAAAAATGCAGTTATTCGATACAATCTGCCTCAGTATCTAAGACTGTACCTTTACGAGCAGTATATTTGTTCTTCCTTGCCCACATTTCCTTTCTTGTAAGCAGCTGTGTGGTGCTTAGCTGCCTACTGTGGTTAACCTACAACACTACCTTACCATTACTTCTGTTGCAGTTGGACCTACTCATCACTTGCAAACACAGAAGCAGAGGATCTTGATACCCACAAAAAATCACAAAGTGCTAAGAGACATACACTGTCATAAATAAAAGAGAAAATAATAATGGCCAGCAAGTATTCATGACATGCTGTCTGTTTTGTTGGGTTTGATTTTCTTCGTTTTTCAGAAGGTGGAATCTTACAAGTATGCTAGGTTCTTGTACTGTCAGGAAAGTCAACGGCTGCAAGCATTAGTGCAGTGAGACTGCAGAGAAACAGGTGAGAGGGATCTGAAAGAAATGTTTCATGTGAAAAGGCAAAAAAAAAGTTAGAAAGATGCTTACAATGCTATTCAATCCCTGTCTATGAGCTTTATGTTGAAGGCTTTCCTCTTAAACCCACAGGTTTAAGAGCCCTAGGTACCCCCTTCCTACCCTTCCATTCTTCTTTCTCCAGTTTATGTGGTTTGAGCTAGATTGATCCATTACTTCTGGAAGGGGATTGTGCAAGTCTGAATCTTCCGAGCTTAACAGAATTTGTGAGAAGATTATCCCGAGTCTTAATGGAAACACTGTGTAGAAATACTAGCAAAAGACTACCTGTGTTAGGATGCTCTTGGACTAAGCGATAAGTAACAGCACCTCTAGAGAATGAAGCACTCCAGTCAACCTACGAAAATTATAACGAGTCTTATCAACAAACTTTTATTCCAAACTGGGTAAATTGTTACATGGTGTAAAATGATGTTCACCCAGCCTACATTTGCCCTCAGATAAAATTACTCACAGTGGAAATTATAACAATGACTGATCATATGCTATTCCTGTAAACTAACGTGAAAACCTAGTCTCACCCAACAGCTATGAGAAAGCGACAGTGTGCTCTAATTCCCAGCATATGGCAGTTTTGAACGCTGACTTATAGGCAAAGTCACACAGCTTTCTTCTAATATACAAAAACTTTGACACTTCCTCTAAACTCCCTGAAGATGAGAGAAAAAAAGGGAACATACTAGATGCAAAACAGTACTTTCTGCAATCACTGACACTGCAGAATGCACAGGAGGGCTATGCAAGTAACACAGCACCCCAGCTGGATTTCCAACAGCTGATAGCGCCAGTTGCTCTTTCTGTGTACGTACCCCAACCCACCTCAGTTGTGCAAAACGTCGAAGTGGAGCTATGTCCAGCGGTAACAGCTGCTACTGGTCTTGACTCTTCCCCACTTGGTTTCATAAGCACTGAACCCCCAGATAAATGGATTCTGCATTTGTGGGTAAAGGCAGCATGCCTGTATCAAGTATATACCTGATGTCATCGTCAGATATGTTTTTTAAAAAGTAATATTGACACCTACCTCTCCAATATATGTTTTCAATTCTTCTCAGATACAGAACGCCCCGCACTTCACCCTGATAACATGCTTAAGGCTCAAGACAAAACTCAGACAGAAGTCAGTACTGCGCACAAAACAGTTTTTCTTTCTCTGCAAACAGAAGTTTGACATTTTATCCTATAGGTGTGTAAAATCAACAAACATCACCGATCAAAGGCAGGAGACAAAAGCAACCAGCAAACTGCTTGGGTCCACACACAGTTTCAAAAAAGCTACATTTATAGTACGACACACAAATGGCTGGCCAGCAGCTGGAAATGGAAAAGGTGTAGCCTGCCCCATACATGTCTCATTTCATCTGACCCTTAAGCCTCGTTGCCATTCCCTGACCTGCAGTCAAGCCCCAACTGTCACCCTGCACCTGAACCAAGCAGTCTGCAAATCAAGACCCATGGACAGTGTATTAACAGTTGGAAGCACTGCACAAATTCAAAAAGCAAAGCAGCACTAGGTGAAATCCATCCTGACTACAGAAGGGAGTCTTGTGGAATAAAAGGACACTTAAGTTGCAAGAGTAAAATATTTATACTACTTTACACGAAAATGGTAATTTGGTTTGCTGGATTTTTCAGAAATGCTAGATAGAAAAGAATTTTTAATTTCAAAGCAGAACTGTCCAAAATAAACTTATTTAAATCTTAATAAACAAAGAGCCAACATAAAATTTGAGGGGTCATTTCACAGAAAATTGTGAAGTCAGTTCACAAACAAAAAGGTGATGTTTACCCTCAATTATAAAATGTTCTCATTTCTTGTAGCTGGCTGCCTTCTTTGAAAAGCACATTTGAAAAAAGTTCAACAAGTCCTAACAGTAATACACATACTCTGGCAATCTAAAATGCTTTTTGTCTGTTTGTTTGTCTTGTGCAAAATAAACATATAACAACACTGATGTGTTCAGAAGAAACTTTTCCACTGATTTGGACAGAAGTTTCCTCTGCATATAGGAAGTCACCAGCTTCCTGCTTGCTTGTTGCCCTTTCCTCTACACACCCTCACCCTCGGTTCTCTCAAACAGCTACGGAAATGAAATTTACAGGAGTCCCGATATGTGCAAACTTCAAAAGGAAAGAATCTTGTAAATATTATCTGCTGTACATTTTCATCAATCTGCAATTAAAATCAAAGATGATCAAATCTTTGGTCTGTTATTCTAGACGGCTTACTGCATTACACACACAGAGTGTGCTGTACAATGAACGCTGAAAGGCATCATCACAAACAGCAACAGCTTTGTCCATCAGTCTACAAAAAATACACAAACATACACACATATATATATAAAGAATTGCACGGACAAGAGTATTTGGATTTATTAACTTTTCTCCAAATTGTGTGTATTTATTGGTGCCATAGGCATACGTGCAAATGATGTACATTAAAAATGAGTCAGGCCTAAAAGAGGAAGCACCGCTGCGGACTCATGAATAACTGAAAGCCAAGCAAAGCTCTCCTTTTTTTTTTTTAAATATACATATATATACATGGTTCCAAATGAAACACCAGCTGTATATGCTGCACATTTCCAAGCCACTGTTCGGAAAGTACAGCAAAGTTTTACAGGAAGCAGGACATGCAGAACAAACATCAGTATCAGCTGAAAGCCACCCTTCTCACTACAGAAACTAATAACTCCATTATCCCCCAGCACAATTATCAAATAACCCAGTGGATTTAAATTCAGAGAAGTATATTACTAAAGATTTGCTTGTATTCTTCCTGTAGTTATCAGTACTACTCTCCTTATATCTAGTCTTTCACTGTACTTCTCGAATGTCTTTTACATAGCCCAGTATTTAATATGTCTTTACTATTTAAGTCATCTTTTTATTTCCACGATTTGGCAACCTCACTTAAATTACGTGATTTATTACTTTGCAGCTTCCTCCTGAACTGTCTGCGATAGGATATCCTATAACCTGTGTTCTAACTGGAGCTTCCCCTTTGAGGTGCTTTTTGGCCTTGAGAAAGTCGCTTCCCTCTCACTGACAATGATTAGTGTCATTTCTTCTATAGATGAAAGGCTCTGCCAAACTACTACGTTAAACATGAATACTCTAGATAAAGTTTAGTCAAGAAGGTACAAGAAATCAAAGTACCACCTAGACATTGGATCCTCTTGTTCACATTTACAGTGCAGCAAGGATGCTGATATGAAAATGACTGTGAAATAAACGTGAAATATACCATAAGTCTTTAAAGCCTTTACTTTTAAAAGCGGCTAAACTTACATCTGAAAAGGACAGTGGGAACACTGACAACCCCTTTTAAAGCACAGATGTAAGAAGAAAGAAAAATCATCACAATTTTGAAAGAGAATCTGTTGCAGAAAAATCAGAAAACAGAGCAACAGTTCTCAACTCTGCAACAAACCACGGTCCAAGCAGTAAAATGCAGACAGCCCATCAACCAGATACGGATGTTGCCTTCCTACGAACAATGGCAGGAGGAAAAAAAAAGCTGGAAAAAGAGTGCATCTATCCACAACATATGGGATGCAGGAGCCACTGGTCACCTCCACCAGTGCTAATGGAAAATTTCAGGACCCAGAATAAATTCATATTCATCAGCAGTGTATGAGATTGACAAAGTTAAAAAAAATGTAAGTAAACAGGCAGCGTGTTGGCTAATTAAGTTTGTTGCTGATGCATCTAAAGCACAGTAGATAAGAAAATCATCAGCGCTGCTCAAATAACTGCTGAGCTTCAAGTTACTCTTCTCAATTCAAACGAGTGAAGAGCATGACAGTGAGAAGCTAGATTATAAATACAGCATTGTAAAACTTGCAAAAAGATTACATATTTCCAAGGATAAAGAAAACACTCACCTAGAAAACACCACGTGGAAGAAAACTCAAGATCAGCACCATAAACCATTACAAAGTGACACAAATTTGAAGAGCTCCTTGGTGTGGGGATTATTCCACAACTGGGATTTTCTCCTAACTTCTTTTAAAGAACCTGCTGTTGGCAGTGATAAAAACAATGGCCCAGCTGACAATTCACCTTACCCAAGTTACTACGCTAACCTCAGAGCAAAGTCTAAATGCCAAAACCATACCTCTACAGTTCTAGAAAGATTCTTTAAAACTTTTAACAAGTTCCCCACCTTGAAATTCAATTCCAATCTCAATACACATCAGACATCTGTACTCCTTCCCAACACAAAGAAAAGCCAGAAGTCCAGTTGTGGAAAAGCTAGAGATTAAACAAAAATAGCACTTACTGTCAAGCACGCACAATCTAGGTCTCAAGAAACATAGTTCGGACATTCATTGCCTGGTAATTCCTACCAAGGTGTACCGACTACGTGTGGGTCTAAGGGTTAAATACGACAGCTCAGCAGGTGATGCAAGCAGGGTCTGTTACAGACCCTCGGCTCAAAGGACAGAGCAGGAGGTGTTTTCCCCTTAGCACCTATCTGTAATGTGAAAGAAGAAGGATGTCAAACTCAAGTCTTCAATAATGAAACCAAATATCCCAGGATCTTAAGCAGCCAGCAGGCAAACCATCAGTTTTTAAAACCTGTTAGCAACAGTTTTGTAACATTACTCACTGTAACCAGCACAGGGAAGTTATCACACATCCCATGATAATGGCTAAAATGAATAAATCACTGGACTGGGAACTGTGAATAGTCTAAGAACCACTGATAGCGATCTGATTACACAGACAGACAGAAATCACTGAAACCTCCCTAAACAAACATCTCATGCACGTACACGCTTGTAGTGCTGAGGTTTCAAGATTTCTGAAGCTGAAAACAAAAGTTAGGAACAAAATTGATCGGGAGGAAAAATCTGAGAAAAGCGTGAAAACCGAAGCCATCCTTAAGATGGTTTTTATCTATGGTCAGTTTTACAGCTAACAAAAAGGGCAATTTTGGCTAAAACTCATACTAGTTGTTCAAATGCTGATGTTTCTGAAAAAAAAAAAAAAGAAGCAAGCATAAGGGAAATAAAGCAAGATGAACAATACAGAAAAGGGGAGGCTGGATCACCATCAACATAAATTAGATTTATGAAGTGTAAAAACTGAGAGACGTAAAACATCCCTGTGCGACACAGCCGACAACGTTAGGAATGAACACCCTCAACAACAGCATAGGCCCATGACTAGACAGAGGTGGCAGAAGTGTTAAAAATCATGCAGAACGATCAAAAATAGCCAATAAATACTTTCCTTCTATAGCTGGAAAGATTCAAAATGGTATAATTGTATCACATTATATTGATTTTCTTTCCAACTCATTTGTTAAACAGATGTTCCAGATCAGATGTTAAAAAACATTGTGAGACAAACATTTCAAATCAGCATACTTGTTAAACTTATCCCAGAGCCCTGGAGCAGTCAGGTCAGCCCAGTAATCTGTGATCTGTTGATCCTCTTTAAAAACTAGGTATTTTTAAATCTAGATCTGTCTTTAAATGCTAGGGGCTGCCACCACAGAGAGGAATGAAAACACTGTGTCAAAGGGACAAATCAAGTTTTTTAAGGCAGCCTGGCACGATAGAGAATTCAGACAAGATAACAAGAACCAGTGAAAGACAGATGCATTCAAATGTATTCAAACAATAATTGCATGCCTTATTTTTAAATAGTGGAAAAGATGAATCACTGAAACAAGTCATCCAGAGAAGTAAATGGTAGATTCTCAGTATCTTGATACACTTTTAAACAGCTTAGCCAACTGTAAGTTCGGCGAGAAAAACTCACTCAGACTAAAACTGATGCTGAAACATTTAAGGTGAAACGTTCACATATGAAGACAGATTTGATCCCCGCTCCAATGCAGCACTACAGGACACGGTACGGTACTACACGCAATTCAAATGCATCAACTTTTCGCATAACTAGATTAATTAGTAGTGTGGTAATAATGTTCTTTAATAGACCTAAAATAAAGATTTCCCGACCCATTAACAGAACAAAAAGCCCCTCAACTTTAATAGCACAGAAGTATTTTTTTTTTTTTTTAACTACAGCACAGGATACGGGGATACTGCCTCTTTGCACTGCACTCAGTTTTAACATATGATTCCTCCTATTATTTTCAAACTATTTCCAACTAGATTTCAGGTCATCTTATGACTTCAGTCCTTTGAGAAACTCACATCTAGCTTTAACAGAAGCAAAATACCTATTTCTCCTCTGTTTAGTAATCCATCAACCTTTACCCACATGGATTGCTAAATGCAGTGTGTTCATCTCCAAGGTCTGGATGCAGTTTGAAGAACTGCTCTAGCGTGGCTCTCGCTTCTTATTCCAGCTCTCAGAGTGTAAATACAGTCAACTATTTCTCCTCAACAACTGTCACACGCAGATTTCCCGTCAGATTCAAATCATTCTTTTTTCTATTCAACATCAATAAAAATAGTAAGATTTATCCCATTATAATGCTATCCAACATGACAGGGACTTCAAATTCTGCATCATTTTCAAATTCATTTTATAAAGTACTTGGCCACACTGCAATATCAGAAACAAACAAACAAACACACACTGACACCCGGTTAACTAATAAAAACGTTGTCAAGCAAAACACAGAATACAGTAGCAGCTTTCCCCCAAACTGGAAATGGCTACAACTATGCCCATTCTTTTGGGGGTCAAAAAACAGAGTTTAAGCCTCACTGATATATCCAACACGGACAAACAAATCCTATCGTGTTTCACAACCCTCTTCCTCTTAGTGCACAACTCAGCCAAATATCTGTGCTTTTATGGGCTACAGAGTGGCCTGCTTTGGGCACGTTACTGGGCTTAGAAGAACACACACAACTTATAGCTTATTTACTAGAGAGCAGCGTAGAGGCTAAGCCAAGCAGTTTACATACCATACCACATTTGCACTCTGCAGTCATCACCGGCTCCTGATCCAAAATTCTCTTACACGTGCTAATCAACAAAGCCTCAAATGGACTAGGAGCTGATTATCTCCGAAACTGTCTATCCTCCACAATTCTCAGCAACAGCTGTTGCCAATTACAGCAGCATACCTAACAGTTTAAGATAAAAACTCCTAAGGACAGAGCACAGAGTAAACTTTCTAAAAGGACTTTAGCAACAGAATTCCTTTCATGGTGAAATGCAAAGCAGTTCTTTGCATATACCCCGTCCGGAGTAAAAATGAATTTATAATAGCAACAATAACCCAGAGACAGCAAAGATCTCTATATTTGCGTAAACCATAGGCAGGCAGAGTACGTGTAACACATTTCCCCCAAATCCCACTTTTCTTGCACATTAATTTGAGGTAGCAAAGTCCAAAAGACGCAAGTGCTATTGAAAGCAAAGCAAAGAGAAAAGAACAACGTTCAAGTAAACCCAGTGCTGTAACACAAGGAAGGAGAAATGTGAGAGGAATGTTTTCATTTATACTGCTGAAAGGTAAGTGCCACTCTTGCAGGTACCACAGTATTTAAGAAAAGATAAAGATATAAGAACCATTTTCGCATGACAAGTGAGCTTTGCTAACACTGCAGCATAAACTGCAAACTACTAGTGTAAAACCAAGCTTGTGCTTTTCTCACGTGAAATGGAGTGAAACACACAGGAATCCCACCAGTCTAATTAATCCCTGAACGCTACCATTACAAGCCCCTACTTCATCACACTTCCTATGCACAAAGCTGGAGAACAGCCTTGATCTTCACGTCACTAACAAAAGGATGCTCTTAGTATGTTCAGTTTTCATAGGAGCTGACCATATCTACAATTTCTACAAATTATGGTGCCATCATAAAATCTAGGGGGAGGGGGGGAAATGCACCTTCTTTCCAGTATATACTTATATGTAGAGAGGAATTGCTCATGCTCTCATACTTTGTCATCAGTTGAACTTCACAATGTAGGTGCATGAATCACACAAAGATTAGTTCCCATTGTTGGCCCAAAAGAAATTACCAATTTCAAGTATGAAAGTGTACAAAGAGTTTAAGAACTCAACTATTTCTTTGGGGCAGGCTGTGTTTAATTCTCTTTTAACCTGACAGTATGAAGAGTAACAAGTCCAGTGATTGCTACCATTATACATACGTGTGACATGCATGGGCCACACATTTCAATAAAAAAGTTTGACAATTAGTTATTCGCAATGACATTTAAGTCAGACAATTTTTACAAAACAGGGATTGGCTTCAAAAGTGAAAAATCATTATTGCCCATAAACAATACGCTGATCTTATTGCCCAGTTCTAGGCCTTGTGGTGTTTGAATTGGCAAGCTACAAAGCTAACAGCGGACGATGATTAAGAGAGAGGTGGGATCTAGCATTAATTTAACTACTACTTTTTCTTTTTTTTTTTAAATGTTTTCAATGCCAACAAACAGCCCACATTTATTTGGGATACATTTTGGAAGGCTTAATTTTCACAAGGACATTATCAGCAAGTAGCTGAATTAAGAGTGTGGCAAACAGAACTGACAAATCACAACTTCAATGAAGTTTCACTGCTATGAAAAATACTTTTCTTATGTAGTGCTTTTCAACCAAGCTTCAGAGTACTTTGTAAAGGCGGGTTAGCAGGATTACTGACAGTAAAGTGGTGAACGGATGCTGTGTAGCTGTATGGCAGAACTAGAAGAGTATTCTTGAGTCCTGATTCCAGTACATTCCAATCCAGTACATTTTGGAACATGGACCTTTCACGTATTAACTAACACGTTTGTTGTTTGTTAAGTACTTAAAATTATATATACCACTAAAACAAAGTTATGTCAACATGATGGGACATTCCTTAAAACTGATCCTTAAAAGCAGACCATAGAGCCTCCAGGATGCTTAGCACATGTACCTCAACTACACTACGGATGGGTACAGTACAGCCATGTGAGAGTATAAAACTCTCGAAGAGTTAAAATGTGCTAACTGCAGCACTTGCACTGGGATCCACACTTACTACCCCACCTGAACTGCTGTGTCCTAAAGAAAAAGAAACGTGACAGTTAAAACTAGATCTGAAACGTGACAGCTAAACTCGATCTGAAGCTGTCACTCTGAAGGCAGTGCGCTGGTCAGTTAACACAGGCGGGGGCAGGTAGGTGGGAACAAGGAGGAAGAGTCTCTGGAGGCAGGAAAGCAGAGGGAAACCTGCCTTCTTCTCCAAACTCTTTCTCAAGGCCTGGAAGAAGAGAACTCACTCAACCCTCAGCTCCCCTCCTCAGCCACCAGCATCACCACCACCAATTAAAAAAATAAAAATAAAAAGATCCGGAGGGGAAAGCCTTGTGACCACTCTGCCTCCTCCTCCTCCTCCTCCTCCCTCCCTGCTTCCACCTCCCAGAAACGAGGCTGTGCCTCCGGAGGTCCCTGCCGGGCGGCACCTGCCCTGGGCGCTCCGGGGGCAGCAGCAGCCGGGCCGGGCCGAGCCGAGCCGGGCCGAGCGGAGCGGAGCAGCGGCAGCCCCGCCGCGCCAAGGCCTCACCGGCCCCGCTGCTGCCCGCCGCCGGCCGCCGGCACCGGCAACCCGGGAGAGGCCTCGGCGGGGGCCTACGCTTTGCCTGCGGGGGGGAGGGGGGCAAGCGGGTGAAGGGGAGCAGACGCCCCGGGGCTGGTTTTACCTGCTGCTGCTGCTGCCTGCAGTGGCATGAAGAGCTGGCTCAGCCTCTCTCTGTCTTTCCCCGCTCCCTCCCCCGCCTCCCTCCCCTCCTTCCCTCCCTCCCTGCGCGGCTCGCAGCCCCCCGCGCCGGCCCGGCGCCCTGCGAGGGACGCGGGGCAGGGGGAGGCGGTGGGAGACGGCCCGGGGAAGGGAAGGGGAAGGGAAGGAAGGGAAGGGGAAGGGCTCGGGCTCGCTGCCCGCCCGCGGGGACGCGCGATGGCGCCGCCTCCCCCTTCAACCACCGCCCCCCGGCTCCGTGAGCGCAGGCGCCCGCTGCGCCGTGAGGCCGCGGCCGCCCACAGCCTGCAGCGCCTGCTCCATGTGCCCCGCCGGGCCCTGGGGTGCCCCGGGGGTCTTGGGGTGCACCGGGGACCGGGGGGCAGCGGCCAAGGGGTGCTGCAGGAGGAGGGAGGGAAGGAAGGAGGGAGGGATGGGACGGGTCTGGCCTCGTCCCGGGCTGCCGCGCAGCTCTGTCACCGCCCACTCCTCGCAAACAAGGGGCGCTAACAGTTGTTGAAATGAGGAGGTTTGCCTTCTTTCCGAGGCCTTTCGTCCTCTGCGGAAGCCCGAGGGATTTATGTACATGAAACAAACTCGGGAGTGAAGGGAGGCAGCTGGAAATGAGGTTATTTAAAGTGAATCCAGTACGTTGATCCCCGGCTGGCTGGGTTCAAACCGCTCAGCAGACTTCCTCGTGGAAGGAGGAAAGAGGTGTCACAACCATGAAAACGTGAAACCACGAAGCAATGTGCCCACCTGTGTCCACTGGCACCCAGGATGACCTGTCCCCTCCTGCCCGGTGCTCAGGCAGAGCCATGGGTGTGTGAGGCAGGGGAAACTGAATTCTCTCTCCTTGGGCATTGACCCTTTCTTATTAAAAATCTTGAAAGAATGTGAGCTAATTTAGAAGCTCTAGTACTGTGGAGTTCATTTTACTTGTGAGAAGAACTGTAGCAACAACTGTTCAAAGATGAAGTGTGCACTAGGTTGCCGTTTGTGACAACCTCCTAATTGCACCTTCTAATGCAGTGCGTACCCTAGCTCTTCGTTGGGTATGCCAATACAGGACAAAAAGGATAAACTAGAGACATCATCCCTAATCCAACACTAGCTAAAGCAGCTTTATTATTTGAGTCTGCATCTTGGAACAATGAACCTAAAACTGGTGCAGTGTGATTCTTACGTCGTGCGTCAGGGCACCATAGGAAGGGTCAATCAGAGGTACCTAGAAATATGAAACCAGAATAAAACTTGTTAAGTTTAGTAGTTATATGATGAATGTATTGTATCTCATCTCTGACAACATTTCTTATAATTCTCCTGATTTCCAGAGTACTTTTTTGCTTTGTGGGCTGTTTCAGGGCAAGATAATCAGCCCATCCATGTGGATTTACCAAAGATACTTTGAGAGGAAATCTTAACTCCATGCCAGTCTACAGATGTTTTTGGTTCCCAGATGTTTGATTAAGAAAAGAGAGAGACCAAAGTAGGTTCCAGCCTGCTGATGGTAGTGTTTTACAGCAATGCATTTAAATTTCTTGCGACAACAGAATGTGTAAAATAGAAAGAGCAATTTAAAGATAAATGATAGTAGATTTAAAAAAAAAAATGAAGACATAAGGATTTCCTTGCATGTCTTCATATCTGTTAATTTCAATCAGGTTGCTTCATTTTCTGTTTGAAATAATGATTTTCTGTTTGTCTCTCTTTTATGTTGGAGTAGATCTCAATATTAAAAAAAAAAAAAAGCCAAGCAGTCAAGCATCTAATTCTTGTCTAGTAATAAATGTTTTGAATACTTTAAGCAGCTCAGTAATGAAATAATTTTGTTCAATACAGGACACAGCATTTGATTTAGAAATCATACAGCCATCTACAGTCAGTCTGTGTATATCACAATGACCTGTCCACTATGAACACATGGAAATACATACTTTCTGCCTTTGGAATTCAGTGCATTTTATACAAGAACACGTGCATAAGTAGCATGCATTTGGGAGGTGAAAGGGCAATGTAAAGAGTTACAGCACATTGTATGTTGAAGATGTAGGAGTATAGGCAAGATTCACTAAATATTTTTTTCCTGAAATTATCAAAACCTTTTTTCTATAAACCTGTAGATTTGTGCTACTGTAAAAAAAAAAAAAAAAAAGTATGCACCTGCCTTTGGCACATACTCCAACTGTGTACTCAAATCAGGCAATTGTGAGTTGTCTAAATAACTACTGGAGTAATTATATGAGCATAGGATATCTAATTGTGTGTGCACTTAGGGGATGTCTTAAAAGATTTGGCCCTTTCAGTATTCTCAATATGAAAATTTTCCCATAGAAAATAAAAGCTAGAACAAAAGCCAGCAGGAAAAACAACAGCAGAATCTGCCAAAAGTAGTTTATTCTTGTTTCATTTGCAATCAATTGTTAGGCTCATAGTAACACTTAAAATGCCAATTTAAGCCTGAATGGAGGTTCCACCCCAAAATTAGACCACTGTTTTCATTGTGAGGGGATGAATCCCTTTTACTTACACAACAATAAATGGAAAAATAAATCCCAAATACTATTATTTTCTGTATTAACAAGATTATGGGGGGGTTAAGAACAGAATGCTTACACCTTCTTGGTTTACGTTCAAAATAATACCAATATGCAGTCACAAGACATGTAAGCTTTGTATATATGAACAAAATTATATTTGTAGTTACATATTCCTAATGATCTCATTATATTAGGAGTTGACTGAAATATTTGGAGGGCTAGAAGTATTTTTAAAGGGAAGATTTGGTAAAATTTTACTTGGCTGCACATTGGAAGTGTGAAAAATCTTGTTTTATATTTACTTGCTTTTTGAGTTATGTTGTTCTTTACATTGGTCTGTAATCCAGCTAAGTTTTATATAAGTGCTTAACATCTTAAATGTAAGTAGTGTCCATTGCAAAAGAAATGCTTAGGTTGCTTGCACCCACAATGGTACAAGCCAATTTAAGAAGTGGAAAATGCAGACCTCCTGTAGTCGTTTCTTCTAGGTCTCGTCTGTTAAAGTATCTAGAAATACATTCTAGTTTCTAACTCATTAGGTGGGTTCTATTTTTTTTATCAACTACAGAGTAAAGCTATTAATATGCATATGATCTAGTTATGAGGATTTCATCTATTTTGAAATAGTATGGATTTCCCAGTTCAATAAAACGTAAAGTAAAAAACCTTCAGATTTTGACTTAGCAAACTCATACATTCAAAAAGAAAGTAAAATGTTCCTCATATTTTTAATACGTATTTATATGAATTATATGCATCCATAATATTTTATTTTACTGAGTGTATATATTTATTGTGTGTGTATATATATGCAATTGTGTGCATATACAAATATGTTTATATAAATATACATACGCACATTACTTGTTTGGTTCTCATATTTCGTCTGGAATCCAGGAAATTTTACAGTCTCAGGAATCTGAGAAAATCTCAGGATATTTTGCAAATTTTAATGACTGCAGCTTCTCTCATGAGGCAAAAGAAGCTCCCTTATGTATCAACTGTATTCCCATAGAGAAACCAGGAAACACTTTTAAAGTACTTCTAGCATTTCTAGACCATATAGTGAGGTGTATTCTATTCACACGCATTAAAAACAGTTATATCGATTTTACATTTTTTCTTCCATTAGTCTCATACAATTTCCATTGCTAAGAATCACTCATTCACTCTGTTCTGGTTTTGTACATTATTTTAAAATATTTACCAATCATAGGAAAATCATCAATTAAATATGAGTATTGTTCTGTCCTTTTTATTCTCCACCTAAGCCTTCTTGTTTACATCCATATGAAAAACAGAAAATAAGAAAAAAATGTTTTGCTTCTAAATTGCAATATGGCTTGGCCACAGATGTTCCCGTTTTAACTGAAATGGGCCTTAAACAATTTTAAAATTCTTGGTTTTAGCGGAGTTTAGATAAGCTGTCAGTGAACATGTATGTCAAGTGATAGGAGTCAATCAAATCCACATATTATTTTTTGCATTTCTCAAATACCCAGCCAAAATACAGTGTTTACTTCCAGTAGGAAACCAAACAGCTCATCCTTCCTTAGGAAAATGCATAGCTTGACATCCTGACAGTTATGTTCAATATGATGAAATTCATCACATAAGTTTGACAAAGAGGCAGTACTTAATGTCTTCTGAATCTTTTTAAAGAAATCAAGCAAAGTAGAGCAAGCAAGATGAAGACAGACTGATAAACTACTGTTGGAAAGAAGAAAGAGAAGCATGCACTCCAGTCTAGCTCAACTAAAATTTGCCTCAGGTGAGACTTCCTCTGAAAAGTGTAAGGAAACCAAGCTCCTGATATTGAAACACATGGTGCATCAGCAGAGAGTTGTGTCAGCGTAATCTGATGTACGGTGTAGTTGTTAGATCAGTGCCCAGAGAGACGGGGAAGCTGGTTAGAACAGAGCAAAGCTATATGAAAATTTCATGCAGAAGTGAAAAAGAAAAACAAAAAAGAAAGTGTATATCAGGAAAAGTTCCTCCTAGAAGTATCCAAAAATGCACAGTAATTCCTGTGAATATGAGTGTCCAGGGCAACGTTTATGCGTGTGGTGCCTTGGTCCTGATTCAGGCAAAACCTTCCATTGACACTTAAGTTCTATTGATTTCAATGGGGCTTAAGTGTTTTCCTGAATCGAGGCTAATTAAGTACGTCACATACAAATACTCGTGTGCATAAATTGTTTACAGGATTGGGGCTTTAGGGCTTGTCTAAACAGAGACACTCAGGAAAATTAATCCAAATTAACTAAAGGTATGAATTTAAAGTGGATTAGTTAAACCACATTAAACCCCAGTGTGGACTGGGGTTTAATGTGGTTTAACTAATCCACTTTAAATTCACTGTTTTAATTACTTTGGATTAACTTTCCTGAGTGTCCCTGTTTAAGCAAACCCTTAGTGTATTGAATAAAGTCCCCAAATGAGTCAAAATTAAAACAGACCCCAAACTAAATAAATAGCAATTCTGCATTGGCAAGGGATGAAATCTTTAATTTTTACAGTTCCAGTGACTATGTACCACCAACGTGCAGCAATTGAGATCAAACTGCAGTCAGTGAACATGACAATGGAACTAAGCCGTGAAACTCTGAGCTGTGGAGGAAAGGCTGCTCTGACAAAAAATCAGAATCAAAAGCAAATTTTCAAATCCATCTTGTGTGCTATGGCAATATTAAACTGCAATTTATAAATGAAGATCAGATTTATTTCCACTTAAGCTGGCAAGACCAGTGAAGGTACTTTGGTTGCCAATGCAGTCTGCGATGGCTAGCAAGTAAGCCAGAACTGGCAAGAGAAGTAAGATTATCCTTAGTTATGTAAGTAAAAAAACATTTGTATTTAATAATAAGCTATTACTACTGATTAGCCACTTCAATACAATAGATAAATAAATAATAGATATATAGATAATAGATAATAGATAAATAGATAAATAGATAAATAAAATTCAAATAGCAGTTGATACTATTATTTTGATAAACGAACATTTATGTTCTTTTTAAAACTGCAAGTCTGACTGGGGTTCCACTGGAAGTGATGGCACTTCACTAGGCATTGAACTGGGGGCCTACACAGCAACCACATTCATCAAGTGCTTTAAAAATATAATGAAAAACTACACTGGGATTGCAAGCTGTACAATTTAACCAGCTATCTTTGAGTGGCTTGATTTTTTTTTTTAAGTAAATAAATAAATAAATAATAAGCCATTGATAACTACTCAATTTGGCATGAAATATCAGACTTTCATGGCCAGACACCCAGCTGGTATAAGTGGGCAGATGGTCCAATCTTTACTTAGAAATGATAAGTTTGGGAAAAATTTTGATTTTTTATTTTTATTTTTTTAGTTTAAGCAAAATCTGTTCCTCTGCTGAAAGTGACATTTCTTTAAATAAAAATATTGTTGAAAAAGGTTAGTCTTTTTTGTATTTAAGCAATGTTATTCATTTTTGTTATTTCAATGTTGGAACTCATTATAAAGCTAACGCTGTCTTTAGTTACACTGCAGACAGCTCCAGCATTCTGACTGCTTTACAGCCGTCGTTGGGATATACAGGCACAAAGCTAACATTTAGCTGTATTTTTTTAAATAATAATTAAAAAAAAAAAACACTGATTAAAAGAGCCTTTACCCCTTATAGCCATGTGCCTTCAGTGCTTGGTAACCAGTGCAATTTTAAGAATCCTCTGCCTTGCCCATTTATGTCAAAGTATTGCAAAGCGGTTCGTAAGTGAGATGGTGCAGTTCTGATAGGCTTCCCCTGTTCCCAGCAGAGAGGCACAGCCTGTCCTGAGCAAGCCCTCTCTGCTGTGTGACACTTCTCTCCTGCTGCTGACACTTATAAAGGGAACAGACTGGTGCTGGTGACGTGAGGAAAGGAACAAAGGGAAAAGACAGGACAGGTGAGAAAGAGTCAGGGTAGAGTGCCTGCCTGTTCTCTACAACCAAAAGCAGAAGAACAGTGTGTTGAAAGTTGGAGTAACTTTACCTTAGTTTCTTTTCTTAACTTGTCCAGCTGCCTCGGTGATTTCTCTTCCTCTGTAGTTATCTTTTTTCCTCAATCCCTTTCCACACATCACTTCATGCTTCTTTTTTTTTTTTTTTTTTCCTAAAAATAATTCAAAATCTTAAAGTTGTCATTATTAAACACTGCTATGCTGTTTCAGTAATTCATTTACACTGTCCTTTCACTAGCCTGGAACATAGTTAGGAATATTCCCGGTTGCTTAGCTTTTGATGCAAAAGATTCCTTTAGCTCACAGAGATCAGAATAAATGGCTGTGCACACTATCGATAGTGTGCATGTAGAATGTACGCGGAAGTTAGGAGCAAGGGGACAGAAAAGAAAGGAAAAGAGAGGGTTTGTTTTCACATCAATTTTTGTATTTCTTGAATTTTATTCAATAGAATGTGCCCATGTACAGGTGAAAAAAAAACCACACATCCTCTCATTTCTGCTGAAAATGACTGTTCCCTTGATAAGCAGAAAACAGTAGTTCTGATCCATGCCCTATTTTGAAGATATCTAATTTAGTGCCTAAAGGAATTTGAGGGCAAGAACACCTCTTTCATTACACTGACTCCCACTTGTTTTTTACAACAATTAAGTGTAAGCCCTACAGCAGCACAACTGTTAAGATTTTTATGGCTCTTAAAAGGGACACTGTCAATTTGAAATGAGTAAAATATCACACACTGAACGATGACAATTGTTTATGGCACTCCTTTTCCATCTTGCAGCATTAAAAATGTGTTTAAAATTTTCTTTTCTCTTGATACAGTGTTTGTCTGGGCCAGGCAGCAGTAAAGTAATTGCCCTCTGGCTTTGCAAAATGTACACAGGATCCTCTTTGCTCAAGCACAATCTTTGCTTCTCTGGTGATCTGATGTAGCAGCATGTCTCTTCACCAGAGGGGTGTCCTAGAAAAGGAAGGAACTCCCTCTGTAAGGTGTTTTCACAATAATATTACTTTTTATTGCCACATTTTTTATTCAAGGATTTTACAAAAAGTTTTAAATGTGTCAACAGATATTCAAATTAGCCCTGAAAAAAAAAATCTGTGATAGAGTAAAGTGTGGGAAGGATGAAGTTAGGAGTTCACAGCCACAAAGTCAATCAAAAACAAAGAACGCTTCTGCTGAATTTATCATATCCGTTAACCTCATTACGATAGTGATTGTCTGGGGTGCATTTTAGTGTAATAACCGGTGAGAGATTGGGAAGGGATGAAGCAACTGTTTCCCCTAGAACACTTTATGCAGTGCTGCCAAGGGAAGATTGTCTTATTTCTGTCCTCCCTATAATTCTTCTTTTCCCTTTGAGTGAACCAAGGCAACTGGCCCTATTCCTCCCCTAATAAACTTCTGTAGCTTTTGAGTGGGCCAGCAGAAGACAATGGAAACTGTCCACATTGCAAGTATGGATTCAGCTAAAGATAACAACCATTATTTATCTCTACACTTCTGGCCTTTTTGAACAGCTTTTAATCTATTCTGCTGGTATTAGGTGGGAATTTAAATGATGTGTTGCTAAGTACATGCAGGAGTGAAACTATAAAGTAAATCTAAGAGTGTTTGTGTACACATGGGGAGGTAGGACACAAGGAATAAAGTGGAGAATACAAACTGGTTAGATCATCATCACACACAAAAAAAAACAAATTTTACGGAATATAAATATGTACTGCAAAAGATGCCCAAACAAATTAAACAAATCCCTTCAGCATACACACAATCTTTTCTTTAAAAAAAATAAAAACAAATAAATAAATAAAAAATCTTTCTAATCTGTTTAATTTGTTATAAAACTGTGGAGAACACAAGCCTGGTTTTTACTTTTTTTTTTTTCTTTTCTTTTCTTCCTGAAATGTGCTGATTCATTGAACCTATTTTAAATGAAAATGTTTTCAGGATCACAAAAAGTCAAACTATTAAAATGTCTCTCAGTAGTCAAAGTCTTGCTGTGTCCTTTGTTAAATACTGACTTTAAACCATGATTTCTACATAGAGTTTTATTAGCAGTCAGTAAGCAAATCTGAATGGCCTGATCCTGCATTGCTAACACCATGCTGGATGAGGCAGAAATAAAACAGCACACTGGAAATTAGATTAAAGGCCAAGTCTGCAACTGTTATTGAAATCCAATAACTCAAACTGCAGTCTTGCCAGCAGTTAATAGTCCCCATGGTGCTAAATAATCATAAAGCTTGAGGGTATCTACTATTGTGCCAGCACACCAAAGAGATGCAACCATCCTTGCCCCAAGAGTTGTAAAACAAAAGCCATTCTTCCATCAAAGGGCAAGTTTTCTTGAGGGGGGACTGTACCCGTGTGAAGAATTGGTAATGTCTTCTATGACCTTTTGTAATTCCTTTCCCTATCTTTATAAAGTCTACGTACATAACTTGGAAAGGACAATCAACTTCTGTTGCAAAAAATGTGAGTGTCAGCCTGTAACATTAGCAACCAAAGTCAGATATCTCGAAGGCATCACACAAAGTAGTTCTTTTTAGTAGGCAAGTGTAAATATATCCCTTTTGGTTTTGTCCTGTCTACAATGTTCCTATCCTAATCTTGAACACCAAGAACACTATTGCTTCTGACTTCTCCAGGCACAAGAAGTTCTTTTCTTGTTACTTCAAAGGAAAATGAAATCAAGAGAAAGAAAGAACTCCAAGGTTTTAAACTTTATACAATGCGATCAGTTCTCCTTGACTATCCATTTCACCCTGAGCAGATGAATGAGCGTCAGCAGGAGTGAGTTTTTGTGTATGAGACCAATTGTCATGCTCATCTCAGCATTAAGATGAAACAAAACTTCTTCAAGTAGCATCAAGGAAAAGTAGGTGAGTTAAAAGGAAGACACCAGAAAATGCATGTTCCTGCACTGTCACTCTGTTCCTAAATAGCAAATGCTCCCAGTTAGATGGAAGAATAACTTCTCCACCAAGTCTTTTCTGTCTAGCAAAACAGAGAAAGTGGGAACAATTTGAAAATAACCAGAAGTAGTTCGTCTTCGTTGGACTTCTTGGATTTTGCCTGACATCACAGCAGAAGGCAAGAGTAAAACTGAATTTTCACTTACAGAGGTCACTGTAGGTTCAGCTATTAAGTTCAACAAGAGATGGTTTTACTCACAAATACGAACAAACTAGTTTGATATGCTATCCCATCTAAAACAAATTTCTTTCAAGTATAAGTTTGAGTTTGAAGACTTAATTCAATGGGAGCTTTTGCTCTTAAGCGTTGTCTTTTTAAGACACTATTTCATACAAAACTATACAGCATTGCCAATAATGCTGTTCAGTCTTTCCACAAAACTGCATCTATCACTTATGGAGAAGAAAATAATTGGGGCACAAGTAATAGCAGTGTTAAATACCTTGTTCATGTACTATGGTACAAGTCTAATTTATGGAATCCATCCAGTCTCCATGAATATTTTTTTCACCTCCTTTTTTATCTTGTTGATCTTGGTTTTGTCACAAATGAGAAAAAAAGGGTGACAGCTGAACTGTCACGTAGATGTTTTTTTCTCTATCCAAATAGGAATAATTTCAGTAATGTAATAGGGAGCATGTAGCTCCATTCAAAAGAAAGTTTAAAGGTCTGTAGCATGAAGAGGCCAAGTGCTTTAAATAGTGTTAAAAAAAAAACAACGATGGACAGCTCTTTGCCTGATGTCTGAGGTCTGATGCATCTTTTGGACAATAGCCAACATTCTTATTCCAATGTTAAAAATATATATATTATTTTCAATCCCAAAATTTGGATTTAATCTTCTGAAGTTTCAGATTTATGTAGTGTCATAGTATGCCTTGGAGATATCACTTACCTAATTTTTCTTGTTCATTATCGCCCCTTGTTTTGTATAAATTGCTGTTATGTTGAGATTTCTCTTCCCCTTTTATTAAGGCAGTTAACCATTTACCATTTTTATATGAATTATCATAGAAAAAATTATTTGCTCTATAAAAATAATTGGCTTCTTTAACAGCAATATTATTCAATAGTGCCTTAATCTGTAGCAATTCTACATAAGCTCTTTACTATGGGATTTTTGATGTTCTAATTTTTTATTGTTAGCTTTGCTAATAGCTCCAATTTTTCTTGCCTTTGGCATTTCCTAATTTCATGACATACACCTAAAATCCAGCTTCTAAAAGTGACTTTGAAAGCCTTCAGTACAGTACAATATGAAGCAAAGACCAAATTAAAATTTATATATTCCTTGATTTTCCTTTTAATGGCTATTAGAAATTCTTTATCCTTAAGTAATAGAGTATTGAATCTCCAGTGCAAACCATTTTTATTCTCCTCTCTTTGAATTATCTCTATTATTTCACTGGAATATGATCAGATAAAAGGAATCCATGCACTTTAATTCTCATTTTACTCCCAAACAGGATTTTGTCTCTGCAAAAATACCTTGTCTTTTATAGGACTGATTTTCCACAGAAAAGGAGCCTCAACTTACTTCACTGGGGTCAGTAGAGCTAATCACAGGTTCAGAAATTAAAGCTACTTCTCTTCATATTTGTAAGTTTGTCTTGCAATCATTTATTTCCTTTTTTTTTCCTTTTTTTTTTTTAATTCTTTTTTCCTAACTACAAAGTATCTACCTTCCATTCAACTTACAACTGAACTTAAAAAAAAAATTCTTGTTGATTTTCTATTATATGTGTCACAGGAGAAACTGATGGGAAGATTGTCTTTTTTTTTTTTTTTGTATAGAAATACAGGTAGTAGAGCTCCTCCAGAAGTAAAGTGTTTCTGAATGTACACCAAAGTCGTACAATCTAGTCTTGTGGTGACAGCAGACTCTTCAAATAGTCAGAGTTCTTTCCTGTATCTCCAAATGAAGGATAGTAATCCTAGAATTTGATCTCTGCTTTTAATTTTTTTTGTTTGTTTTCTGGTTTATACATATTTTAAAGAGATGAAATGAGAATCTGCCCCATTTTTATGTATGTTTTATGCAATGTGTGGCACTAGTAATCAGAAGTAAATGAGTAAGATGCTTTTTCCTCAGTATAAAGCTCCTTTGTGAAATTTAACTAAGACAAAATGTAGACTATATTGCACTTTCTCATTTTGTTTAGTATTTTACCAAACAGTTTTGCTGCTTAAGTTATTAGTATAGTCACTGTTCTCTCATTCTTTTGATGGCACAATTAGGTTTTTAGTAAGTATTCAGATTATTGCAAATATCAAAGCAGTGTGAGGTGAAGACAGACAAATAAGACAAATAAGCTGTGTATGATAAAAATATAACCACACTTAGGAGTAAGATATTTTTCATTTCAAAGGCTGCTTTGTAGTATAGGACTTGGTCATTCTGATTTGAGTTTCACATTTAAAGGTAAACTAACAAAGTGTTTATTTTAATCAGCCTGTCCTGTGTAACCTGGTGGAAAAATAAACATGAATTAAAAGGCTATCAGTATGACAAAATGACTTACCTTAAATGTTAATTTGAGGAAAAAAAACCATATTTCTTTCACTGTCATTGGTTTTGTTGAACTGATGTGTCTCAGTGCAACTTCCCAATGTTTCGAGCTCTTTTCGTTCCCCGCCCCCCCCCCCTTTTTTTTTTCTCCTTGCTGTGGTGTTTACTGCTTCTCAACAGTACCTCTTTGCCTGGAGGACAACAGTCACATAACAATATGATGCCAGTATTTTTCCATAAAGAGCTGACTGCTTCTTGGGGATTGTTTTAAAGTTTCTGGGATGAATCCTGATTTGGCATAAATCTATACAGATGGAAATCTTGGCTTAAGTATTCATACAAATTTATGAGCTGTACCTTCAGTCGTATTGCCCATTGAAAAATTAGTGTTCCCTGTTAGCATCATCCTCCCCTTTACATTAGCCTTTGTCAAAAGAGGAATAGTTATGTGGGCTGTAGTGGTACTCTGACAAGTTCAAACATTTTTGTGCTTTGTACAGTATATAGGGTTCCTATCTCAGCTTTCATGTAATGCATATAGGAACTTAAAAATGTATATATGAAGACATGAGTTAAAGGAAATTGAACTCTTCACAAATTAATGTAAGTATTAGTAAACTGCTATCAGCATTTGCAGTTGTAGTATTCAGCTATATTATTACATGCTACTTGAGAGCTCTGTTTTATGTTGGAAAGAGTCAAAATAAGATGGAATACAAAAATACACGATAAAGAAAATTTCCGTGAAATTGCTATCAGGTGCTTAGGTCAGTTGAGTGGCAATATGTGCCAGTTCCTGCGTGCTTCTTCCTTTTGGACAAAGTCTCATGAAAGGAATTGAAAGGATCTTATTGACTTAAGTGGAAACTGGAGGAAAGCTAGGTGCAGCCCTTTATAAAGAAGACTTTAAAACCAAGGACCTTCTCTTTTCTCATTTGTCTGGAATCAGTGTAAAATGGTAATGTACATAAAAAAAAAAAGAGTGAAAGAATAGTAACAGAGGCAGCAATGAAATGTTCACTGGTGTTACTGTGCCTAAAAACACACCCATTTGTGATAGTAGTGCAGGTTGACTACCTGTTAGTGAACGCAGCATGTACAGGGTGGGTCGTTCCATACTTAAAAGTGCATTTATTTGAGCTTGTCTCTTTGTGGCTAGGTGATACTCCATATTCTGTCTTCAGCTGCTAAGTGCTGGTGCACTGTGTCTGTGATTTATTGTTCTCATAATCGGTAATATGTCTCTTATGTATATGCTTTCTTTTTCTTAGCTATTGTCTGTGATGGTCATATTAAAAAATCTTTTCATGGTTTTGTGGCTTGTACAGCAAGTCTGCATTGTACTTTTTTATACTCAAAATGTTTCCCTTTGCAATTTGTTAAAAACTTAAGATTAAACTGGATGAAATGTAGAATGACACCCAAAAAAATCATATCCATTGGAGAGACTTGAGTTCAGTGAGTGGAGAGACGGAGGGGAAAGCAAGTTTAGTGGTGCAGGTCTCTCATCTTTGTTGAAGACCATTACAGTCAATGCTTACACCAGCTGTTCACAATGCTTACCTGCATCTCTTTACCCCTGTAATCACTAATATGACTTTTTTTTTTTTTTTTAGTTGAGCTAAAAAGACTTGGGTCTTGACTTGGGTCGAGTAGCATCTGCCACCTCTTTTTGTTTAGCATAACAAACTCTTATTCTACATCCATTTGCTGTGTTATGTGTTGACACTGCTGCTGTGTCGAGCAGTCAGAGGGTTAACTGGGTAATCTACAGTGCTGAGCCACAGTCTGCCCTTCTGGGCTTTCTGAGTTGTTGGTGAGAGCTTTCCCCTGCTCTGCGACGGATCTCAGAAAAGCAGCAAGTCTCTGGTGAGCAGAGTTTGTCCTTTCACAAAATTTGGTCATATGCAATTGGCTGCGCATTAGGTGTCCAGAAGACGCAAGTTCAGATGCTATGACTGCACAGAGATAAATGCTGCCCTTTCATTAATGAAGTTCTTCACTCACTGCAACACTGATACATTTCTGGTCACAGAGCAAACTCACCTGGAAGTGATGAGGATATCGGGTGCTTTTTGCACTGCTCTGTTTGAGAAGAGATTTTTGGAGCATCTTTTCATTCTCTTCCTTTTTGCGCTACATGGCATGATATGGCTCAATGTGCTTATTGCGTGCCTGACTTCCCTCTGTTCTATGTGCTGTGGTGTGTAATTAACAAGCAACGTGCCTTTTATACAAAGGAAAAGCAATAGGTGGACTACATGGCAATTTTCTAGTATGCAACTGTGTTTCCAGAGCTGTGCACATTGCTGCTGACACTTTTACAAGTATAATAGTATGAATTTACCACACCGACAGAAATGCAAGGAAAAGGCAAAACCATGCTGGCTTCTTCAGTGCTAGAAAAACAACAAATTAAAATGTTTGGCAAACAGAGGACAAAATTCATAGGGAAAAGACTTGTACTTCCAAGTTTCTCAGGGTACATCAAGCAATAAAGATTAAGAATTTATTATAACTTCATGTTTTCATTGTTATTTTTATCCTTCTGTCTCCTTCCCCACCTCACTCCATTAGCTTGCTAGTAGAAGACTCTATGTTTTATGAAGTTATCAATAAAAGTTACTACATGCACCAGGAATGGTGAGTGTTCCTTTAGTATCCAAAATATGTTGCATAATTACACAAAATTGCACTGAGTTACTGTGAACTTTAATAAGATCTGCAAGTAGTCTACTAAAAGAGTTTCTGTGAGAATGGTCAAGTTAATATGATTGGTATCTAAAGGGCAAGGCTGAAATTCTCTGAGCAGGAATATAAATCAGAATTTTATGAATAATGATTTTATTACTCATTAAAATAAGCAATAGGTAGTGTGATTTGTGCTAAGCACAGGGTAGCGAAATTAACAAGTTTCCATGTTTGGTACTGTGGAACCATAATTTTGTGTGCAACTAAGCCTTTCTGGAACACAGGTAGCAAAGTTTCTGCCCATTTTAAAACAGGGCAAGATATCCACTAGAAAGAGAGGATCAAAGCAATCCATTTATCTGTATCATGGGATCAATGAGCTAGGAAACAGTCCCCCCCCTGCCAACTAGATGGCATTAGTACAACTCCATGTAGATAACAGAGAAACTCCCCAAAAGATACATCTCTTTTCAAGTAAACTAATAGAGTTAGCTTTTTTCTTTACTCATGTAAGTAGCTTGACTGATTACTTGCAAGAATGAGATGGTCTGGGTTTGGCCCAGTTAGGAGATGTTGTATCTTAAAATTCCAACAATAACATTCCTACACATTATTCTACAGAGCTCTTGCCTGAGGCCCCAATCTTGTCATCCTTCCACACACAGCATTTCCATTGAAGTCAGGATCAAGAAAATTATAAACCCTACAGCATAAAAAGATATGCTTGGTTTCTTTGGCACTGGAAAGCTCTATGTGCAGGCCTTTGGGTGCCATTCTGTGATTTTGACTCAGGCAAAATGGGAAACAGGGGAAGGTTAATGTATATTACTACCAAAATTACAATAAACAGTATATAACTCTGGTTAGAATCAACCAGCATTAACCTGTAAACATTGGAATGCAGCCTCAAGGTGATATTGTTCTTTTAAGATTACTGTTGAGTCTTTTCTCATGAGCTCATCCTCACCACTTTCTGGCTGGCCAAGTAGCAGTGGAGGCTTGGAACCAACTGCACTTTGCAAGACAGAAGTGGTGGAGCAACCCTTTTGTGAACACCCTCAGCAGTGGTTTCCCAAACTTTTGCCACCTTTCCATTATGCTTTCAGAATATTGTCCAGAGGAGGCTGCCTTGAAGACCTTTATTTTAAATGCCACTAGATGTTTTGTCTGCTTTGTGTGAGACCATGCTATGCTCAGTGCCAGGATATGCCATCAGTGGATATCCAGATGAAGAAGAGGTTGGTCTTGACCTGCAAGACTTAAATGGTTCTGAATGATCTGAGAAATTCTCTTTCTCCACCTGAGCTTGTATGAGATGTTCACGTATGCTGTGTGCATACTTGCAAGGATGTATCACTTTGCCTTCTCCTTTGCTGTGCCAAGTCCTGGTTCAGAAGCTGTCAGCACCAAATACAACATAATTGTTTCTTCCATTCTTGGACTGTCAGAGTAGGTGGTCAGAGAAAAAGGACAGGTGAAGAGAGAACAGTTAAGGCATGAGAAGTCATTTCATAATGCTTTTGACTTTTTTTCTAAGAGGACCAAGAACACAAGACATAAATATGTTAAGCCCCACCCCACAAGTATCTAAATTATCAGTTTGGGTCTCCTTATTCTCTCAGTGCTTAGAAGTTTCTGAAATACTTTTTTAGTTTCATTCTCATTATCTCTTCTATTTTATTTTTATTTTACATGTTAAGATGAAATGTATGGCAAACAATGCCTCAAGCATTGCAGTATGGGTAGGATCCAGGTTTCTAAATGCCCCAGTTAATATAATGTATAATGTTGCATTCAGCAGCAATGCATCTGATTGAAATAATTTTACTGGAATTAAACTATTGCTACTAAAATTTATGTAAAACTAATGAAAAATTTATTGGTTTATAAAATCCTTGCTTTTATCCAGGACTAACAATTCCTATGCAACACTAGTGATCCTCCCACAAATAGTCGAGAGGAAATAAAATATAAGGGAGTTCATCAGTTCATATTCCCTGAGATCCTCACAGTTACTCTTCTTTGTGATCCAGTCTTTTAACTTTTTCATGACTTTAATCTTAAAAAATAGATTTTTAATTAAATTCAGAGCTATTATTCCCCTTTAGGGGAGGTGGGAAAAACAAATGCAACTCTGATGCAGGACCTCTGAGCATAACACTTTCCCTCTCTTTACAGTTCATTTTGGCATTTTTATATATCTTCTGCTAATAAAATGTAATGATTTTCATCTTTTACTTTGACATCTGAGTCTGTATCTTTTATCTGTTGTTTACAGCGTTTCAGCCCATAAATAAATCATATGACAAAATAAATTACTTAATCTTGTGTTTTATTTGGAAACACATTAAAGCCTAGCTTTCGTGGGAAAAATCACTTTGCACCTTACAATTGCTTATATACTTTTATGACTTTTGTGTCACGTCCAAATACTATCAAGGTGTCATATCAATACCAATTGTTCACAAGAGCCACATTTTAAACCTTTCAAGTTTTCTGATAGAGTTTGATAGGAATACTTTGAAATGAAAGTACATCTGTCTTTGGCAAATGGCAGTTTCAGCTCTGAGTTTTTTTTTGTTTTTAATATGATATGTGTTTTACAAAAGCAATATTAATCCCTAGAACTTTCTTCAAATCAGTATACATATGATTATAATGAAGTCCATTTATCCAGTCCCCTGTATACAAAGCTGTTTGTTGTCAGCATCTGTTTTTTTCATCCACTGTAGATTCACTTATCCTGCACATTCCCAAAGTTGCTCTTTGTATTTTTTGGCATCTGTCTAACTGTTAAAATAAATGATACTGCACTGAATTTCAGGCTGTATTTTTATTTGCAATTTCCTTTAGACACATTTTGCTTCAACAATGAGGATTATGTGATAAATATTTTCTCCACTGTTGTGAAAGAAAAAAGTTTATAACCTCGATGCATTTATCAAGCTTTTACCTGGTCAAAGAAAATTAAATCAAATTCTAAATAGTTGCTTGCATATCTCTTCTAGAAGATTCTTTCATAAATGCCTCCCACAAAACTATCTTTCACATAGAGAGTGTGCCCTCTTTTCTTAGGTTAATTGCTGAAATATGATGTGGTTTGGTTTCATTCTTAGTAATTTCCGGATTCTATTCCAGGACATTTGGGATAGAGCCCAAGAGCTTAGCATGTTTTCCTTTTTTCATGGTAAAATTGTGCAAATATGCATTAGAGTGTGAAAACAAACAGTCTAATACATTTTTGCAAAGCTCTTTATGTTTACTGTTTATTGCAGATACCAGATCCTAATTAAAATGCGCTAACAAAAGCCAAGATACAAAGAACAAAGATATAACGAAGCCTCATCTTTTAAAAATATTTGTGATTAATCCCAGAGGACACTGTGTCATACATCATTATTATAAAATTCAAGAAAGTTACCTACATCTTTGGAAGGGATATAGTGACAAACACTGTATCTGATCCATAGAAAAATAATCGTATCATAGTTGTGTTTCTAAGGAAAAAGCTTCTTTTCAGATCCCATAATGGCATCCAGCTACAGCCCCTCTCATTTATGGTTCCTTGCGCTTCTCAGTGAAAAATTCCTGAATAGGTTTGGTTTGGAACATCTTTAAATACTTCTTCCTCTTACTGACATTTACTTCTAAATACATCTTGCCATTATTAAAAAGGGGTGATTTAAATTTAAATAAAAGAAGACATTCTTAAATAAGAAATTAGCTTAATGTGCTTGTTATTTTAACTCTGTAGAAATAAATTAGTCCTAGACTTTTTAAAAATTCTTCTGTTCAGGCAAAGATCAAGCCTTTAAAGACAAAATTTTGCATTCACTTCAGGTGAAATAAACTTGTGGTCCAGTAACTGATGTCTGCAACACGGTGGATTGCTGTGGCCCTGATATGCTTGGGAACTGGAGATTAGAGCATTCATGCAAAGTAATTCTGTTTTCCTGTACACCGTGGTACCCGGCTTCACAAAGCATGGAAAGCGGGAATATGCATGGATTAGGTATATTAACAAACAGAAACTGATCAATCTGTTCATGAACTGTGAATTCACTGACCAGAAATTAAAGTGGATGCTAGCTATGCAGCAGTCTGTGGTAGAGTAGCAGCGTCTGGACGACCGTGTGCTGAATAATTGGCACCTTCCTTTCTCCTTGGTAGCCATGCTACTTCTTCCCATGTAAGTAAAGCACTGAGGCTTTGGGAGAGATTTGTCCTTTGCATTTGTGCTGGAAGACGTACCATTTCCACCGCTGTCTCATCAGACTCGGCTTGCTGGAAATCAGCAGTGTATTAATGTATTGTAATTTATGTACATAAGGTATAACATAATTTACTCAGTCCAAAAGAAATATTTATTTCTGTAAAGCTGTCATCTTGGACACTCTGAGTTCACTCACCTGCTAATGAGTTACACTGTGAAGGCTGAAGTGTCCCGTGGCGGCTAAACATGCCAAGCGATGGATGCGCGATAGAGGCCATGAACTGAGCACAGGCTGCATGCACACCCTTCATCCCCTGGAAGGCAGAGGGCGGCGGTGGCGGTGAAAGAAGATTCCCTATGCTTAGGGAAGGGATGTTGCACTACTGCCTTGTGTTTCTCTGAAAGGGCACAGAGGGAAAGAGGCAAAAGTCAACACTGAAAAATAAGCTTTGTTGGAAAGATTTCATTCGTTATTGATGAATCATAGGCAAACACAATAATGCTCTATGCAGATCTGTTTGTGCTCATTGAGGCCCAGTTGCCCAGTCACTGCCCAAATGCTGTCATGTAAATTTCTGTTTCTTTAGAAAATTCAGATATTACTGGAGCTTCATGGGACTGTACAGGCAGGGTAGCAGAGATCATGCTAGAAAGTCTTCTGGATCTTCTCCGTGTGCAGATGCTTTGGTTTTCTCAGATACCACACTTCCTACTTTTCATTCCAGGACTTAAAGAAAAATATTTTCAGCATGCTGTTTTCAAAACATCTCAGGCACTATTGTTCTTTTCCCGATCCCTGTATCAAATTCTTCTGCTACATTGAATTATTCCTTTCATAAAACAACTGGTATCAATTAACACAAAGTTATTTTGGAATCCTGAAGAAGTTGTACTGCAAGCTGTGTCTGGTTTGTGTTTGAATTGTTTAATAATTAAAAAATGTTCAGGCTTCTGAAAATAAGAATCTAATCTAGGTAGGAACATCTTTACCCCTTCTACTTTATTCTAGTAGGTAGATATTACCCCATTATTTTGTTACATAAAGTATATATTCTAGGAAATTTCATTTGAATTCCTGTTGTCCCCATAACCTCAGTCAAACAACCACAAGCCCTCTCAGATGTTGCACAGAGAGGGCTGCTCTGAAAGGCTAGTGGTGTCCAGTCTCTTTAGGTCCTCCACAGAGACCACAAAGAGAGGCAGGCTCTTTGGGGCCAGGTGAGTGCTGAATTACTCTTTAGGGAACTGTTTTTCTATCCATAAAGGCAGGTTAGGAAAACTTGACTCACTAGGTTCAAATTAACCCTTGGGAATACTTCTCTCTCAGCTGCAATAGTACAAGGGAAAACTTGTTCTTCCGTGAAGAAGCTTGTAAAACGTGTAGAACTACTGTTGAATGAAAAAGAATATTTTCTAGTATAAAAATGAATTTTCTGAAAGAGGGGTGTATATAAGGAGCATCTGCTGATAGGAAAGTAGGCTGACTGGCAGGCTAACGTGAAGCTCTTGAACTGAAGTTAAGAAGTTTAAAAGGCATTTAGGAAAATAAAGATGTTTCAGCTTTACTCTGACAGTGCTGTAGCATCCTTGTGATGCAGGCCACCACTCATCACTCAGGCCAGCACCAAGCATCCTGCTGTGAAGAAAGATTCAGGTGGTGATCTTTTGTTTGAACTGCTATCCCTGTAATAGAGGCTCCTGCAAACTGAGCTGCTCCTTTTGTCGTTAGTGCATCTCAAAGGCATAGATCAGCAGTCCAAGCCTATCCCTGGCCTCACAGAAGAAATTTCTCCCTTTAATGTGGTGTAATTTGTCAATTAGCTATCTATTGAGTCTTCCTGTAATGGGAGTGTGTACTCTGTGTGCTTTTCCTGTCCTGGACACATCCTTTTCTGTGTTGTTTGTTGCTGGAAGGTGAATGGATACAACCAGCCTCCTGAAATAAAACACAGGTTTTAATGCTTTGTTGCTTACCAGGTACAACTGAATTTACAATACAAAAAACAAACAACAACAACAACAAAAAAAAAAAAAAACAACAAAAAAGAGTGATTCATTTTTTTTTTCTCTATGCAAGAAAGCCTTGGATGTGATTTTTTTCTCCTTTTTTCAACCACCTCAAAACTTCCAGAATAAAGTTGTGGATACATGGAACATGCACCCTTCTTTTTCCTTGATGAAAATAATTGAAAAAATATAAAAAGGAGTGGGGGCACTTAAATTTTGGGGTAGCATTAAAGAGTTCATACCTTCTCCCTCTCACTCCATCTTCCCACTTCCCTTCTGCAGGTACACTTTGGACCTGTGAAATTAACACCTTTATTTTTTGTGGCTGAATGCCGCCTTCTTCCTGAACTTGGTGGCTACTCACCCAAAGTGTGGATATAAGAGGGAGGCTGCTATTTGACACAGCATGTAACTATACCGCTGTACCAGAGCTGTATTGTTATCTGTGAAATGCAAACTAGCATCCCACCAGTGGTATCTGTCATGTGAAAAGCCGCTCCGTGTTCAGCTAATGGCTCCCGAGAACAACTGTTATTTAGCAGAATGAGTAAGGACAGTGGGTGCTGCTCTTGTGGTACAAAACACTGAGAGACAAATTTCATCAGCAGAAGTCAGCACCTTGTAAGAGTGTAAAACACTGGCAAGAGGTTGGCGTTCAAGTGGCATTGAATAGTCTGTTGATGGGAGCACACAGTTTCATTTGGACCTGGTAAAACCTTACAAGGCTTGTGTTTTATCCTTCTCTTGCATGTACCCTTTCTGATCTTGCTAATAAAAGTAAGAAAAGAGAACTGTAAAGCGAAAAGTACCTTACAAAAGTACGTGCTTGGACTGACTCAGGCACAATTAAGCTACAGAGCTACAGCCTTAACCTGCTGAGCTGCGTGTGGGTGTAACAGCATGAACAGAATTTGACACTCTCTACTGCCCGATACCACTGAAATATCTAAGCAGAGTGATAAGCAGATAACAGATTGTCAGCCTTTTAGCTGAATTTCCTATTTTTGTTGGTATAAACCAGACTCTTGATTTTTTTCCCCTCTTCTTCTTCACCCTTTCCCTCTCCTTTGAGATATCCTGAATCCCCACTGGAACCCTGCCAAATCCTTCTCAGCCTGTGTCATTCATCTCTTTACATCCTTTCATTTTCTAGGCTTTGTCTCAGATGCCACCTTTCTTAACCAGACCTCCAACTTTTTCTCTGCACACAGGCGTCACTGAGGGCACGCGTCCCCTCTTTCTTTCAGCTTTCCTGGGAACTCAACACATTGCCTCAGTGACATTTGCATCCTATGCTAGTCTGGGAAGTGAGACTCCAGATTGAGACCACCCCCATGTCAGGTGCACAGCTAATGCTTTGCATAATGCACACAGCGTTCACTCACGGGATTCTGACGGAGAGATAAGTAGCCTTCAAAAACGCTTAGAAGATGTTACATTTCAGAGGGACAGTGCTTAAAACATATGGGCCTTACCTTACAGCCAAGAAAGAAAGACATTTGATTACTGATTTGTTTATGTGTATTTATTCACCTTTTTTTTTTTCCATTAAGCAATTGAATATCCTTGTGAAGAGGGGGAAAAAAAAAAGATGAGGACTAAATTCTCCCTTTGTATGCATATAGAACAGCCTTGGAAGTTGGTGAGAATTGAATTGTACATTATTTTACGTTATAAAACAGAATTTAGCCCACCCAATATTGGTATGATGATTTGCAACTTTAACCAGTTTGGAGAACAACGAAATTTGAAAACTATGCTAAGGGCCAGATAAACTTCTCCATTTCCAAAAAGGGACAAATAAGAAGGAATGGTCCTTCCCTAATGCATAATTTCTTCTTTTCTAGTGTAAAATATAGTAAATTGCTCCAAACACAAACTAATCATCAAGAAGGCAACAATACTGTTAATGGTTTAAGCACAGTACTCAGTCTGAGTTTACTCTGCCTTATGGAAATATCAAAGTTGTTTTGATTATGCTCAGAGGTTTAATATAGCTATTAGAACATCAACTACTCTATTGGTGTTACACCATTACATTTGTTAAGTTGATTCACCACTAGAACTATGACTCTTATTCTTCCAGCTGCATTTGTGAATTTGTTTTTGTTTAAGTTTGAGTAATTGAAGTCTTGTGGGAAGTAAAGTCATTGTTCATCTGCTTATTTCAATCTGTGCTGGGAAAGCCAATTTTCTCTTGTTAAATTATATTTCTAATGTTCAACAGGGATAGTTGCAGATCCTTGTTGTCATGCCTTGCTTTCTTTGAAATATTTCTTAGCTAGCTCTCCAAGCTATTTTACCACCCCCTGATGTTTCAGCAGCAAGGTGATTCATTCAGAATAGTCTTACCCCATTTCTGACACCTCAGATCTGTGAACTGAGATCAGCTGACAGGGATCTGAAACTGATATACTGTAATGGAGCTAATACATAGCTATTATCTAAGCACAAGAATGAGAATGGGGCAGACTTTTTAAAGGGAGCTTTCTGCTTTGAAGCTGTATTCTGCCTTCAGTGTCCCCTCTTCCTTTGATACTACATTTTCCACAGCTGTGTCACTCCTGGTTCCTCAAATGCCATTTCTAGCCGAAGCAAAACCCTTCATTGTTATGGTGGGAAGGACCAATCTTGGCCTGAATATTTTATTAGAACAAATTACATTTTTCTTGCTTACCATGTAAAAAAAAAAAAAAAAAAAAGCCACTGCCAACCGGAGCACTCTTTCTTGGCAGAACACTGCAACTTACAGTACTTAGGAACTCTTTGTTGAAAAAGCAGCTTTTGAGAATCTGGTCAGTTTGCTTCAGTGCTTGAGTACAAACTTTTTGGAAACATTTTCTTAACCATCATATATATCTATGCTACCACCTAAATAGTTAGAGACAATGTAGTTGGACAGTATCATTTCAGAAACTGGTAAAATACTCTGCCCTTCAAAGCAAAGGAGAAATCCTTGGTCAGGGCTTAATGCAAAAAAAAGAGAAGCCTTAATGAATGAAAAAAAGTTTATCTAAGTCCCCCTGAAATTAATGAATAGCTTTGTATCAGTCTCCTAATACACAAAATAAAACTGTATTTGTTAGTTTGACTGCTGAAAAATGTTTTGAACAAGGCGGATTGTTGAGTTTCATGGCAGTTTTAGATCCGACATTAAGCGTTAATAAGCAGGAACAACAACAGTTATTTCTGAACTTTCTTTGAATGGGAATTGGCTGATTGTGCAGTGAAACAATATGAATGTTTGGGTATGGGGTGAGAGGATATACCTAGGTTGGTGTTTTTGTCATGTGGTGTCCCTCCACCCCCCTTTTTTTTCAGATTAGCATTTAAGGCATATGAGATGCCATAGGCATTCTCTTAAGACATTTAAGGAGACATCAGCTGAATCCCTTATTTTCTCAGGGTAGTGAAGGAGAAAGTATTGATTAGTGCATACGCTGGAATTCACATCCTATTTGTAGAAAGCTAATAAAAAAATAAAAAACTATGGTCCCAGTAGAGTTTCAGCAAAAGTAATGGTAACAATAATGACTTTCCTACAAATGCTTTCACTTGTTTGGAGAATTTTCTGTTCTCTTTTAATAGCTATTAGGCTTCTTATGCTGAAGTGTGTAGGCTTAAAGGAAATTAAAATGAGAATATATACAATGTTGTGCTATTGTTGTACTAATTCTGGGGTCTCTTCATCTAGATTGACAAGCTATCTTAATGCTTAATTCTCTCCCTGTGCCTGCATTGGTCAGACTGTATCCCAAATTCAGTTTCTCAAACTGACAGAAAGTACTGAGAGGAATTTTGCTTTTTGAAGTAACACAAGTAGTGAGTACACATGAGATTTGTGGTGTGTGAAGGGCTCCTAAAAGATCTGTGCTCAACATAAGCCTCCAAACAGAATTTAGGCAGATTTTCAATAGGTCTTCTGCTGCATGGGAATAAATTTCAAACAGCCAAGGAAAAATATTTTTAGATACTGTACATCACAGGTCACTTTCTTTTGTCTATTTCACTGTGTAGCCCAAAGATAGTTTCTTCCTTCCTGGGAATATTTGAGGAAATACTTTAGATCTATTATTGAATATATTCATTTCTTGCTGAGGCAGGAAAGAAAATGTTTTGTGAACATTTAAATTAGTTTGCCATCTCTATTCCAAAGAGGAATTCTTCCAGGACACTTTCAGAACCTGTTCTTGCAAAGACTGCTTTCAGAAATCGCGTTGAAAAAACTATTCCTTCATCTGTCTTGCTATAATATGTATATGTGTTTTAATGCCTAATTAATAATTCAGGTTAATTCATAACAAGGGACTAAATATTAAGGAAAAGTTTATAAAAATCAATATCAATAATTCATGACATCTACTTGGCTAAAAAGACAAATTCTCAGAAAATTATTAGGAAAGAAAGAATTTACACAAATCTCTATCTTTACAATCTTACACTGACATAGCAATTATTATTACTCAGATTGGCATGAGAATAATCATTAAATAGTTATTTACTTACAGGCAGCTGTCTTGAAAATCTAATAATCTGTTGGATCAATATCAGGAATGTTATCCTGCTTGACAAAATTATTCTTCTTATTTATAATTTGGGAACCCAGAAACATTTTACATATTTTTTTTTATACACAAATTGTATACATTGTATACATAAAGGTATATGCTTGTGTATATATATGTATATGAACACACTTTTGCTATTTAATCTTCTTTTGGTAGGGAAAAAGACAGAAGCAAGACAGAGCCTTCTCTTCTCCAGGCTGAACAGTCCCAGCTCTCTCAGCCTCTCCCCATAGGAGAGAAGCTCCAGTACCTTCAACATCTTGGTGGCCCTTTGTTGGGAGCATCCTTTTACTGAGGAACTGAGTGGAGGTAAAACACCAAAAAAAGTAGAGTATGGTACAGTAGAATGGAGCAGAGAGAAACCCTGAACAATTCTTTTACAACTAGAATGAAGAATTTCAAAAATACTTGGATGACACTGTCTTATATGTCTAATAGGTAACTTTTTTTTTCCCCAAGAAAAGTAACATTTGCTTTTTTATAGGGAAGAAAATTAAATATCTCAATTAATGTACTAGAAGACTTATCTGTACATCTAAATGCTGAACATGTGTGTTCATATTCTTGTGTGCTAGTATATATACACAAAAGACATACACATATTTCTATAGTTATTACTGGAGGGAAGGCTCAAAGGATATGAAATAAACAAAGCAGAACTGTTTAGTTTTCACTTCTTGTTAGGTGTGAAAACCTCCTTTAAGTTATTATTATAATTTTTTCAACAGATTCAGTGATGACAAGTGGGAAGGGTTACAGTCCTCTCCCTCCTGCTGGATATTTTCTTCATTGGCATCTGTAAACTGTCTCCAACGTGAAGAAACTAAAAACCTTGCTTTCTATAGTATGGGTATGGTAGCAGATTCAGAGTTACTTATTGCTCTGCTGCCACTAGTAACTCCTTTTTCTCTTCAGTTATTTGCAGTTTAGATACATTTTGGAGGATGAATAGTTATACATTAAGCCTTTTAATTATGAACAGAATAGTAGAATGAAATTGGAGTTTCAACCAACAAAGAACTTATGCAACAAAGGCCTCTTTTGTTGCATTTAGCCACACTGAATAAGGTATCCCTGGGACTAAAGGTTAAATGGTTCCACTTGAAATGCGAGAACAGGGAAAAAAAATTAAGGTTAAAAAAAAAAAGGTAATTAAGACGTGGCATGCTCCTAGATTTATGATATGACGCAGTGATATTTTCTCCTTTTGTTCTTTATTCTTTTCCTAATATTCAGGTGTGTTTTTGTTTTGTTTTGTTTTGTTTTGTTTTCGTCTACTAGTGGCCATTAAACAGAAGTTTTCATAGATATGTTAGAATCCCAAGATCTTATTCCTCAGTGGCAATAATTGTTTTATACATAAAGTTTGTCTTTTCCCCACATTTCTATGACTCCACTGAATTTCCTCTGCCATTTAAATACCCAGTTGTTCATTTCTGCAATGCTGCAGTCAACTCTCTGGTTAGCCTAGTATCATCATTGCACTTCACTTTTTTTCTCCTTTTCTATATCACTTAAGAATATGTAGCCCTGAAATACTCTGCTAGCAACCACTCTCTGCAGTAGAAGTGTGTCCATTTACTCCATCCATTGCTTCCTACTCCTGAGTTATTCTTTTATCCCTGAGAAGATCTTTTACTTAAGAACCTTTGTTGAGGTACCTTAATTTTTAAAAATTAAACAGAATAAGTTCATCGAGTACCTCCTAGCATGAAACTGGATTTCAAGTGAGAGTACAAGCACTCATCACTCAAAACCACTAACTTCTCCAAATCAGCTATTTTATAAGGTTAATGCAACATTAACATCAATGCAATCTTATTTTTATCAGCCAATCACAAATATTTTGCTCATTAGCCTGACATTAGCTAAGTATAACTTATTTTATTCTGTGGTCAAATGTTCTTGGGGTTTAGCATGCATCCTGTTCTTTTTCTGGGCAAATAAGAAAAACAATAAAATAAGTTTAAAAGTGAAATGAAACTGCTTTAGACAAAGTCCTTTCATTTTGGTCCTGATCAATTTTACAGTTTCTGCTAATTAATTGAAGTAGGACTTATGCAGAGTTGCACCTCTGTCAAGAAAACATACTAATCTTGTTTTTCTTTGAGGCCACAGACTTTATGTTTCAGCAGACTGCAGAGACTAAGCAGAGTCTGAGGTCCTGTTCTCCATGCAGTATCAGTAGAGCTGTCTGCATGCACCTGATGATATGAAAGAGAACACTGCCATCTTATACAATTACTTGCACATCAAGTATTCCTTGGAAGTTTTTTTTTTTTATTATTTTTATCCCTTAACATATATCCCACAAGTTGAATGCTTTACTAACATGATGCATAAAGCCTGAAGAAAGTTTATAAATGCTATAATTGTATGTGTCCCATGGAAATAACTTGCAAAATAGTAAATATTAAGCAATTAAAAATTGGAAATTTTCTTTGGTTATCTTACAAGAAAGTATTTTACACCCTGACGAGATCGCCAGATTCTATGCTACTATTTTTTAAGAAAAGGTCCTATATATCACCCCTTCCTCAGTTTTGCTGTCAGTTGTGCATACTGCAGAGCAATTTTCAGTTATTTATTCTGCTTTAGCCGCACCATAAACATCTTTACCATCAATGCACAGTAATTACAGTAGGGTGAGTACAGTTTTGCTAAAATAACCTTAAATGGAGACACACTGGCGGTGTTTTATAAAGAAAAGAAACTGAGCTGTATTCTCTACATCTACTTATAGCTGAAGTCTCACCTTTTCATATTTTACTGTTCTTTGTGTTTATTTTTAGCATTTTCTTCAGGATAGTCAAAACCACAGCTTTGGCTTTAGTTTATACCTTTGGATCCTCTACTACTTTCCAAAACATGGATCTTTTTTTTTATTTTATTTTTATTTTTATTTTTATTTTCTTTTTATTTTTTTTTCTGATAGACTATTAAGATAGATAGATGCTCCAAGTTAGATCAATGTACTTCAGTCTTCCTTTCAGAAGAACCCATGTGGAGGATGAATTCTGTGGCTGAGAGATTTTTTAATGGTTATGTCCTTTGAAAAAAAACTGCATAATTTAATTTGCCCTTTGTCCTACATACCACTCCTATCAACTAATATTTATTTTCTTTAAATTACATTGTAATTATAAAACATATTACAAAGATATCATTGAGATTTTGAAATTAAGCCTGTAAAAGTTAGGAAAATATATGATCCTGACTGTATGCTTTTCTTAGCATATTTTTATGGCTTCAGGGTGTGTTTGCACTATGATAATCTCTGATACACAAGCATATGTGACTTTTCTTTCCCACCAGGACCCCGGTCTCATTCAATGTATTGAATGGATGGTGCTCTTCTAATGAGTAGAGGTTCAGCATTAACCTTTCTCTCCATTCTTCCATGTGTAGCTTATGCCTTTATTACCTGCACTCTTTGAGCAGGCCTCTTCTCCCAGATAACTAGTGATAGGACTAGAGGGAATGGCCTCAAGTTGCTCCAGGGGAGGTTCAGGTTGGAAATGAGGAGACATTTCTTCTCAGAAAGAGCAGTCAGGCATTGGAATGGGTTGTCCAGGGAGGTGGTGGCGTTCAAGGGGTGTTCAAGGAAAGGTTGGACATGGTGCTTAGGGACATGGCTTAGTGGGTGATATTGGTAGTAGGGTGGTGGTTGGACCAGATGATCTTGGAGGTCTTTTCCAACCTTAACAATTCTATGATTCTATGATTCTCATGATGTAGCATTTTTATGATGCTCCTGGTTTAGTATGTAAGTACTGTGCAAACTTGAAATAAATTATCTTGATATCATCCTCCATAGAAAAAGTGGATCCTGAGAGTCTTGTCTTCTCACTTAACAGACAAGAACTCTGAAACAGAAAAAGAGATGTCAAAAGAACCAACTAATTTTGAGTACCTGGTCTGCAATGACTAGTTTGGGTTAGTACTTGGAACTGCCTGCCACCTGGTATGTTCAAGGCACATGTTCCACTGATTCTAGTTTGCCATTCTGAGCACTTTGAAAAACAGCTCAGCAAATGAGGGATTTTTCATTAAGTGACTGAATAGGAAAAATAAACAACTGAACAAACAGGAAGAAAACTGATTGGATAGAACTGAAATGAATCTTTCAATTTTCCCCCCAACTCTCTCTGGACAAAAAATTGTTTTCTGTCATCCGTAAATTTCTGTTTGGCCAGAATAAACTGACTTTCATTTTCATATTATTTAATCCATTTGTTCAGCCATGTTTTAAAATGAAGAATGCAGTTTTGAACCCAGAAGTCAGAGTGACCAAATGAAGCATTCTGAGCTTTCTAAACCAAAGTATTTTCACTGTTATCTCCCTTGTCCTTGCTGAAGCCATTCTTCCTAATACATCCAAAGTCAAGAACTGTTTTTGGCCCCATCTCCTTCCACAGACTTGAGTACCTCATGAATGTACTATTCTTTTTAAAAAATTACTTACTTGTATTCAATATTCCTGTAGAGGAACTCAGACTCTCAAACCAGATGCCTCCAAAAGGAAAGGAATCCCAGCATCATGCTGGCCACAGGAATTTTGCAGTCAAGGTAGTGATACAGTCAATGTATCTAGAATATCAGCATTTACTACCTTAGCCAAGAGACCATTCCTAACATTTTTTTGCAATGCACTGCCACATTTATTGCATATCTCACAGCCTCTGTGACAAATGAAGCGGTTACAGAAAGCTGTTTTCATTTGAGTATCCTAATACATTCCCAGAACAAGTTCAGGGCTACCTTAAAGAGCTCTTTGGATACTCTGCTGTTTTGTGTCAGAAAGATCTAGTTTCATGCCTCGCTATCTCCAAGTTCTTCTCACAGCCCTAGTCAATTGCTTTGACAATCCCAGCTTCCCTCTCTTTGACCCTTCCCTGACTGTCTCTTGCCTTGGTTTCTCTTTACCTTGCCTGTATCCTTTGGTACCCAGTACCAGTTTTTCCAAAATACATATTGGTTCAGTTTTTGCCCATTGTCTTTTTGCCTAACTCTTTCTGCACGGTACATCTCCACATATACTGCCAGTCTGGGCTTCCTCCACCAGGTATTTTCTGCCCCTTCCTAGCCTTAACATTCTGCCTAGACCATTGTCTGGTGTCTGTCCCCTTCCCATCTCTCCTTCCTCCCATTTCCCCACTGTCTCCATTCTCTTCCATTTCATTTTTCCTTCCCATTCACAGACTCCTTGGTGAGTTCTTTAAAGTAGAAAATATTGTTACTCCAGTAATGTAAACTTTGAGCTTTCAAAAAATGTGACAAAATATCTTTTTTTTTTTAATGATATTTTCAGTTATTTCTGTGTCTCTGAGTTCATAGCCTTAGACTTTACAGTATATTTTGTTCATCGTTTAGAGCTTCTCTTCACATACTGAGTGCTAGAAGCGTGCATGGGAGCAGATGTTCTCATACAATCTCTTGATTCCAGCAGCTGAGGTTTTAGAAAGACTATCAAATATTTCTGAATCTCACTATAAATTATGTAACTTGGCACTAATATGCTGATAATACACTATCAGTAGTGCAGATCTAACAGCTCTGAATTATTCTCACTCTTTAAGGCAGAGTTACTGAGGTGTGGGTTCCTTTGCATCATGCATTTAAGAACTGAAAACAGAACAGCATGGTTGTGATGTCTGTATTAAATAATGAGGCAGAACATAGTCCTCTAGAGCAATAGGTTTCCCACTGTGTTGAGTCACTAAGCAAGCTGTCACTGTTGATGATGTACTCTTATTTTTAGAAATCCTTCAATGAAAGTCAAGCTGAACCCTACGATGCCATATTTTACATTGCTTAAGTTGTTGTGGTGCCAGTTTTCATTATTATTGATGTTAAACACTTAAAGAATATTTCTGGGTTATGCAAAAGGTCTTCATGCATTTCAATGATTTATGAAGCAAATAGGTTTGCTAGATGTCTGTGGAGTGCTGCCGATGGATTCAGTGAATGCAGCAGTAAGCACCCATTACAATACCTAGAACACACTTTCTAACTGGTTTCTGTTCCATTAACAAGTTGTGGAATAGACTTGATGCATTTTAGGTGAGAAATATTTTAGAATGTAATATTTTTTGGAAGAGTAATTATATCAAAAACAATATAGAAAATTATAAACAGCTTCAAAAAGAAAGAAGGTGCTTTGTGTTACTATCTGTGAACCCTGTCTGTAACATGTGGATGATAATATGATGTCTCAAGATGAATTACATCTAGCTGCTAGAGTCTTCTACCCATACAGTCCCGAAAGAGAGTTTTGTTTCTAACAGGCTACTTTCAAATGCTGTAAAAACAGTGAATTTTTCACTGTCAACCCGGCCCCCCATTTTTCCCTTTACTCATATCTTCTGCCCCTACATTGCAGTATTCATCTTAATTATTTTTAGCAATCTAAAAGTTAGATGTCTAAGATTCATCTACAGTCAATAGAAAGAGACAGACATCTCCAGAGATATACTTCACTCTAAGTATGCCAGAGGTAGCCAAGAGAGAATTTTTCTTTAAGTTATTTTTATATTTAAAGCTATGAAAGGGAAAAGATACTACAAGATCCTAAATAGGTTGAACCCTGCTTTTCTTATATCTTTGATGTTTGTTATGATGCTTAAAAGTAGGTTGCTTCTTACATTGTCTTTAAATAAAACGTAGATATATTACTTGTTAAATCAGTTATAGAGCTTTCGCATACACAGGTCGCTTCTGAAAGCTGAAATATTTGGTTGATGAAGCAAGATGACAGACAAATCAATCCCCTCCCAATCAATCCTGCCATCAGACTCCAAAAACCTAAAAGCAGAAATCCCACTATCTAAATAAAATAGCAACAACAAGATCTTTTTTTACAGTGGAATTGTCAGAACAGCGTATTTTGTCACACTTGACTGACCGGGTCTGAGTTGAATAGCAAGGTATGTAGTGTATACCACACATACAACACACTGTACCGACTATGAAAAGACGTATTCATTTTTCTCCACGCTTAGGGAGGGGCAAGAAGATAATATGGAAGAAACCTCTGTTCACACAGTTTTGAGCAAACTCACATGCTCAACTTTACATACTTGAAAATTTGGGATATGTAAAATCAAGGCTATTTAATAATGCAAGTTCAAATGAACTGTACCATCAAATCTGGAAGTCTCTTTTGTAAATGAGATTCAAAGAGTGCTTGGTTAAAACAGAAATGATCTTCAGGCAGTGGCTAGCAATTGGGATCTGAATCCAAAGGCTTTGGATTTTGTGATACTCACATGCCATATTTTATAGACTGTATAAACACATTTATCCATGGACTTCACATCAAAGTACTTAAAATACATAGAAGATACTAAGATAGATTACCAAAAGATTTTTCAACAAACTGAAAGGAATTGAGGCCTACTTATTGCCATCATATTTTCCAGAGCAATTAAGAGAAAATTTGCTCTCTCTGAATCTCTCTTTAAATATCTGTATTTTCTTCCTCCTCTATTGTAGTGGATTTATATTACACTACAAAGTGAAACTTGGGCCAAACCCAAACTAATTTTCAGAAGAATGAAGGGTGTGAGAAAGTACTGGATGTTTTACATTAGTAAGAGTGTTGGTTCCTAAAATTGGCTGGGACATGTTTTTTCTGTCCTGTAGAGCTTCTTGAAATCCTAATTCTCCACTGCTTGGCTACCAGATGAAGCCAAAATTAGTCACAGTTTTAAGAGACATAATAACCAGAACATTCACTAATCTTATTATCTGGGAATTGAACAAGCCATTGCTGGTGCAAGTTATATATACATCCAGGTCAATGTTTTGTATCAATCCAGCAGGATGGTGAAGAAGAAGGTTTCCTGTCTGAGGTTACTTGCTGTCTGGTGAACATTTTTTCTATTGCTGTATACTTTTTCACCAGAAATCCCATTTTGGAACTGAGATAATTTTGTGGTAGGGGACAGAAAGGGAAGTGGAAGAAAACGAAATGTCTCTTGCTGGTTTTGAACTGAATGATATTCATGCAAAAGTTTCTGCACACAATAACAATGACAACAATGAAGAATAAGTGAATGGCAGTCATTCAGATGTCAAAATAAAAAAGTCACTAAAAAATTAGAATGACTGCCTTGGCAATAAGAATTTAAGGACTGTATTTTCTAGAGAGTTTCGTAAACAATATCCATAGAACTTTAAACTTCACATTCTGAATAAATTTCAGCTGCAAATATAATAATAATGAAACCTGGTCTGGGCTTCCTAATCAAACTCTGGTTTTGTACATGCAGTTCAAACCTCAGTTCATGACTTAACTCATGTGAGGTCTTACAGACCATAAGGGATTGATAACCTTGGTCCATTAATGATCCAAGTACTGTAAGACACTGTTGGAGGTGAAGATGCCTAACTGTCAAGCTGTCTCATTCTCCTTTTTCATTTAAGTACATATGGATGTGAATATTTATATTTATGCACATATACGCATTACAGTGGGTCCTTGTTTGTAATTCCTCTTAGAAATGCTCTAATACCTCTTGATAGCTTTGTCCTCCTTACCTTCATGTATAAAAATGTACAAGAAGTTCAAGTGATCACCTCTTTCTGTCTCTCTTTTTCCTTTGAAAGATTGCCAAAAATCCATCCACCACCTAGACTATTAGTGCATTATTCCTTATTCCTCTACCCCCATGCCAATTTAAAAATCCTTCTCATTTGTACCTTTTATAAGTAATGGGTGATACTTTGGGGAAAATTGCAGTGACATTTGCAAAATGATACTACTTTAAAAGGCAATGTTATTCTTCTATTGAGCATAGTGCAAAAATAAGCAATATATTTACAGGAAAAAAAAAAAAAGTCTAATGCATATTCAGCCTAACTTCATCAAGGGCAAAGAATGACATAAGGCGATGTTTTTTATTTCTTTCAGGGTGGTAGAACTTTTACCAGGTTTCAAAGAAATTGACCTGGACTCAGGCTGCTGGTGCTGAAAGTGGATTCAACAAGCCAGCATGACCGAGAAAACACTTGTCAGATCATTGACTTGAGTGGGTTGTTGCATCTTGTTAACATTGTTGAAATTTGGTCACCTGTTTAAAGCTAAAATTGTACATGAAGCCTTTTCTGAACTAGGTTCTTAAGACTGTATCGAAGAGCTCTTTGTAATTAGTAAATCCAAAGAAGACACACATTGGTAGGAAAGTCACTGGGTCTGCCAATAGAAGTTTGCTGTTAACTTTAATTTGAATCTGTATTTTTCTTCTTTTTTTTTCTGTCATTTATCAGTACAAAAAGTATGTCTGTGGTGGATGGTCACATATAACAAGTCTGATTTTAAATCTGTGAGAATACATTTGCAAACTTTGATTAAGCCAATATGAATAAAAAAATACTAAATTTTGATCAAAATTTCTTCTCAAACTACTAAAATGTGTATATATTCTGCTATGTTGTATTGCATTACTGCCTCACCACATCTCCAATTGAACTCAAAGGAATCCTACAATGCAGCTGGAGTTGGTAATGGACAATGATCCTACATGAAGGGAAGAAAATGGGGCCATGTCCCATGCAGCTATGCCTTGTAATGCAGGACCTTGCAACATGCAAGTCATTGCCAGTTCAGTAATTAATTTTCTGATTTTTTTTAGCAACCATTCTGGTATGTGTATGTATTCATCTGCTTAATAAGGCATTGATCATTGATCCTAAAGATGGCAAACTTTAAAAAAAAATATGCTGGCTTTCCTCAGGGACCTATGATAACGTAAACGTACAGATTTATTCCTTTGCTGTGAAAGATACCACTAGAACATGTTTTGCTGAAATTCATAAGGAGCTGCAGAGAGATTTGGGGTCTGAAAGATTAGGTAATGAATAAGAGAAATAGATGCAGATGAAATATGACTTCCTGTGCATAGTGTATTTCAGGGAATCATTAATTCACCTGAATATGACCATGAGTTATGCTCATAGTATTGCACTAGAATTTCTCAAAAAAAGGTATTTAGATGTACTTGTAAAGTTAAATATGCTAAGACAGTAAAATATTGATTGCTTAGCACAAATAATGCAGTAGGCTATCCAGAACTTATTTTCCATGTGGAAGATAATGCAGTAATTAATCTGTCTATGGCTTGGCTTTATTTCTGTTTATGTATTTTTAGGACAGGGACATAAAAATATTTTCATTTAGGACTAATTCATAGCTAGAACTGAATTATGAATGTTCAGTTTGTACAAATGTCTTCTATCACCACATTTAAAACAAGCCATGTTTTCTTCTTTCTTTTTGATAATAAAAGCGCAGAAACTGGTAGTAAAGCAGTACTTTGGCTATAAAATCTAGTGACTAATATTAGAATTCTGACCTTCTGAATTGCATTTACTGTTCACCAATGATTATGTCATTAGGAATGAATTAGATAGTCAATGAGGTGGATCTTCAAATCAAAGCTTCCACTCTGGATTTTTTAATATTTTCTTTTACTTGTAGAATTACAGTGGCAATTAATGACTATACTGTTAGCTTGCTGAGGGTTTGCTGCCATGAAAAGTAGTTTTCAGATGGCAATCTCTTCCATAGTTTATTCACTTTTAGGAAAAAAAATCTATTAATGTCAGAAATTACTGTACCAGACCTGAATGTAATTCCACTATCTTTCTCAGGAAATGCTATGGTATCTGCAATGAGACAATTTACAAAGTAAAGCACCATTCAACATAAACTGCACTGAGGTGAATTCCACACACATATATTACAAGTAGACTAGGCATGTGTGAAGTCTGGAAAATTGTCATACCTAGGATGGGAATTGTACACTGAACACTTAAGGCTTTTACTGTCAAAGTGACCACACTTAAAAGTACAGTGTATTTCAACATGGAATGGGTAAATCTGCATTAATTCACATACTGTTCAAATGTATGCCTGGCAAATATTTCATGTCTTAGTGTTCAATGTTTTTGGTATATTTGGAAATGTATTGAATATACTTGTTAACTCAAATCCCATTGACTTGGGAGCAGGAGAACCAAAATAATTTTCAGGGCCTCTTTCTGTAAGCAGCAGCTATACCTTCTCAGGCCTTAGCTTTCCTGCACAGCTTTGCTGTATTTGAGAAACAGACCTGTGGTTTGAAAGCAGCAGACCTAAGCTCTCCAGGTCTATCCCACCCCATCACAGTGATTCATATTTTCATGGGCTTTCATAGCATGACTGCCTTCTTAGTCACAGCTATGCCTCTGTAGCACTGTTCCCCAAAATGTGGTACTGGCAAGAGGGCAAGAGGTGGCTTGAGTTTAGTGATACCTCATTTTGAAATACAGAATTAGGAAGTGGAGTAGACAGGGCCATCAAGAAGTCTGCCAATATACAATTATTGACAGACAGTTGTCTAATCTCTTGCAGCAGGGGAGATCCCACAGTCTCACTGTCCCTTTATTCCACTCATTAACCATCTTTCCCATCAGAAAGTTTTCCTTAATATCTGGCTTGAGTCTCTGTTGTTGCATTTTAATCCTGTCTTTTTTTTTTTTTTTTTTTTAAATAATGTACGCCTTTCGTTGTTTTATTCCTCCTTACAATAGCATTTCATATATCTGAAGATTCTTATTCTGGCCTTTATCTGCTTATTTCCTTCTATAAAAAAAATGTTCCCAGTTCTTTCAGTTTCTCTAAATAGATTAAGTTTTCAAATCTCACATCATTGTTATTGTTCTCCCATGGGCTTTCCTACTGCCTACATCATTCTTGAAGTGTTCTCTGCAAAACAGAGGTCTCACTGCTGTTAGAGCTGACCTCTAGCTGCAGACTTAGTGAGCACTGGTAGAACAGGACTGCATCAACCCCATGCACTGGTATGTACAAACTTGTTTCCATTTATACCTGCCAGTATATTACTTCACTTTTTTCACAACAGCACAGAATTTTTGACTTGTATTTGGCTTGTGACATGCTACAACGTACATGCCCTTTTCTGAAAAGCTGTTATCAACTATATTTTCTACTTGTATGTGCGGATGATTATCTTCTCGTGTCTTTATCTTGATTTCTTTCAGTTTTTGAACTCCGGTCCAGTCTTTTAATGTGCTTACACCAACTGTAAAGTTGATGTAACCAGCAGGTCACAAAAGCATTCGGAGTCCAAAACTTTACTGGAAATATTAGACAGTATTGGGTTCAGAACAGCTCACTTTGAGCTCCCATTCCTCCAATATGGGATGTCATAAAACAATATCAGTGTTATTCTATTGAGTGAGCTTTTTTGAACAATTTTGTAACCACTTTATAATCATTTTGCAGGGTTGTATTTCCTTAGTTTATCTATGGGAAAGCCCTATTAAAGTTTGTCAAAGCCTTCTTAAAGTCAATACACAGAACACTGACTGCTCCTCTTTATCCACATGTACTGTTTCTCTTTCACAGAAGGAAATTAGACTGGCCTGACATGATTTATTCTTAATAAATCTATGCTGTCTGTTAGTTATTTCCTTTTTACCTTCCAGATAGCTTGTTTGATTATTAATTCTGATTTTTATTTTATTTTTTAATTTCTTTTTCTGCAGTTAAATTAAGTCACTTGTACTTTCTTGTCTTCTCTTTTCAAGGACTGCATTGTGAACTACATCATTCTGATATGGGTAGTAAGATATGGAGGATGCTGATATGGGTGGGACTAGAGCTGGATCAACAGTCCAGCTCTGGCAGAGGTTGGCATTGCCAGCTTTGGCCCCTCAGCGAGGACTGAAGACATTGCAGCTGCAGCAGCTGAATCACATCAGGGCAAGACATATGAGGAGTGGATAAAGTCATTTGGTTTGTTCAGCCCAGAACAGAGCAGGCTGAGGGGAAGCCTCAAGGTGGCCTGCAGCTCCTGCACGAGGGGAGCGGAGGGGCAGGCACTGAGCTCTGCTCTCTGGGAACAGCGACAGGACCCGAGGGAACGGCATGGAGCTGGGACAGGGGAGGGTCAGGCTGGGAGTTAGGAAAAGGTTCTTCACCCAGAGGGTGGTCAGGCACTAGGACAGGCTCCCCAGGGTCATGGCACCGAGCCTGCTCAGGAAGCATCTGGGCAATGCTCTAAGACACATGGTCTGATTTTTGGGTGGTCCTGCATGGAGCCAGGAGTTGGACTTGAGGACCCCTGTGGGTTCCTTCCAAATCAGGATTTTCTATGGATTCTGTGACCTCAATACGCCCTGTGATACTTAAAGGATTTGTATTATTCAGGGAAGATATTTCAGAAACATTATTCTACAGCTGAAGGGAAAGATCCAGACTTTGAAGGTGGGGTTTACTTCAGATTTATTTCCTTCTGCAGCCTGGGCACAGTGCATAGCAGTGTTGGGGAGGGTGTAGGACAGGAGCATTTAACAATGAATTTGTAAAGAAAAAGCTTTTTAGATCTTGCTCTCCATGTCTTTAAAAAAGCCAGGTGTAACTTGTTTTAAGGGAAGTAAAATACCAGAGTAAAGCATAATATTAAAAAAAATGTATATTTATAAGCAACTTAAAAATGTTGCTATCTCAATGAACATAGAACTGAATTAACTGCTGAGCCGTTGGGAAAGTAACTGGTGTTAAAGCAGTCAGTGGCAGACCTATCAGATCTGCCAATGTTAATGGAAGTGTTAATGGGATGGGAGAGGGCCATACGAGAGCAACAGGTACGTTCCTACCATCACACTTGAAGCTTTCCTGTATAAATCATACAGGAAAAGACTGTGCTGATCTGTGGTGATCTCCATTCCTCTTTCAATGCTCACGCCCCTGCAATGCTGGTTTACAAAATATAGTTGGAGCAGGCACACTTCAACTGTCCTTTGTCAGTAGGTTCAAAAGTGGAATACAGTAACTGCAATTTCCTCCCTCCCCTGCTCCTGTCTCCGTTTTCCTTCTCTGTTCTACCAAGCAAATACAACTGACACAGTTGTGGAAGCTTTTAAACTTTCTTGAACTGACTCCAATCATGACCTACTGTAGATTAGCAGTGGCACATTCCATTAACCATTCATGTGTAACCTGAAAACAGACAGCCATTTGGCCATTCCCAGCTGGGATTTCAGTGCTCAGCACTGGAAGCTCTTTGTTGGCTGCTTAAACCACTTGCTGCATATTTGGACGGTGTCATGCCTACTCGCAAATTAGGCAGGCTGTTTGACTAGGGCAGAGATGCCAGGAGGGGATGAGTAGCTTGCATATTTCCACAAAGATTGTTATATTTTCTTCAGGAAAAATCTTCTGTTAGCTCTTTTCACCCAGTAACATCCCTCAATGTGGAACCTACATCTTATAATAACAGTAAGAAATATTTGGAATAAAGTAAACAGGAAAGAGAAAAGACCCTGAATCTATGAGCAGTTATGGTTGACAAGCTTCTCGTAGAGTGAGAAGGCATAGGAATTCTCTTCAGGATTACTTGGGATGTCATCATATTCCTATAATGACATCAGAGAAACAGGCTTCTGTGCATTGATGACAATCTTGTATCATACAATACATACATTATACCATCAAGAAAAGATAAAAAAGTTGCCAAAGCATTGGAACAAAATTCAACTTGGCTTCCAGTTCAACATGACTTACCTAGAGCTGCTGTCACCGATAAAAATACTAACTGTGCTACTGTGTAGAAAATGCTATAAAACCATGCCTTAGCATGCTTGTTGTGATATTAGCAGGTAGCTATAGATAACTTTTGAGATCTTTCTTTGATGGGTCATTATCAGTAGTATGTCATCTTCCCAAGACACCTGTCGTGTGGGCCTGAGGTAAGATGTAATGGTATTCTCTGTGCAGCTCTGATGTTAATTCTTGTGCCAGTCTAATAATTCCCTGAAATGTTGCACAAATGCTCTTCCATTTCTGCTGTCCTGACATTTTCCTGAGTAGCTCTTTCAATGATTTAAACCTGGGAAACAAACCTAAGTCATCCAAATATAGGAAAGTATGTGGAGACAATTTGAAGGGAGGTAATTTTACATCCATTATACTGTTTCTATGTTTCTCTTCCTTTGTTGCTTTACATCTTTAAAGCTAGTTGGAAAGCAGTTGAGTGGAGACTCACTGACTGAAACCCAGTGGTTGGATTTGGAAAGCATAAAGAGAATGGGTGTATCATGTATAAAAAATAGGTCTAAAGAGTAGCACCAAGACTGGTTTGTAAAGCAGAAAAGTCTGGAAGGTGCAGCAGGAGCCATGTGTGTTCTCTTTTTACAAGATGATAATGGAGCCAGTAAAAATAAACATTTGGGGTGAGGAAAGAGTAGTTCCCCTGATTCCTGCTGCCAGGTGGGAAAAAGAGCAAAACTGTGAATTTTGCTGTCAACGCAAGGTCACCAACAGCCACCGATACTATTTAGAGTCTGCAGATATGGTTATGTGTGTTCATAGAAAAAGAAAGAAGGGAGTAAAAACAAAAGATGCAGATGACAAGGAGATACCAGAATCAGGAATGAGATGATGACAGCTATTTAAGATAGGGATGGTCAACAAGTGCCATGAGGACTGGGGACATGCAAAGTAGGGCATGCAAATGGAACACAGGGACTACAAAGTCTTTTATCTGACTGATGAAGATGTATCTGACTGGTTGGCAGGTCAGCCCAGCTGAAGATATTACTGTATGCATATTATGAAGAGAGTGGAGGTGTAGACTCAGGTTAGGCCTGGCAAAACTTATTAGATCAAGTACAGATGAAGCTCTAGGCGACCATGACCATCTCAAACTATTTCCCTAGCTCCTTATTGTGCATAAATGTGACCTCTGAGAACACATGTGTTGGCCAATTAATCTTTAAGACATTATTTCAGTGCTTTAACATTTAAATTACTGGAAAGGGTGTTGATCTGCTTCTTCAAATCTAGCAAACACTCATTAGCTCCATTAGCGTTCAAAATGAATCTATGGACCGATTTAAATCCTGGAGCTGTTTTATGGACCTCAGTAGTTTTGTCACAGATTGCATTTATTTTTTTTTGATGGAAAATATGTTGGTAATCTTCTCTTCTTAATACCCAATCCATGATTCTACAACTAATTCACGTGCAGAGCTCTCTAACACTATGGATATGGGATGTCAGGTATGTTCTATACAATAAGAAAGAAAAAGAAAAGATTATACAAGGTTCCCCTTTCTTAGTAAGCAAGATTCTTTTTAATAATCAACCTAACAGAGGTGCTATTCATTTCACATCTCTGCAGGAAAGTGTTAACATAATAATGCTTTGTGATCATGTGTTAGTTATTAGGTTCATAAGGAGTATAATACTGTCTTAGTTGTAATGTTCATTAATACAGCAGAAAAAAAATGGTATATTAATGTGTGTTCCTTCAAGATTAGCCACAGAAAGTGAAAGTACAGTTCTCTGCTAATACAGTAAAATCTATTAAACCCATAACCCTTGTGCATGGAAAATGAATTATTTTAACAGGTTTGTTCCATTAATGGCTATTTGCTTAAGAAGGCTTCTTAGTATCATATGTTTTCTGCCTGCACACATAGAATTTTTTTTCCTGAGAACACATCTGTTTCTTTGACACAATGTGTTACTGTAAGCTACAGGGTTTTTCACATTATCTTGAGGATTTTCTTACAAATCATACATGTATAATGCTCAGAATGCTTTGAATATGTATTGGAATTCTGTGCTGAATCCAAGTTTGCTGGTGCACTGCAATAGTCGGAATAGCTCATGGTCCAGATTTACCTTTCCCTTCCCCAAAGTTACGTTGCCACAACAGAGGGCAGAGAGTATTGCAGCTATTGCTTCTCCTTCTCCCTGTTTTTCTCTCAACAGTGTACCAAAAAATCTTACTTCCTATGACAAGGAGCTTCATATCACCTACCTGTACCTCTATCTGTATCTACACCTCTTAGACTGGCTACAGAAGCAGAGTCTTCTTTGAGCTTTCTCTGTCCAGCCTGATCCACATCTTTTGCGATGCACTGACTATACCCTTTAGAGGAGCTTCTTCCTATTACTGCAGTCCTTCCTGGAGGGATGTTTGAGCTGAGACACTCTGTGTACCACCATGGAAAAGACTTTACTTTGGCCTAGTGTGCTAAAACTGCATTAATTGCAGAAAGAAAGTGCAAATCCATTTTATTCCCTGCACTTCTCTTGATGCAGAAGATGTTGATTCCCATCATTGATTTCCCAGTGGCCTGGGAGACACTCCACATCTGGAAGCACTACACACACCAACATGCTCCTCTAGATCCAGAGGCAGGGAGTGGGTGCAGGAGGAAACGCCTCTGTGCTAACGGGAAGAGGGCAGAGAAAGGGATCAAGCTGCTAGGGAAATAAATCCAGCTACCGTCTCTTCAGTCTTTTAAAGCAATGGAAAATAAGAAGGGAACCAATGTTGATGTCTTTCAGGGGTCACATATGGTTCCCACTGATGAAGCTGTCTGGGATTTTTTTTGTTCCCTGTCAGTATGAACCATGCAGTCTTGTGATGTTTATAGTTATTTGCTCTCGGAAACCTTGTGCAAGAAATTCATATACTTTGCCACGTCCTGTAGTAAGTGTTCATATCATTTCCTTCCAAAAGATTGATTCATAGTTTGCTGCAGCACAGTTCATCAAATCCTTAATACAGAGGTGAATGGATGGTAGTTTCTTTTTCATACAAACAATTGTAAGCCTGAATTTGGCTAGCAGCTATGCTTGTTGGATGAAGCATGACTGTTCAGTATTTGGTTTGTCTGCTATTGCCAGCAAACAATACGCTGGCAAGTGTTTACACTTTCTTTCTGTTTGTTGTTGTTGTTGTTTTTTGGTGCTATACAAAAGTAAGGATGAGTCCATAGTATATATGGTAATACTTGCATAGATGTAGAGGGTAAGGTTTAAAAGTCATTTCAGGTCATGCTTTTACCGTGTGCAATGTCTCTCTATACTGATTTGTTAGATTTTCCTAACATTGTTTAAAGTCAGTGAGGAACTTTTGCAGCTGACTCTTTCCCTTTATGTCTCCCTGTTTTGTTTTCCCTATTGGATTCATTTATGTCTCTGTTGACATTAAAGGATAATGACCAGGTAAGCATCATTTTCTAGCACAGAAAAGCAGTGAAGAGCCTGAGAATGCAATGGGATTTGAGTTCTGAGCACATTTCTTAGTTCCTTCGTAAGCTTCTGTCTATATTAATGTATTGCTGCACTTTGCAGAATAATATACTCATAAGGACTTCGTAGTCAGCTTTCCTTCTTCATTCTGAGGACCAACATGTTAGTTTTTCAACAGCTGTAATCAGGAAAATAAGAGCTTTAGAGCTTGCTTCAAACCCTGTATCTCTAGGCAATCTGCTGCTAGAAAGCTACTCACAGAGTTAGCATGAAACTATTCTAATTCTGTATTAATTGCTGTAATTAGTTTTTTTGCGTCATGATCAGATCAAGGAAGCCTAGAGAAAAAAAAAAAAAGAAAAAAAAAGAACCCTCGTTATCCCACACTCTCCTAAAATGTGACTGAATTTTGCTATCAAAGGCAAAGGCAATGCGGGTCAGACTTTTCCAGCAGGACAAAGCCCTTGACTTCACAGATGTCAGAGGCAGTTTGATTCCATTTGAGCTAGAGTCATTCTCAGCATGCTGTCCTGCATGCAGGCCCTCTGCTAATGTTTGTCAAGATGGGATTTGTTTGATTTCACTGTTTTGCTTAAATCCCTCAATATTGGAGGTTTTTCCAGTTTTTGTTATCTACAGGTAGACTCACGATTTCCTTACACAATCAGTGACAGCATATGTGTACAATGTACCTGCGAAGAATTATATACTCCACAGGTTTCTTCTGACCCACTTTGGCAAGCCGACTATTTGCAAAGCATCTGGTTGCAATCTGGGGGAAGCTCCCGGTCTGAATCTTAGGCTTATATCGTTCCCCGTGATGCAGGATGAGCATTCATTTATACTGCTCTTTCCTTTTACACAGCTGTTGTTTGCTATTTCCCTGTTATTAAATACTTGCACAAGGAAAGAAATATAAAAATGCTGATACTTGCCATTAACTATTTTTGATGCAACAACTAAGTCTGCCAACTGTATGAAGTGAATGCATTTTGTTAAGCACATCAAAAATGCATTTGTAAGAAAAGGCTCATTGGGTCATATAAGAAGGACACAGAGTACAGTGTTAGCAAAGTACCTTGGTTTCCCATCCATAAAATACATTTTTCTTTCTTTGGTTCTTTGTGTGCTTGAATTATTTAGACTGTAAACTTCCTATGCTGGGAACTGCCTCTTAATTACAACGTATTTATACAATGGCCATCCATCAGTAGAGAACCCTTTCCCAGCCACTCCTTTCTCTTGTATCTCACCACTTCCTTAATTTTGATTCTTACCTAAATGCAGAATCTTATAGATGGAAGCCTTTCTGCATCCTGTTCAATCCCATTCTTTCCCTCTCATCCTACACGACCTTCTCCAGATGGTACATCTACAGGAAAAGGAACAGATTTGGAAATGGCTGGTTTTCTTTGAATGGTAATTAAGCTGCATTAGATTCTCGCCAATACTTTAATTTGGGAACAGGCTAATCTGCTAGACCTGGGCAAGAAACTGTGTTTTGATTCAATGCGAGCTTTGGAAATGTAAACATTTTCATGGTTTGGATGAAATGTTGACATCTCAGGAATGTTCTCAACGTCCAAATCCAAGGAGCTAGGAGCAGTGGAGGGCAGGCTGGACTTGAACCAAGTCAACAAAAACATGTTTTTAACAGTATCAGAATGTTTCTTCCCCCTGAGTTCACACACACACACATATATATATATTTACATTTATATATAAAGTGAAACAGGTTAATTGGAACCAACCTGAAGAAGGAAGATGAAGTTAACTGAGCGTCTATATTTTGGCCAGGCAGGTCCAGACCCTCTTGGGCTTATATATGCTATTAATTAGCACTATTCCTCTACTTTCAGGAGATTTGAGGTAGGACATGAAGAAAAGGAATGCAGTGGTGTGTTAATCCACAAGCCCTTCCACTTGTCCCATAAAATCTCAGACTTTCCCTCTGATTTCAAGAAGAAAGAGAAAACTGGGTACTATAGTTCCAAAAGAGTTTAATTTCTCATAACAGTATGGATTTTTTAGGTGCATAAAAGGGTTAATACTATTGATGGTACAGCCCATGGAGTGGAAAATTAAGCTTGAAGTGTTCCAGTGTGTTTGTTTCAGTGTGTCTGGAAGGAGTGTCATTCTTAAGAAGTCTGGAATTTTCCTTTCCTTCAGTAAGTGACCATCTCTCACTGCAGGTGCCCCACCCCTCCAGCTCTTTGTACCAGAATACCAAGTGCTATTTACTGTTGTCCTTAATTATATTTAGAGATTTTTCTGTTTCCATACATCTTATGGACCTCTGTGGGAAATTTGCTTGAGGAAGAACTATCGGATTGGGTTGTAGAGTTATTAAATATTAATAGGCAACGAATTTCAGATCACCCAAATTATAGAAATACTATTCCTAGCCATGTGACTATCACCTCTCTCTTGCTCTGCTTTTTGGAAGCAAAGGATTAAGATCTCTCACACATTAATTTGTGATGATACCATCAATCATTCTTTGAACAGTGAACTATATTACTTAAGTCTCCACATTAGAAGAGCTCAGTTTATCTGTTGGTTTGTCCGTATCACAGGATCTGTGGTGCGGTATCAAACCATTAGATTTATCTTCCCACCTAGTGCAATATGTGTAGGAACTATAGCTCCTAAGAATGCATTTCAAAGCTTACGCATCTATAGAGACATTATGAAACTCAAACATTTTTTTATCTGAAATTCCCCAAGCTCACCTCTTAAAAAAAATTCTAAGCAGTGAGGCAAATAAGTCTTCAAGAAGATTGTTTTATGAATACATAAGCTATACTCTGTCTTTTTAAAGAGTAGAAAATCACATAAATGACAGTTCCAGAAACTGTAGATTTATGACTTTTTTTAACTTTCCGATTATGTTGGCAACGACTAAAAAAATAAAATTTTGTAATTTTGAGGAGAGAATAATGTACTTTTTTATTAAAATAGAAATGACACACTGCTGCATATCTAACTTGATTTAGTGTTTTTATTAGTTATAGAACTGTTTTAATACCTCACTAACTATTGCTTTCTCCCTTAAGGTTTTCATTGTTCTCATACCCTAGAAACAAATTGATAATTCTGAAAAAAATAAAGTATTTCTTGGTTGTTTGCTAACAGCAGAATAGCAATCAGTCACCACAGGGTTACTACAATGGGCATCATTATATCTGGATCCTTATCAATTTCACTATATGGGTAAGTATTATTGCTGCATACCGGAACTCCTTTGGTGTTATTGCTTAATTTTAATTGTGATTGTAAAATGTGAAAAATGTGGATCTTTAAACCACAATTAAACACCTGCTATACTTGTTGTGCATTGGCATTTAAAGATATATTGAGTATTTAAAATCTGCTGATTCAGATATTACATTGAGGGGGGAAATAAAAAAAACACAGGGATTGGTTTGAAAACAAATGTTTGCTTAAGGAAACAGTTGCCGGGAAATTTAATTTAGCCAAATACGTGATGCAACATCTGAACCTTAAAACACCGTGAAGAGTAAATTTTGACGCCGTGCTGTTTCTCATGCAGCTCGAGAGAGGCTGCCAGTCCCTCACAGCTTCCAAGAATCCCACTGTCCTGTGTGTGTCCCTCTGACATCCTGCTAATGGAAAATCCTGCACTGGAAAACACCTGCCCAGCATTAACAAGATGCAAATGGCAGAAACAGCAGAGTGTCAAGTTGCAGAGACACAAAGAAACAGAAAAAGCCACTGCTGACTGCTTCCAAATTCTTATTTCATTCAAGAGCGAAAGCATTTCTAAATTGCTTCTGGTTCTGAGGGGAGAAACCCAGCAAAACCCATGAGTACATGCTTTTCTTTAAACATGTGAGCAATCCGAATGAGTTAAAGCTAAGCACACACTGCTGTGCTTTGCTGGACTTGGATCTGTTTGTGGCACAAGGCGGTTTAAATCTAGCAGGCATAAAGGGAGGCGGCTGTTCAGTACAATTAAATCTGCAAGCAGCCTGTGCTGCGAAGCCTGGCTCGTGCACCTTTCCGCATCCCCTCTCTTCCCCCACCATAACTACAGCTTGGAAAAATTGTTTGGTTTGAGAAAATGACAGATTTATCCTGTCCATAAAGCCTGTTTTTTAAATGTTTGAGGGAAAGTTTGATTGTTCACAGACATTGAAAAATCAATAGTATTTAAAGTGTTAATTTTTGCCTATTACTGTTTTACTGTTTCATGTTTCTTTAGCCACTTTAAACCTGGGGGGGGGGGGGGGGGGGGAGGGGGGTTGTCGAGAACAAGGCATCAACACTTCCATCTTTGCTGTTCTGGTGGGAAGAGTTTTCCATGCCCTCAGCCAGCTCTCCCTCATTCAGGAAGGGTGTTTGTGGGAGGGCTTTTGCTTCATGAGTTATGAGCTGGTCAGGTAAGGACCTCAAAACAAATGCCCACGCCTCGACCCCAAACCAGCAGCTCTGGGAGACAACAGGTTCTCTCTTTAGGAGGGGGTAATGCACAGCATTTTTCTTCTGCTGTAGAAGAGAACTTGGTCTTTGTGGTCTCACAAGCAGGCGACCTTTGTTTTTGGAGGTGCATTGCATTAGGTTTACATTTCTTGCCGTACAGACACCTGGGAGCATTCTCCTCCTTCTTGCCTGTGTACTTCTAGTGAGTTTGCAATGAACTTGGACACTGATTCGACACGATCTGCTGTCAGCCTCTCGCTGCACACCGGCTGATCAAAACACCTCCCTTCCCCTTCCTGGGAGAGTGGGGCTCCCAAGGGTGCTGCACAGCCGCTATCATCTCCTGCTTACCAATGTGAAACTAGTGAAATCTGGCTACTAAGCCTGGAAAAAACAACAGTGAATTGATAGACTAACCTACGCAGATGGCATAATAAATCTGCAAGTGTTATATTTTAATTTACTTCCCCAAATAGTACTTCAGTTTGGAAGTACAGTACCCCACAACTCCTTTCTGCAGAGGCCAAACAGTTCCTCAAATGCCTTACTACAAATAAATGATTTAAATATCTTCTGCTTATTTTATAGCAAGTCTTGGCTACCAGTACACTTTCCTGTCAGTCTTCAGTAATGGCTTGTGTCAGGTGAAGCCTCCTGGGAGAGAAACGGGTTTATCGTTAAAAGTTTATGGGAACATCTCCTATATCTCCAATGTGTGTCATAGGAAGGGATTATTAAATATGGAATAAATAACAGGCAACCATATTACTGGGCTTTGATTCCATCGAGGGGCTCCATTTTCCAGAAGCAGGTTCAGCACCGATGAGAGCTGTCAGGGAGCCAGAGCGGCGCAGGCCAGGCCTAGGGCCTGTGGCCAGCCATGCCAGGGGACAAAGGGGCAGGCCCAGGCAGTGCAAAGTTTAGCAAAGCTAATCCAAAACTAGTGCCTGGGGCCAGCTCCTGCCTCTGCAGACTGTGGGCTGCGCTGCAGACGACCGCAGGCGTGCTTTGCTTCTGCAGGGAGATCTCTAAAGCCCACCAGGAAAATGGTCTGACTCAGAGGGCTCCTCTGATCCCTCTGCTAGGCTAACTCCGCTAGGGCTCAGGGGATGTGTGGCATATTCAGGCTTATATTTTAAGCCTACACCTTTATAGCACAAGGCCTATCAATTAATTTAGCTGCTCTTGTGTCAACTTTGGCAGCTTTATAAATTGGAAAAAGAGATTCATGATCTAAATCCAGCCCCTCACTCTGTGATGCGTTGATGCCTATAATTCCTCATAGAAAATATCTTTCCTGAAGTCTGCAATGTGTTATAATCTCTAATTATGAATATGTTCACAGAATTTGTTCATCTCAAGATGCACTTGTGCATCTGTTATTTATGCACTATACATTAAACTTTACATATAGCTTTAGAAATATTTCTGCAGATGTGCACTTGTACTTAAAAGACCATAGAAAATGATACGTTAAGCTGTGTGACGAGGTCTGTGGGTAGGGATTGTAAAGCACTGCAAGGAGCAGCACCATCTTTTCCTACAGATGAGTTGCAGTGAGGGGCATAAAGCCCTCTGCTGAAGCCCTGGGCACAGTCGGGCTTGCAGGCTCCTGCATGTACGGACTCCTGGTCCTCACGGCAGGCCTGGTGCGGAGGGCAACCTCAGGCCACCCTTGAAGATGATGCAGCAATAACGCAGTGTGTTTGTGAGGGCAAGAAAGCCTGGCACTGTGCAAGAGAGACTGTAAACTTATTAGGGAGGCCGAACTTCATGTTTAAATAGCACATAATGCAGTGGGGACTGGTCCCTGCCTGGCACTTTTAATTGCTGCTGTAATAATAATACAAAAAACAGAACCACTGCTCTGGATGCAGCCATATAAAAAATGATAAATTGTTTTTCTACTTGTTTGCCTATTGTAAAGTAATACTGTCAGTATGGAATTTATTTAACTGGAATAAAAATCCTCAAATGATTACCTTAAAATCTGAAGGGAAAAAAATACAATCCAGCACTAGTCACTACAAGAAAACTAGATTTAAAGCTAATATAACTTAAAAATAAATAAATTAAAATATTAGAGGGCCAGTAAATACATAGTGTACAAAAGCGTACTTATCTTTAAGTGCATCCTAAGGTCTCCTCTGGGTCATAGGTCACTTCAGTGCCAGAAGGACAGGAATGCCACCTTAAGGCTGTGACTGCTTCAGGACCCTTCAGGTCTTTGTTACAGTGCTTTGCTGGAATGGAAGTATTAACTAACAGTTTGTGATAGGGCAGATGGTCTAGATGTCAGATTATTTTATATGTTAGTCTTCCTTCTACAGACTAGCTAAGGATGCACACAGTTCACAGAGATGAACCCTGTGAGATTGTGAACATTTTTAGAAAGTGCTGAGGGTCTTTCATTCCCAAGGCAAGTTAATAACTGCCTGAACAGAATACAGATTTTTATTTTATTTTATTTTATTTTATTTTATTTTATTTTATTTTATTTTATTTTATTCATTTTATTTATGTATTTATTTTGTTTGTGTGTTTTTGCACTTTACAAACAAAAGGTTTTTCTCCCCAGAGAGTGAAGAGACCAACAGATCTACACAATGCACCCAGCATTGCCTCAAACAGACATTTGCTTGTTAATCTGGAAAATAAGTGTGCTGTAGGTTTTCTTTTCACTTTACTACACTATTTTGCTTTTCGTGTTGTTTATGTGATGCTGGATGATAGAAGTACCTGAAATATTTTGAGACTGGCTGAAAAGTCTTCCTTGCTTTGCCTCGGGCACCATATCTTTATGGAATCACAGAAGCTAGAGATTGTAAAGGTCTTTTGGGTCATCATAATCCTCCACGTGCCGATGCTGGATTGACAATCTTTTCTTTTCCTGTGAAAGCTGCTGGAGATATGGTATTACAAGGAAATTTGCGCTTTAATAGTACACATTTTCATGAAAGCTCAACCTGATTTTGTCTCCGTTTATGGTCCAGATATATACTGTACTATACAGGCTATCCAAAATTACAGCAAGAAGTCGTGAATGATGTAGGAAATGAAAAATTCATCACAAAGAACTAGGAGGTAGGCAGAGCTGTGCCGCACTCTACCTTTTGATATTAAACTCAGATATAAGCAGGAAAGGAAACTGGACTCAAAAGGTCTCAAGCAAAAATAAACCCCTAAGAATAAAACTCATAATAATAATAATAATAATAATAAAACTAATTTTAAAACTTTTGGTTTTAGCATATCTTGAAAATGTTCATTCTCTCCCATTAAAAAAAAAATTCACTTCCCAGCTGAGGACAGCACTTCTAAATGTGGCTTTGTCCCAAATCAAGACAAACTGAAAGGGCTTCTGACAGTTCTGGGAAATGCTAGATTATTCACACCAGAGAAAGCTGTGTTTTGTTTTTTTTTCCTTTTTCTTTTTTTTCTTTTTTTCTTTTTTATTTTCACAGGGGGTGTGGAATCACTCATTCTAGGGCTGGCAAGTAGCATATATAGAATTTATAAGTAATGTACATACTAAAAAGAAGTCTTCTTATTTACTACAGGTGGCCTCTCAAGATAAAATCAGGTAGAAGGTAGGCAGCATTTAGCACAGCATTACTGCAGCTATTCTGCCCTGGTTTACTTTCACCCATTGTGTAAGCATTTGATCCCACACTGTTGTGGGGGAATAGTGAATGTCAGAAATTTCCATAAGACAGCATACAATCCTTCCACATTCCATTTGGGCACATGGATTTCTTAATTGCTTGCAGAACCCTTAAATATTATCTTCTAGGTTGTGGAGACCACATGGATTCCTCCCCAGGCAAAGTATATGCAGTGTGTGAAGAGACCTGTTTCCCTCACCGCTTAAAGCTGGGTGTGTTCTTCAGCACCTTGCAGAATTAGAGCCATAATCTTTATCAACATCAATAGCGACTGCTTACATGGTCTCCTTGCAAAATATAACTTTTTAAAGATGTGGCCCTGGGAGTTTATGCAGGTCAGCAAAACATCCACACTGGGCAACGTTCCCTGCTCTCTGCAAACTCATTACTTAAAATCACGGTTGTAGCTCCAGTCCTGTACACATTTACATTTGCAAGTGAACACCTGCATCTAACATGTGAGTTCCTACTCTTCACATAGTAGATGGCCTCAGATAATTTTTATTATTTTTTTATAGGCAATTTTGTGGTGATCAGACTACTGTAAAGAGAGACCTGCAATGACCTATTTTTTTTTTCTTCTTTCAGACATATAATCTGAGGTTTCCCTTGTGGGTGGCCCTTCTTTCTTTTGTGCCATTGTAATTTCTTCATAGGTGGTACCTGACAAGTCCTTTTTTACCCTTAGAGTTTTTTGTTCAGATTCCATTCACTTCAAAATATCATTACCATTGCAAACAAGGAAAATGTGTTTATCAGAAACTGCAAACTCCTTTAGGGCCTCATAGGATTAATCACGGTTATAAAGTTTTATTAAACACAATTTTTGTTTAATGACAAGCTCCACCAGTCCTTCCCATTCCAAACCAATCCTGTCCTAAGGGTGTATCTAGCACAGCAGATTGTTTTCAACAGACTCTCAAGACAATCCCTATTACTTTGTCATGCACAGAGATATTTTTCTTCCTGGATAATTTGAACTTCCTTAAAAATCACATCTGTTTCATACTTTATTTATTTGTAATTTAAATCCTTAAATTGAATCTTTCATTACTAACATCTGGGCTTGAAATGCAGCCCACTTGAAAAAATACAAATTTTGTTTTATTTGTAGTTACCCCCCTTCACTCAGTAGCATTGGTACAAACATTCCCTGGCCAGAGGCAAAACAGCCGGGTATCTTAAAGCTGTGATGCCGTACCACGTGTAATATGGCTCACTTGAATGTCCCTGAAGTGACTGGCAATTTGCCCAGAATTAGACTGAATGCAAGTAATAAGCTGTAGAAATTCCACAATATTGACAATTAGATATCTCTATACAGCAGCAGCTGTGTATTGTTCTCATGGTATATTCCTCTCAAAGCACCTCCTAAAAAAAGGGAAAAGAAAACCTGGCAGAAGGTTGCAGGCAGCCGAAAGGTAATATACATTGTATAAAATATCTCCCATTTAGACTAATAGGAACGTTTCTATTAGTACAGTTTTCTGCAATAGAAATAATGGCTGAAACAAAATGCTGAGGAATTTTGAGTTTATAATACCACATCTGTACTGCAAAAAATGCTACATTTTATACATGCTTTCTGAGGAAGATACATACCCTCTCTTTCCTTTCATCACAAAAACGGGGAAATGGGAGCACGGGTTTGCCGTGAGATGCTGTTTGGGAAAAAGCTTCACCAGTCCTTTTGAAAATTACCCCCCAAACGAAAAAAGACATTAGGGTCCCGCACACAAGGATCTCTGTGAGGCACAGCAATATGACCTGGATGAGAAAAGAGGAAAAGCTTTAATTTTTTACCTGATTTGAAAAAATACAGATAGCTCTGAGGGACTTGCTGTAATAAATACATTTATTTCCTATCAATTCTCAATTCTCTCATGTTTCAAAGTTTATTTGTCAGCCTTTCTACAGAAAATGTGGAAAATGAATTCACTGAACATTTATTTTATTTTACTCACAAGAAGCAGCTGCCCACAGTGAACGGATTCAAATTTTATTTTTTAAACTGTACTTTTGAAGTTTGCATTATGAGCTATTTATCTTTGATATTTTGCCCAGTGGATATCAGTGGAGCTTGTTTCTGTCTGTTGCTAAGCTTGTCAAACTTTGGTTTTTGTATCTGCCTTTATGGTAACAGAAATGATCATTTTTAAAATAAGCTGCAGTTTTTTTCAGAAGTACCATAAAACTGAGGGAACAATAAGATGTCAAGTTTTATATTGCAGATGCTAATTTATCAAGCTAATTACCAACAAAATGCAACTAAATTGCTGATAATCTTGAGACTGATTAATTCAGCAACAGAGATATTGATGAGCATTTAAAGGTTAGGGATAGGAGTGTTATGATGCAGGATTCCCTTCCTACTCCTGCACTTGCCATCTAAGAAGAATTATCTTAGCACTGCATGGCTTCTACAACATTTTGACAGAGACGTGTGCTGTATGCCAAACAAATCGCTGGAGCAAGGAAAGCCCAGTTTGTGCATTTCCCTACATGTTACAGCCACCCCGAATATTGCTGAAACACAGGGAAACATTTTGCAGGGCACGTGTATCCACGCTCCCTGCTCTGTCACACATACCCCTGACATTTTCATTTCCTGTTCTATATTGCCTCCTTTTGTGCAACTTTGCTGCCTTTTTTCCCTGGAAAAAAAGTAAAATAAAATAAAATACAGTACAAACAGAATAAAAAGTCATGACTTATGGTCTTCTCTATTGACTCAAGCAGCATGGGAAGAGTGGGTGATGCCTGAATCCATCAGTTCTTTGACTAGAGATGATGTTTCTCCCTCGGCAGTGGGGAAAGCTGGGCTTCAGCTGAACTCTGGGTGCTTCAGCTGCTGAGTCAGTGCCGAATGAGGTCAGTCACGACGCATGCTTCTCGGAACCAGAGATGGGGCTGAAACGGCCCCAAATGGCATTGGCTGGGCCCTTCTGCCAGCAGCATAACATTAGGTCCCTTCGGTGCCGAATGTACTCCAATAAAGGAGGTTAAAAAGCCAGTTCATTAATTGGCTCCAGTACCGACTGCGTCCCTTTTATAACCTGTGTTATCAGCAGAAGTACAAGTGTGGCGTGGCAAGGAAAATGATTATGGAGGAGATTTCCTGGGAGAGGAATTAGCTGGCTCTGGTGGCGATCTCCGTTGTAATGAGCACACTGCCATGTTTATGAATGTAGTTACAGACCACAGCCACGGAAAGCGCGGATCTCCTCCGCCTCCCTGAGCAGCTTCATCCAGGTTCTTGAAGGGTTAATATGCAGTTTACTATTGAATAACATAAAATGAGCTGTAAATAATGTAATGATATGTATTGTTAAGCTACATATACTGTACCAGGTGCAAGTACTCCCACTCCTCACTTAGATATAATCTGGGGCAGTCAACAAACACAGATGTATTTTAACAAAAAGAAAGAGAGACAGAAAAAAGATAAAGAAAGGATGAACAAGAAAAAAATTAAAACATATGTAAGATAATTTAACCGAGATAACGATCCAGGTAAAACCTGGCCTATTTTTCAGAGCCACTTCAACTGTGCCGTGTAAAATACAATGGCATTTTGACTTGTTTTTGGAACATACATGAGCCAAACACGTGTGGAAACACCTTGACAGGCCTTTTGTATAACTACAAGAAAACTGATAATCCCAAATCAATTACAAGGGGGAAAATATGAATCTTTGAATACTAGTAATTATAATGGTTATTTTTCACTTTTGTAGCACCTGCAAATGATGCACTGTATATATGACAATGATTCAAAAAGCCCTAATTAACTGTTTATTTTTTTCTTCTTGTTTGCTGGCTGTAACCAGTCTGCATTAATTGACAATTTATATGTGTGTGTGTGTGTGTATAGATAGAGATGTATATTCCACCCCCATACCCCTCCCAAATCTTTTCTATTACTTCCAACTGCCTGGAAATCACATGTGATTGAATTTGCTTCTTCTAGGTCAGTTCTTAAAGCCTCATTGGAGTCTCTTTGCTGAACTTCCAGTAACACTCAAAGGATGGAAAGGCATGGTAGGATATTCTGGGCTGATCCTACCTAGTGGGGACAACTGCGGTCCCTTCTGTAGCATGGTGACACGGCTCCTGACTAATAGTGCCAGTCAGAATTCCTAACTGCTCCTACCAAATGCGAGAGAGCTGATTTTGGAAGACCTCCAGCCACGGCTTTCCACTGCTGACAGATTACTCTGGGCTATTCATGGAGTAAGATTAGCCTGACCACCATGAAGGAAACTCTTTGTTCCGTGTCATTACCTAGGATGGGTTGAACCATGCTAAGGCAAAGCTGCATTGGTGAGCTGAATTCGTACAGCAATTGGATCAGCGATCATTCCGAAATTATGCTATTATGGTCTGAGAGAGCGGGGGTGGTGGATTCGTCGGGGTTCTAGGTGGGGAATGTGAAATGAAGCACTGTGCGGCAGCGGGAGCGCAGGGACAGCTTGCAGTGGGCGCCGTTAAGGGCTTTTAATGTGGGTGCGAGCGCGCAGTTGCCATAAAAGCGAAAACACAGCGGAGCTTTGCATTTAAATGAAAACACAGCCGTGCCCAGGCAGCGGCCAAAGGGTCCCAAGCCTTGGGTAGGCACTGCACGGCCGAGAGGCTCCAAAGGCACCGACAGAAAGCCGGCCGAGGCCGGTGAGAAGGCACGACAGCGCCACACAACGCGAGCGCAAGATGGCTGCTGTAACCATCTGCAGGACATCAAAGTCTGCTGCCTGATGGCAAGTGGGCTGCCAAAGCTTCTAAAGGCTTTGGCGCCTGCATGTAAATCGGATGCAAACTGTCCATCTGCTGCATGGCACAAGTGACAGCTGATTCTTTTTGCAGTCCGTAAGATGAACTAGACCTAAGCCAATCCGTCCCTGTTCCTAATCACACAAGGTTTGTCCTACCAGTTTCATTAGCCAGACACACGAGATACAGTATGTGGTTTTTCATTTTGCTCAGTACGTGACACTATAAAAAACAATGCTGGGGATGGGCTGTGAAACCAAAGGGGACACACTGCTGCTACTGCAGAGAAAGCATATTGGCAATGTTCAAAGCATATTGGGGCATAACAGTAGTCTAAAAACCCCAATATGGATTAGGACAGCTGACCAGATGTCTTGACTGACATTTTTTAACACGATTCAAGGGTGTCCCTACAGTACATAAATGCAAACTATACATCTGTGTACTTTTTTTTTTTTTTTCCACTGGAAATACCATACATGGATGCTTTGATTGTAGCTGACAGTTCCAGTGTGAGGAGAGAGCTGTACAATGCTGGGGCTCCAGCCTTCTCCGAGAAACTCACTGGAAAAAGTTTGACTTGGGTCCCTGTGCAAACAGGCACGAGAGCTGTTGCCTTCAGTGGAAAGTTACCTACCTCCTCTCCTCATCAGATGGGTGGTGGGAACTTGCTGGGATGCTGTGTTGAAAGTGGGGGAAGAGATGTGATATACTGTTATAATAAGGGAATGCTGTTCTTTTCTAGATGGATCTCACATTTGGAAACTAGGATTGCTATCAAAACATAATCAGTCAGCTGTGCAATTGTTTGTGTGAGAGAGGGAGTAGGGACAGTAAAGCTGGGGAAAGTGCTGCAGGTATGTTGAGGAGCAAGGAACAAAGAGGAAGAAAGAATAAAGAAGTTTCTAATTTCTCACTTCTTAGTCTTTAGGGCAGAGGTCAAAAATGAAATGTATGAAGACATCCCCCACCCAGCCTTCTCATTACGTTTATCTGGAGAAGCAGCAATATTCAGTTTGAACCAGACAGAGCCTGAACTGCCTGCCCCATGTGTTTGTGTAAGCCCCGCCAGTGTCGCTCCCCTCCATTTGCCAGCAGCCATGCATGTGCATGCTTCCACCCATATGTAAACTTGTGTCTGTACTTGCTCTCCTTTGGCTTCTTGTACGTTGCTGTTACAGCATTAAGAACTGTGCAGGTAAGAGCTGTCTCCATACCTGACAATCCTGCACCCAGCCCTGTGCTGGTCCTCTGCATCTTGAGGTGTGGTGAACGCCTTTCTCAATCTATTTTATTCCAAAATATTATTATTCTCACATGTCCCTGCCTCCGAGTATAGGGAAAACTGAAATCTTGCCTTCCTCTATAGTGGGGACCTATTTATGTGCTCATCAAGGACTCTGCTCTGTCCCTGCTAGGCTTTGGCATGGAATTTGCTCTTCTGATGCTCTTTGTTAGCGTAACAGAGGGACTAAATTTATAGTGTTTGCACGGACGAGCACATAACCAAATAAACCAGTTGGTTTCAGTGTATACTCTTTGGTTTCCTGGTAAATGTAAAGTAGTGTCTAAATTTATGTTTGCTTTGATCCAATTGTTGCCTTCGTAAACCTTGCCTTTTCATGGCGACCAGCTCCAAACTGCATGCAGAAACAAAAAATGTCCTTATAAAGCAAAAGGCCCTGCAGTGACAGTGAGGCCACAGATAAAGTCCTACCCAACATCTGCAGGGATGTTTTCTGCTGTGCCGGCTGCTTGGCTGCACGATTTATGGAAACACAATTCTTATTTAGCACTTTTGATAACATAAAGCTTGTGCCTGCTGGTGATGAACCTTACCGGCTCTTAAGTTCAACTTTTATGTATCCGTCCAGATTTGCAGTGTGTCTTTAAAAGACACGCTCCCATGACTTCAGTTACCTTTTTGCCTATACAGACATTGCGTATTTACCCCGTGTTTAGCTCTGGTGCCTTAGTTGAGTCCAAGGTTAAAAAGTTTTTCTGTGGAATTGTTGAATGATAAATGTACTGCTCTGGAGGTTGGATGGATGCCTCTGAATCCTTGCTGCTGCAGTGGTGAAACCAGAGGATGTCACAGAGGCAGCAAACCCACAATCTCCCCCATCCTCTGCCTGCAGATGTCCTTCATGTGGCTATGAAAGGCTCACTGATGTTGGTGCGTCTCTTGGCCAGCAGCCTCCCAGGCCAGCCTCCCTCTGGGCTTCAGCCTCCCCCAGCTGCAGCTCATCCTCCACTGCCCAGGAAGGCAGCAATGCCCCGTGGAAAGGATTTTCCCATTGTGCAGGTGAAAGCTGGGAAGTGTGTGCCAGGGCATGTGGCCCGTGCACGCTCCACCTCGTTCAGGCATAGCCGATGCCTGCTATGTCAGTCACTTACATTAGGAAGGTGGAAAGAATGAGAAATGAGGTAGATAGTGTTTTAGAGGAGGGTGCAAGCCTCTGAAAATCTAGCTGTCTACTGTCATGTGAATGGCATTGAAGAAAAACCTCTATTCTTGAACACAGAAAATCGCTCTTGGTCTGTGCAGTGATAAGCACCTTCATAACTAAAAATTAAATACTTACACTGGCAAGCTACTGATAATGTGCTAACATGACTTTTATGCTTACACTGTTAACTATAAAACTGGTGATATGAAATAAAGAGTGCTAATAGCATACATTGAACTGCTAAGGTACACCACAATTCATTTGTCTTTCCCCAAATGACCTTACTCTTTGCTGGCTGATGGAAAATCACTGATGGAAAATCACAGATGTGAAAATGGCTGGGATGGAACATAAGGGAATTTTCTTTCTTTTTGGTTCTGTGCATATACTGCGCCTTTCAGACAGGGCCTGAGATTGCTGGGATTTTACAATGAGATTGTAGGCCCTACTGCATATCTGCACTAAATGGAAGCGTGTGTAAATTGCTGTCATGCTGGTGCATCAATAGATCAGCTTATAGTCCTTTTTAGACTCTCTTTGTCTTATTACTTTCATTCTATTCAGGAGCTGAGCATCAAGATGGATACCTAAAATACAGGTTTTGATGTACTGATCTGCAAATATACCTCTGACTTCCACTTGTGGGCTATTAAATCACACAGATTTGTCTTCCTGGACTTTTCTTCTTATTATTTCCATGAGAAAACCTATTCCTGCAAGCTGGATGGGGATTTTGACCCACCAAAATCTCTGACCTGGGAATGTGCCTGTCACCAATGGTTATTGGAATACCCACTCATTCATGCTAGACATCTAACTCAGCAGCTCTGTAAAAATAAAACACATTGCAACATCCATTTCAAAGCAATTCTAGGAGCCTCTGAAAAGTACGCTTCCCAACATCCCTGAAAATAAGAATTAATGCTATATCTTGACATAAGATGCAGAAACACAGATAACCTATTAGCTAAGGATGCCCCATTTGTTCCCCCTACCAGAAGCCTTACTTAGAGCATGAGGAAGGGAAAAATAACTCTCTTACCTGTATCAGTGAGTGATGTAAACAAGGGTACAGACATTGAATAGGTGAGTGATGCCATCATACTGTAGTCCAGGGACCAGGGGACATTTGTGGGAATGATGGGAGGCAGGGGTACGTGCTGGTGTTTGACTGAACTGCAGACTTGCCTTGAACCCATGCCAACCATGCTTCAGCAGACATGTGCAGAGGGGCCATTTAGCATTCGTCTCCCTTTTATTGCAATGAGGCTTAATACGCAAATGGGGGAAAAGGCTCTTAACTGTAGAGAGGAAGCGTTTTCCATTTTCTTTGATCTCAGTTCAGATCTGTTATTTCATACTTTTTGACTCCAAATGAAAGAACTCTGTCTTCTATATATATTATGCTTTGCCAGGACAGAGACAGTTTTTCACAGTCTAGTAGTTACAAATGGTGCAATAAATACACGGGGGTGTGGTCAAGTCATAGGGGTAATAAATATATATTTGGTTGTATATATTTGTTTCATTCAAGACTCAGCATTATGCCATATCTTAAACAAAATCATCTAGCTGTCTCTCTGTCCATCCATCCATCTGTCCCTCCAATGTCAAGGTTACTTAAGTAGGACAAGGCTTCTAAATGTGGAGAGTCTTTCTCTAACACCTAAACTAGGGGCCAAATCCTACGGTCTCCACTCAGTTTCACTCAGACAACCTCCTTCTCTTGGCTGCCTTCCCAATGCAACAGAGAGGTGTTGTAGCCTGCATGCTGGCCCTCTGCTAGCACACATTATTGCTCAGGCTGTGGAAAGGTTGATTTGTATCCGTCCTTCACACTGCGGCAGTCCAGTGTGATCCTTGCCTGGCATGAGCTTCTCATATGATACCAGCTCCTTTCGGGCTAGTTTTTGTGCAGCGTTAACACAGCACAAGGGCTTTTCTTGTGGAAACAAAGTGGCTCCTGACAAGATTAGGGAAAACATTGGGGACACTTTTCATTGACATTTTACCTGAGGAAAAAGAAGATTACGGCATGCTCAAAGTAAATCACACAGCACAGGGAATGTCCTCATTTTAGACTGCAGAGCAGAGAGCTCGTGTGCTGCAATTGCTAAGGTAATGGTTGCTGCCGCTCAACTGTTTCCTCGAAATGCAGCCACTCTGCCTTTTTATTTTTGGGCACTTTTGCGTGCATAATGATATCCATCCATTTAAAGGCAAATGTCCTCATAGTTTTAATGGGCTTCTGCTCATGGCATACTGGCAGATAATCTCTTTACTTTGATTTTTTTTTTCTTTCTTTCTTTTGTAATTTGGAGCTAGTTGTTGACTTGGCATGACTCTATTGGAAGCACAGGTTACCTGCGTCCTCCAAACAGCTGCCCAGCATCTTCCCGAACAGGACCTCTCCGTGTACATTGTGGAAAGATACAAATTTTTATGGTATAAGTGTTTTTACAATAGATTTATCACATAAATAGGGAATGGAAGAGACCTTGCCGGTCTGTTAATGTGCCTCCCTGTAATATTAAATTATTCTCCAGAGTGCATTTTCTAGATCCACGGACAGTCTCATTTTAAATGTCACAAGTGACAGGGTTTGCACAGCTTCTTATGAGACTCTTCATAGCTATATGGCCACAGATGCCTTTCAAATATTTACACATCCTCTTCTTCCTCACTTAGTTTTTATTCAAGCTGACATGATGCATACATGCATTTCATTATCTTTTTTTTTTTATTATTTTCTGTTGTCTCTGTGCCCTAGAACACTATAGGTCTTTCTGAATCCCTCTCCTTTTTGCTACTATCTTTCCCTATTAGTTCCTCCTGTAAAATTAAAAACTTTATAACATGCAGTTTTAAAGTACTCTTTTTCTCTCTTGCTGTGAAGCACAGTTCAGTCAAGCACTGCCTAACCTGTTGCTTCTGCACCCACTGTTATGTTCAGCACATTCCTGGGGCAGGGGGGCTATATTTATTGTTTAATGCCTGACGCAAAGATCAAAAAGACATTTCTGTAATTTTAAAAGAGTTGAATCGTTTCCAGATGTCCATTTTACTTACATAACAATATATGTATGGAAACACCGCATTACAGAAAAAAAAAAAACACAAAAAAATAAAAACACAAAAACAAACAAACAACAACAAAAAAAACAGAAAAAACACCATAATTCTGAGGCAAAATTCAAATAATTATTAGCCAGATTTATTAACTTTATTTTCTTCTTTTCCACTAAATTAAAACATGAGAAATTGTTTTCCTCTTCAGCCGCTATGATTTTCTCTGCTTCTTGTACTTCCCAATTAAACAACATGTGTGAATTTACCTCCATTTTCAGATCATTAATAAAGTTTACTGAGTTAGATTCCAAACAGGCTTTTGGAGTATATGATAGTTGTAATACTTTATGTTATGGTGCATCTTCAAAGCTGAATATAATGAGTCACAGAGTCTACCTGTAAAATTGTGTCTGGAATGAGTTGAAAGGGGAATCATATTTTTTTAAAACAAAAATATTTTTTGCAGAAGCTCTGAGTAAAAAAAAAAGCGATATTTCTTAAATCTAGCTATCTCCCAGCTTTGCTTTTTTGCATTAATTTTTTATTTAAAAGTTTTTCATTCCACTTGGCTTGAGAACCTTGCAGTAAAGTGCTTCTAGGATCAAAGGAAGTTATTTTTATAGTATTACCTCATTTTCTTTTATTAAAATAGAGAACAGCTTTAAGTTATACATATATTTGGTCAAAAAGATGGGAGCCCTAACCGTACTTTCAGTATTGTTCCAAAGGCACAAAGGAAGATTTAAGCATTAGGTGACAGTCATTTAGGTGGACACAGGACCTCATCTGCAACAAAACAACACAACTCTTTGTGCAGTGGCAGAAAATCTCCATGTTTTTTTCAGAAATCCCATCTCATAGGCAATAGCAATATTTTCATATGATGTAATTCAAAATAAGGGCCTTGCCTTTCATTTTATTAGTTGCGTTGGAGTTTAGGGTGCTCAGGAAATGAAGGCCAGGGCCCTAGGTAATAGTCTATTCAGGTCAGGAAGGCTAATTAATATGCAGACTCTAGCTGTGTTTCCCGTGTTGTGTTAGAAGACTTGGTTTATTTGGTCAATGACAAGTGCTGTCAATGGAATAAAAGATTCAGTATTCCGAATGGCAATATTTTCTTGCTCATATTCATGTGAGAGGGTGAGAAGTGAGTCCTTTACAAATTTGGGATAATACTTTTTTTTTTTTAAAGAATTACATCTGAAAGAGAAATAATCTGTATTATGCACTCATCTAAACAAGGATGAAGGGAGAAAATTTTGAAATTTATTCTAGTATTCCTTTACAGATTTCCCATTAGACTTTGAATAAAGCATATAACCCTTACAAGCTCTGCTCTTCTGTTAAAGGTGCATCACAGTAGCTCCTGTTTCAGATACATGCGTGTTTAAAAGGAACCAGCAAATTCGTTGTGAGAAAGAACTTCAGCAATATATATCTTAGAGAATTCCTCTCTGTTATTCCCTCCAGAAACAAACAAAAAAATAAATAGAAGCCATGCAAACCTTGTTGTGCTCAGAAAAAAATTCCAGGTGCAAACTACCAGGACATGGTGATCTCAGATAATACAATAAGATACTAGCAGGGGTCTTAATGATTAATATTGTTCTTGATCGTTAAAATTGTCTCAGTGGCTACAGGGTCACTGAGGCACTCGCAGGCTATATTTGCCTACTGTTTGTGGTGTTTGCATGCAGGTATGCACCCACGTGCCACCACAGGCCAGGGCTGTAAGCACACATGCGTGGAAACAGCCAAAATATTGCACGGAGCACTTCGTCCCAGGTTAGGTCCATGCCCGCCTTGTGCATTGGGTTGGGCACCCACAACATTAATGTACTGGAGTCTGATCCATTAGATCTCCCAAGTCAGGCTCTTGAGCACAGTGAATGCTTTGAACCTGGTTTAGAGCTAGGCTAATAGCCAGTGGTTTCAATAGAAAACATGTAGGTCATGGGTCTGGCATAATTATGTCTGATCTCTGCTCTTTGCTTCAATTAATATCACAGAGCTAGTAACTGCTGAGCCCAATAGGCATTTAAGTGAATAAGAATTGTAGATCTAGCCCAAAGTTTTTATGACAGATATTACAAAGTTGCAAAAGGAACCTGGAAAACTCTTCTGATACCTGAATGGAAAATCCACCTTACTCCTAGAGTTAAATGTACTAAAAGCAGCATGGGTAGCAGGGTGATACCAGAAGCTGTATCAGTGTCTGTAACAATCTATTTCTGGAAGCCACATCATTGCAAACCATTTGTATGTTAGACTCATAAAGCTACTTGTGGATCGAAAAGATGTTATCATCATTAATGATACATAAGCAATGTGAGTCAAGACATTGCTTGTCACTTTAGTAGAAGTGAGCTCAGTGGCTGGTCTGTTAGACGGTGCCTTCAGAGGGTGTATATGAAGATACTTAGTGAAATAAATAAAAGAAAAAAAATAACGGTCATTTCTAATCAATCCAGACACTGCTGTTTTATGGATAAGTTTACATTTTTACAATAAAACAAAACCCTAAGAGCTGAATGTTACCAAATATTTGTCTCTATTTTACAATTCACTGGTTCTAAAATACACCAACAGAGAAACAACCCAAGATAATACAGCCAGCAGGCTGGCCAAGGGCTTCGTAGCATCAGTGAGAACACTTCTGTTGACCTCAATGGCATTTGAATTGGTCTACGAATATATTCATTTTTTTGCAGTTTAAAACCTCAAGCTGATTCCTCTACCACGTTTCACGGCAAAGAATGAAATCATAGTGTCTATGGATATGAAAATTAGTATTTTCTTAGAAAACTAATAAATAGTAGATACATGTTGTGTCATTCATTTAAAATTCTTATAGGATTAAACATTCATGCTTCCTCTAATTTGTATACTGTTTGCTTTTTTTCAGCTAGAGGTAATAACAGGGCAATAAATATATCTCAATTCAGTGCATGTATAAAACAGATTGTTATAAAAATGTCTTTAATTTAGGTTTATTTACACTATTTTTCTATGTAGAAGTCATTTATAGTTATACACATTTTAGAATTAGGACTATTATATCCAGCTAAGGCAAAGCATTTCTTTTTTCCTTTTGTTTGAGAAGACTATGTTTTTTCTGCCCGTCTTTAACATTTCAGAATATAAGTTGATTAGGAATGTTCTGAATTGATGGAGACTTTCTGTTTTGCTCTTAAAATTTAGGTCTTAAAGTACATTTTCCTTTACAAGCTTTTGATATATTTGTGGCTGTGCTTCTGTTACTCAATATGAATAATGTCTGGCCACCGGATAGACATATATTTATTTACAATAAAAACTGACATATTAATTATTTCATTCAGTAGACAAGTATCATCATAAAGGCTGGGCTTATAGAACATAGCAAACATCACAGCAAAAATCATAAATACTGTAGTTCTGTTTAGCTTGACAATGGCAGGTAATAGACTATCATTTCTGTTCCCTTAGCTACTGTATCCTTTCCTATCCATCATTCTTTATTGTTATTATCACACTTATTTCAGCATTCTTATATCAGCAGCATTTAGTGACATTGTGAAAACATGGTTCAGAAAGGCTGAACTTTTAATTGTGATGAGAAATAAGTTAGCTTAATTATTCTATGTAAGTAGAAAAGATGTGGTTTGTTCTTCTTCCTAAGTCCTTCCTTCCTAATCGCAATTCAACACCCTTTTTAAGCATTGCTATGTATGAACTTCATGCTGCTAGACAAATAAATTCTTTGGGAAAATGCACATTTTTATTTGGAAATAATGCCATCTCTTTGTTAGATTTGCAGCAATCCTATTTTGCCTCTACTGTTTTTAAGTCGAAAATGAAAAATTATATAGAAGATGTTTGTGCATCATATTGTGCTGAATGGTATGTAGGTCAGCATGCTGCACCATAGCAGATAAGGCACAGTGAACAAGTGTTCTATGTACTTACAAGCAAATATCAGTCATAATAGAAGTAGACAGATCTACAAGAGCGTTTTGGCTTAGGAAATGTTTCTTGTCATTAGCATTTAAAAAAAGCTATGAGATTCAGGCCTATCAGCACCGATTCACAGCAAAGCCTGGCTTGCACAGGTTGTTATCTGTTCAGTACAGAGGTGCAGCTGGTTAGCAAATGGATTTGCAGATTTTTTTTTTTTAGCAGGGATGAGTAAAAAGGCAAAGAATCAGGTACTTACAACCCATTCAGAATGTAACAATTTTGTTTGTGTTATAAACCAAACCTTCTGTTTTTTTGCAAACTGCATTATTTTTAGAAACAGAACCAAGAAAAAACGGCTGATTTAAAAAAAAAATCTTTATTCATATTCCAGTTTCCCTAAGGGCTCCAATATCCATGAAGTAATACCAGCAAAGGGAGCAATGAAGACTGCAGACTTCCATGATTCAGTTTACAATGCTGCTTTATTGTGTTAGCAGTCAAGTCAAAAGGCAATATCTAATATTTTTAATTTTTTATTTCTTCCTCAATGTATTCTCAGAAATGTGAAAGCAAAAATATATGACTGATTCTCTAATGCTGTGGCTGAAGGTTAGGGTAATTTTTATTTCTTGTGGAAATGGAATCATTCCTCATGGAGATAATAATCAGGACTGATACTGAAGGTAGCGCAGTTGTACCTGAATTGTAGGGTGCTATACTACACAGCATGCTGAGCTATTTGCCAGGTGGTAGGGGTTGGTTTCCTTTTTACGGCAAAATGCTGTGCATGACCTAATAGGACTGATCATCAGGTACACTAATGCTCCTCCTCCTGTATGGCAGAGAAAAAGGCTATAAAGTGGGTGGAAATGGTCCCCTGGGGAAGCTTCGCTGTCTGAGGTGGGGAAGGTGAAAGGCGAGCGTGTCCTCCTGCCAGCCTTGTGTGTAGAGGGAGTGAGCAGAGCACAAAGGTCCCCCCGCCATGAGGACCACAGCTCCTGCTTGAGTGTCCACCTGAGCTCCCCAAGGCCCACAGCATGAGGGTGGATCAGAGGTTTGTGTATTAAAAGGATGCTGGGATGACTGCTGACCTCTGAAACAGGTTACAGGCAAAACTCATGTTTTACTTTCAACAGCATCAGTAGCCACTAAAGGCAGGATGGGAGCGGTAGCATACATGAAAATATGAGGGCTGGAACAGTCTTTCAGTAAATGTGCATGTGAGCTCTATCAGATACGGTTGAAACATGACAGCTTGCCACACTGAGCCTGTCAGCAAAGATGGCAACAAACTACCCAACCAAACAAAAGAAATGACAACACAACAGCTCAAACATCCCAGCTAGTGCTGCAGTAAAAGGAAATGGGGCAAGCAAGTCACAGGACCTCCTCAACATGTCTTTATTAAGTGATTGAATCACTCCCAACTTTAAAGCAGTGTTGAAAGAACTCCTCCTAAGTATGAACATTAGCATTTTGCAAATTCCAGTCTTATAACATGTTCATGGAGGTAGGTACTAGAAACTTGGGCATTAATGAGAACATTGCAGAATGTCTGCAAGCAGAGACCCTATGCCTGGAATAAAAGGAATAAATACTACTGAACAAGAGTCAGTGAAAGGATTTGATTGAATATTTAGGGACTATACAAGGACTATAAGTGCTGAAACTATGAGGTGAAATATACGGTAGGTATTTATATAACTGTCTTGGAAAAGAGAAAGAAAAGATATTTATGGCTGGACAAGTGAGAGCAGAAAGCAATCATAAGCAAAACGCCATGGAAAGTAGTGCAGCTAAATATTTAGGTTTTGATTTTGCACAGGGAAGTGCTAGACCTAGACAAATTAAGGCATCAAACTAATATAATTCAGAATGGAGCATGTTGCTGCAGTTCTGCTTTTTAGGAAAATGCTACCTTATTCAATGTATTTTAGGTGTGAATCCAGTGGCTTAGTGAGTGTGAATCTCCTGACAATCTTTTCAGATAAGAGTGGAGAGAAGAGAAGGGCATTTCCAAATGAAGTTACTTAAGGTATCTACTCTTCTTGTCTAAAATTAAATCAGATTTACCAAGTCAAGATTATTTTCTGCAATTCCTGGTCTAAGTTCAGTTCACTGAATGTAATGGATATTCTGTGGGTATAAAAGAGAGAAACATTTGACTCAGAAGCTCCAAAGAGAACCTACTCCAACATGATTTTCATAGCTTAGTATCTTATATTGAATGTCTTGCCATTGACTATAGTAGCAGCTCTCTAATACTACATACTTTGCCCTTGGCTGGTGTAGGAAACCACCAAAAAAAGCCCAGACATTTATAAACTATAACATTGATAAGGTTTTCATGCATGTTCATGAAAGATGAACAAGATACCCTGGCTCTTACATGTTCAGTGACAATACCTGACTTGGTGGGCAGGAGACGAGAGAATTTCATGAATTTAGTTTGGAGATGACTATCCTATCATATAACTACTCTTAATGCATAAACATATAGGAATCTGTGTGCCATGACTTTGAAACATACTTTGCTATTTGTTTATGATAAGTTTTCCTATAAAGTAGTATGATTTATAGCTTTTGTAAAGCATTACTCTAAAGTTCCCTTCAAAAAGTACATCTACTGATGGAAAGCAACTCCTTTTACCCTGACAAAGCCAAAGTAGGAAGCTATGGTTTTCTCAGACTTGTTGAAGTTGATGTATCAAAACTAAGAGTGGCAAAGATACTGAACCAGCTCTTTGGAGATGTGAAGGTGCAGTACACATGACCTGGATTTCAAATGGATGTAAATGTGAACTTCTGAGATTTTTAAAAATGGGTCCTTTTACATAAATATAGTAAGTCCTTTTCATTTGCCACCTCATTTTCCTTTGCCACCACCTATCTATGCAAGTGACAATATCACGCAGCCTGGGAGGCAGGCTGAACTTTGCACACAGAAACCCTGGGTCACACCCACACAGAAGGAATCTTGATTCAATAGCAACGCATTTATATCAGTTCATCAAATTACAAAATGTAATTCTGTGCTAATGCACAATTACAAGGAATGTAATAAGAAGTTTAACCCATTTCAGGGCCAATTTACAGATCTAATAATTTCTCTTTTTTATAATAATGTAGATATGTAGATATGTTTGATTGTGCATATATATTTATACACAGTATAACATTTCAACAAAAAAAATCAAAGATGATATCCAAGAAATCAGTGGTAAAATTCCCATTAACTACAATAGGGTGAATTTCACCTAGTGAAACTTCCATTTAAACCAAAATGATTATGTGTATTTAATGTGCCCAATTCAATATAATTCCTTATCCCTTTGTCCCACCATAAGTTTGGACATTGTCTGTTTGTTCTGGAAAACATGTCTGAGGCACACTAGAAGGTAGTTTATTTGTAAAATCCTGCACTGACCACAGATTTCACACTTACTACATCTACTACCTTAGCAAGAAGCATGGACAAAACTCAGTGCTAAGCTCAGAGTGTGAGTGTAGGAAATGCTGCTTTGCTCATGCTGTAAAACTGGTCCCACACCAGGGGAATAGGTGGGAACAACATCTGAAGACTCGGGGTATATTTGCTGAGCATGGAGCACATATACAGCATTGCGTGAAGTGTAGGCAGCAGCAAGGTCTGGCTCAGCCGTAGGTGCTTCGCCCTTCAGTCTGCCCGCAAGTGCTGACAATGACAGAATGAGGTAATGTCACCTGTAAGGGACAAATATTCCCAAGGCACGATTTTTCCTTCAACAGCGGCTGCCCACAAAGCTTCAGGTCTATTGTGGTGGAGGTAGATGGGTGTGGGAATCATGATGGAGGCAGCCAGAGGCAGCCTCCCTGGGGAAAACAGAGGGCAGAATACTCTACCATGTCTCCGTCTCTGCTACCTCATTCCCACTGCAGTCAAACTCAAGGTATCCAGTACAGTTCAAGTCCAAAATATTCTCCATAACCCAAGGAGTGCAAAGCTGCATGTTATCTGCACAACAGCAATCCTAACTGCTTTTGTCATCATCGTGGTTAAATCTGTCAAATTGCACCTTAATGAAGACACACTGAAGAACACGATTTTGGTTTTGGGCATGAGGAAGTTTTAGATATTCAGAACCGTTATGTGCGTCAGTAATGATGTGAAGTATTTCTTTCTGACCTGCCCCACTTTTCCCACTTACACATGTACTGAATGAGAAAACACTGTGGGCCATGTATGCTGCAGCACTGTGGCTGACTATTCGTGCCTGGAAAACAGGGGTCAGAACATCAGCTGTTGTAAAATGGCGTTGCGCCACTGCCATAAACTGAGTTATAGCAATTTACACCAGCTGAGGACTTGGACCTAGATTTTTAGGAACATTTGATTAAACAATACCAGAAAAAAAAACCTGTCTTAGCCAGTTCCGCATTTTACCTGTGACAGTGACCTGTACCTGAGGCATCAGAGGGAGAAAAGTAAAATAAACCCAAAAAAGTTGGGAAATGATCAGTCTGATGCCATTAGTTCCCAAACTTGGACAAGTCAAACCGACACATATAAATAGAATTTTGATAATTTCTCAGTTCAAAAGCAGATCATAACTTGATCTTGCTTGCACCAGCACTGCTGATGTCTTTGATATGAGTGGCAGGATCAGAGCTTTTCTTCCCACAGTGCTAAATTCAGCCTTACAGCAAGTGGAAGAAGTGAGAATTGATAAGGAAATACATATAATAATTTTATTTTAGGTTTTACATTAATTCATTGCAGCTGCTCTTAAGTATGGTACTAAAAACTGGTAAATCAAATTCTTCCACTAAGGGCTGATAGAGGGCACTTGCTTTTTCCTGTATTATATGAGAAGTACTAAGGAAAAATAAATAACGAAACAAGAACAACTATAAAAAGGTGGGCAATGAAAAATGACTTTATGCTCAGGGATAGAAAACAAATGCCAACCAGCTCATATCTTGTAAGGATAAAGAATGTTGAATATATTGTGAGTAAGCCAGGATAGACAACTTATTATGCTTTTAAACGTTATAGGTCAAATTTGTAAAATCCTTCACAACTTCTTTGTGCTCAGAATATATTGCTACTTATCTAGAGTCAGTCAGAGGTTGGATTTGCAGGATATGTCAAAGTTTGAATAATTCTATTCCCATTCAAAACAAAGATTCATATTCTTAAAGTTTCTACTAGTGATATTAGTGGAATTTACGGCACTGGTACAACGGGAAAAGAGGTCAATTTTCAGCCATTAAAAACATTAAGATCATGACATGCAATTGCTTCATGGTTACCTTATTGCTATTTGCACTTGTAAAACTGCAGGTACGATGAGAACCATAGCTAGGACATTCCCAGAAAATTAGATAAAATTAGATGTATCACTGTGATTTGACAGAGATTTGACGTATTGCTTCAATATGTGTCTGAAAATAAGGAGTAGGTAAGAGAATGGTCTAAGAGAAGAGGAAGAGAAGAGCTTGACAGTGGCAAGGAGAAAATGTGGTTAAGCAGACTAATGAATGCTTGGGGAGGGAGGTTGTGTGGATACCCTTACTTGGTGTGATTTATGGATGAAGATGCATCTCCTAGAAGTGTCCAGGAGAAAAGCTGATTCCTATTCTGCTAGCTTGACTTGAAAAAAATGAGGGCTTCAGCCATTTGTTACCTTGCCTCCCATGGCATTTTACTCTACCTAACAATTTAGTCATACCAAAAAATCCTAATTGCAACCCCTGGATGCACTCTTCTTACTGTTTCACCATTGAATTCCTTTCCAGCTGCACCACAGCAGTATGACAGTATTTGGAATACCTTTCTTTGTTACCATAAATTCTTACAATAATCACTTTTGGTCTGTAAACAGCATTTAGAGATGTCCCAATAACTGAGTGGGAGCCCTATCTTTAAAGACATTCCAGAAATGAAAGGCAGCCTTCATTGGAGAATCTGCTCAGCCGGTCCTTTTGCATGCTTCTTGCTCATCCCAGTTCCTTTTGGCTGTTTGCTCAAATACAGACAATAGAATGCACCATCCTGATGTGAGACAAAGGCTTCCCAAAGTAATGCAGTTATTCGGGCATTTTCAGGGAATAACAACATCTGAATTAAACAACTCTGCTGGATTGCAAATGCGGGAAAGCACATACACATGTGTACAAACACTCTTTTGCTCATTTGGCAAATTAATAACCTAAAGGACTCCCAAAACAAAATAAACATGTGAGTAATGATTTATATAAAAAACCTTTCAGTCTGTGTTAGGTGACCATTCAGTGCAAACAGGGCAGAACAGGGCTTTTAAAGACACGAAGGTGAGCCCCTTGCTTGCAGTGCTGTGCTGCTTCACAGCAAACACTGACACAGGGGTTCATGCAGCTACTTTTTGGAGTAATTGCTTGCATTGTAAAACAGAGGCTTACAAGCTGGGGCTTTGTAATTTGGTTATGAAATTAACCGATTTGTGTACGTATTCCTGTAGACTCAAATATTTTATCAGCATGGAGTGCAAGGTATACACAGCATTCCTCTGCCACATCTGTCTAAAGTGTAGATATGGGGTGAACAAAACGAACTCAAAAAGAAATCTACATACAAAGAAAGTCTCAAAAAGGAAGGGAAGCTGTCCTTGATGTTAGAGCTTGTCTTGCTTTATGCAGGAATTCTGTTGTTACTTTTGAAAATGTAAAAGCGGTTCCAAAGCACATTGGCACGTGCATGAAACTGCAATACTCACTTGGCACTGCCTGTTCCCAATGCTGGCAGTGTGGCACATAGACCTCTTTAGCCTCTTCCTCTGTTGTTTTCTGCACAAGAGCCAACCATTGTGGCTACTCATGAGGCAAGGCTGGCAGCTGAAGGACCCAGATGCCAAGCTCTGGATTGTATGTCTGTTCGGTTTGTGGCTGGTCTCTTCCCTGGCATCTGCCCTGGCATTGCAGCAGGCTGTGTAACCGTCTGTGGAGTTGGGTTCAGGATTAGTCTTCTGCTGGATAGCATGCTCTTCTGGTCACTGTTTGCCTTTCGAATTACCCTTGATTATGAAGAATGTGTTTCTCTCGTGCATGCTCCACCCAAGACGCGCACTCAGGTAGTGCTGTCTGATGGCTGAAAAAGGGTGCTCCCCTATATCGAACAGCACAGTGTGTTTTCTGCTTTAGATCAGAACACAATTAGTTTGAGCCACATAAACCCAACCACCTAACCTCAGCCAGGAAAATTTTCAAGTTGAATGTGATAACACACTTGTATGTCTTTTATGAGGATGAGCCCCAGGCCCCAGTGGAGGCTTGAAGACTGCCATCACAGGTTTGTATTAGCCCACATGCCTGCAAGATCATCTTTGGGTTCCGGCTGATTTTTAATCCACTGTAAGCATCACAGCTGAGCAATGTGAGGTGTTTGTTTCTCCTTTGGGGTATTTGGTTTTGACATCCAGAAAATTTAGCAGGTGATTTAAGCACGGCACCTTCCAGGACAATAGAAACATTGCTACTGTGCGCCCAAAGGGGCAAACTGCCTTTTCTTGTAGTTTGTTGACATAAAGTTGTTAAATCTTCTGACAACAAGCCTTAATTTTTAATATATATTCTCCTTCACTTCTTCTGCCGGACATAGAGTATAACAGCTGATTAGAGCCTATTTGCCTCTGAATCAAATTTCTTTGTGACTGTATCCACCTGCTACCAGGGAAAGGTTTCCTATATTAGATTCTTAGAACCAGAGAACGGTTTGGGTTGGAAGGGACCTTAAAGATCACCCAGTTTCAGCCCCCCTGCCAGGGGCAGGGATGCCACCCATTAGATCAGGTTGTTCAAAGCCCCATCCAACCTGGCCTTGAACACCTTCAGGTACGGGGCATCTACAGCTTCTCTGGGCAACCTGTGCCAATGCCTCACCACCCTCATTGTAAAGAATGTCTTCCTTATATCTAATCTAAACCTACACTCTTTTAGTTTAAAACCATTAGTCCTTGTCATATCACTTCACTCCCTGATCAAGCTCTAGCCACTCTGAGAGGCCACTCATTTGAAACCTGATCTCAAGAGCATTTCTTTCCTCTAAAGCCCCAGCTACTTTATCTGCTTATCAGTATAGCTCCCAGGCTCTGCACGCCTATGTGTGGATGTCAAGAAAAGCAGGAAAAGACTATTAAAATACCTTGAAAGGAAACCTGTTTTGAACCCTTCTGGTATTCTGAAGCTGTGTTTATAGATATTGTGCTTTGCTTTATTTTATTTTATTTTATTTTATTTTATTTTATTTTCTAAAATAAGGTATCTGTAGTGAGAAAATGGAGAAATTGATTTCTTATCAGGTAACTGGTGAGTCCATTACAGATACAAGAATGATGTACCTAATACAACAGCCATGGGTGCCAAGCCAATCTGAGGAGAATGGACAACATAAAGGCTTATATATTTTTTATGAATATTATCTCTTATTGTGACTTCTGGTAAGAGAATACTGGGCAGGATGGACCATTGGCTATGTCCAATGGGGCATTTCTTATCTTCTCATACTACAGAACACTAGCAAGGCTGCAATTGTAGCTAAGAAGAGAGAAGATGGATACTACATGAACTGAGTATTTTTCCCTCTCATACTACCTCATACTTCATGTATCTTGTACCTGCTCATATTTCATATGGCTAGAAGTATAGAAGTACAGGAGGGATGTAACACACTGCAGCTGTGTGACTGATGCCCCAAGGGCACAGGTGGTAGCACACGCTCATCACATCGGAAGAGATTGTCACACCATTTATCAAAGCCTGCCACAAGCGCTGTGTCGGCTACAGTCATTTCTATCACATCCGGAGCTACTACATATTCAGTCCATCTCTGGTTTTTCCACTACAAGTTACTTTCAAAATCATTTCTGTTTGGAGCTGGAACACTCTGAAAGGCCAGTGTCCATGTTATTCTTTCTGACCAGAGGCAAAAGAAAAGTGGCTTTTCGACAATTCATCAAATTCCGTTTGGACCAGAGAACTTCGCTGTTGTGTTGTGCCAAGCCACAATGCCAGCTTTCAGTAAGATATCAGAAGATAATTTAAACAGAAATTGCATACTTAGAATACTATTGAATGATGTCTTTCCCAGTCTTTCAAGAATTAAGATCTAGAAACCTCAGAAATATTATGTCTTATGAGTCAATCCTAGTGAACAAGAAACTTATTCTTTTCTAGTCAGTGGCAATATTAATATTATTAAAGCCAGTTATATTTGTTTATAGAATGCATTGGTGTTACAATGAGGAAGTAGAAAAAAAAACAGTGATTCAAAGTTATCACTTTATTTTAATAAGCTTCATCACAAGAACCTGTTGGTAATTTCCAAACTGTAATTTGCTTTCAGTTTGAATCTGAAGTAACTCATAAAATTTTGAGGAAAAAATAGAGATTTAGTTTGGATTCTACTTCTATATTTAATAGCAAGTACAAATTCTGGCAGCAGTATGCATAGGTAAGTGAGCAAAAGTATTTTCCACTTTTAGACTCACGCTGCATAAAAACCTACAAGCGAGCTAGTCATAGGCTTATTCTGTAGCTTGGACCGGTAAGGTTTTTCTTTCGAAACATCTAACCTAGTGATGGCCTTTAAATCTACTCTTGAGATGTTCTGTGGCTGCAGCCTGAGCTAATGACCAGGATCAAAGAACATACACTGGTTGTGCTGGTCATGGGGAGCCAAAGTTCATGTTAAAGATCATGTTGTGAATGGTTGGCTGCAGGTGCCTTGCTGCTCCTAAAGAGAGGGTGAAGGTGCAGCTTGGTTTCAGCATGCCCTGTAAAGTATATTGTACTATGGGTACAGAACCAAGTGATGACTTTCATTTTACTCAGGACATGGACCACACATTTTATAGCCCTTTCACACTCTGATATAAATCAGCAGAGACAGAGGCTCATCACTTTTTTATATCAAAAACTGAAAAGATACATTAGTCTTCCCTTCTCAAAGTCTGAAAAGATACATTAGTCATCCAAGATATCATTTGTTTTGAAAATCCAATGTAGAGAACAAAATATATTTCTGAAAACATTATTATTTGAAATGATATTTGGTCAACAAATGAGAGCTATATGTTTGTGTTATATTTACCTGTTTTCTTTAATCGCATCATTATATAAAATTGCAGTCTCTCATCCCTGAAGGATTTAATCAATAGTGGATGGACGGTGTTGACAGCATGTAGTGATTTTTTTTTAGTACAAACCCCTTTAAGAATAAGTTGGCAGAAAAAAATTATTTGAAACCTCATTAAAAGGAGCAGCTAAGGTTTGGCACAAACAAACCTCAGTGTGGGAATTATTTATTTTTTTTCACCAAATTAAAATATCAGTTTGTTTGTTTTAAAATGATATGAGTGCAGTAAAATATCCCACACCCCCTCCCCCCAAATAAAGCTGATCTGCTTTTTTGATGCCTTTTTTTTTTTTTTTGTGCTTGTAGAACTCCTATACAGCTTCTATTTAAGATGAAATTTGGCAAGTGATTAGACCATAATATGTCTAAATGCTTTGTGTATTAAAAAAAAAAAAGAGCTAGGATAATAAAGCTCCAAAAGTTGTTGCTGCACGTGTATTGCAAGTGCTTTTCAAAGAAGTTTCACAAGATTTTTAATTAGGTGGCTAAGACTATACATGGTAGACTGGAACTGTTTGGTCTGTGGGGTAAATAATGTGCATTTTAAAAACATTTATAAATACATATTCCCCCACTTGACAGTGCTATTCCATTCCACTGAGTAAATAATGCATATTTTTTAAAATTCATAAATACATATAATATGTAAAAAAGCTGTCCAGATACTGTATGTGTGGGACCTAGAAATTTGGATGATGCTGAAACAGACACAGTCCCCAAGGATAATGATACATACTCTATAAAATCTCCCATGAAAGTTTTCTTTCCAAATAAAGAAAGCAAGGAAATTCCATAGACCAAATTCCACTCATTTAAATAAGATGAAGGCTGTGATGCAAACTTCCAAGACTCTGCAAAGTAAAATTTGCCTTTGTCCTCAAAGCTTACTGCTGAGTTTTTTTTTTTGTTTTTTTTTTTTACTCTATTCCTTTCTTTTCCTTCTTGCTACCTTAAGAACAGCATGATTTAAGAAAGGAAGGTCAGCATTCACGTTCCAGTTCTTTAGCCCTGTGAGTCTGAATACACATGGATTATTCAAATAAAAAATGTTTTATTTCCATTCATTAGTTTTCTGGATTTTTTTTTATTTATTTCTTATTAAAAGGAATATAGGAGCAATCTTGAGCAGCCAGAAACCCGTCTGGATGTACGAAATGCAGAACCACGTGTCTATAAGTAAGAAGCATAGATGAGTAGGTCAGTAGTCAGGGACTACTTTTGTAGTCCTTTATACAACAAAATGCTGAAGCACACACTTAACTTTAAGTGTGTGCTTATATTCACCCCTATTCAGCAAAAAACTTAAGCACATTCTCCAATTTACTTTAACTAGAGCATATGTTTATATGTTTTTCTGAGTCAGTGCCTAAAGTTACACCCATAAAGAAGCCCTGACTGAATCTCTATCTGAAACCTTAAATGCTGTTAAGGTATGTAGACCTGCAGGGAGTTGTGCTATGTGGTGGTCAACAAATCTGCTCCCTTCTTTGCGAGTTTATTCACAGGTATGCAATAAGGTGCTCCACTGGGAGCAAGTTCTACCCAACCTGAATGGCAGCACTTCATGTCATCCTGAATTTTATTTGGTGCCAAGGAAAATGAGGCCCTGAAGAGACATGGATAGCAAAAGCGTCCATAAGATTACAGTGAGCAGGAATCTGAGAGGAAATGTTATGAATTTCAACCCTTTTTCCCCTTCTACACAGAGATCACCTTCATGTGATCTGGTTTCTTAGCGAAATTATTCCTGTGTATCTTTACATTATTTTCTTAGCTTCTAACTACTATATTTCTGCACAGTTTTGTATCTGCTAGCCCCAGCATTTACAGCCAACGAAAACCTCATAAATCTACTTCATTTTTCTAATAAGACATGAAAGTCCTTAATTGGCCTTAATGAAATGCACTTAAAGGGCAATAAACGTGTTTAAGCCCCTCTTTCAGGGTGAGCTACAGTACTCTCACTCTGCTCTGTTTTAGCCTTTGTGGTAATTAATCACTTATTCATATGTGGCACATCAGTAACAAGATCAAGCAACTACTGCACAATTGCATGATAATAAGCTGCTCATATATGTGTCAAGATTTAGCAATCCTTTTTAAAGCCTAATTTAAACTCATTTTACAACTAAGCAGGCTGCTTCTCTGAAGTATTTCTCCCCAGTATCTTTTTTACATATTTCTGCTGAAATACCATCTTTTTATTTTGTTTATAGAGCTTGATTTGCCTTAAATCTACTCATGGCACCAGAGTGAATTACAGCAATGTAAGGGCTTCACCATTGTATTTCTGTAAAGGCTTTATCTTTGATCCAAGGCCATGGTCAGCATCAAATAGAAAGAAAGGCCACAGAGTTAACATCCATTAGGCTAACTTTTAAAATAAGTAATGAATTATAGTAGAGGTTTATTTTCCAGGCTGCTGAGGCTGTGTCCCTTGTGAATCTCATGCTGCTGGACACCATCAGCAGGCAAGAGGACAATTGGTGGAGACCCAAATGTATTTCTTTACTAGGCGTCATGTCTTTGGTTCCAGGCAGTCAACCTCCTCCTAAAATCTGAGGACTGATTTGTGCTTGCTGTAGTTTCCAGGATTAAATTCTTCAGACACAGAACAGTGTATAAGAATTTTAGTTGAAATAATGTTGACAAAAGCTGGTATCTTCTAATGATCCCCTTGCCTGAGATGAAAAACACTAGTGTCCAAAGTGTCTTTGAGAAACATACTCATTTTTACCAGCTAAATGTTGTACCCCACAGTGGCATATTTACAGAAAGTGATCTGAGTATTTATATTTGGTTTTCAAGTGAACATGAGGTCAGGTCATCGCTAACTGTATATGAAAGGTCACCAGTGAAAAATGGGAAAAGTATATTTCTTTCCATGGATTATCTCAGTTTGAACAGTTGTTTAAAACTTTATTTTTAATTTTGGTTTTGGAGATCTGGAGCCTATTTTGTATGAATTTATAGTACAAAAGCAGTCAACAAAGCCTGCAAAATCATATTCAGATTTATAATGGATATTTTATAGCTTTGAGGCTTAGGCATTCCCAGTTGTTCAAAAGTGTCCATTATCGTATTTGATCCATAAGAAGCAGTTATTGTTTCATATTATGAGCACAGGCACTTAAAGAGACCAGTGCATGGGCACTTTAAAATCACTCCTTAATCTATCTCTCCACAGTAACCTGGATATGGGCAAAAATGGGGACAGTCATCTGCATGCAACCGTGGGAATGTGTGTGCTGGGTGTGGTAAGGTTGTCAGTAAATCTAGAGACATGCCCTATATTCTGCCAGCTCAAGATCAGTACCCATGTATATTTTCTATTTTGGGCTCAGTGTCAGTACAGGGAGACAAGGAAATGAAGAATATAATCCCTTTCCTAGTCATGCTCCCCATACAAAGAAACCAGACCAGTACCATCTTCTGTATGTAGAAGCTCACAGGAAACCCTCCATTTGAGGAAACTGTTTCTAAAGGGGATGGTACTGTACTTTTAAAAGAGTTTGTCATGAGCCAGGTAGAACAGATATTTTTGTTATAAAAGAAACTTATGTTACATATTCTGATCATTTATAACTCAGAAACAGAATGCAGCAGTTTTTTGTCAGTCTTGAAATACTCTCACACCTAGAGTTAAGCAATTTGAAGAAACAGCCAGTATGGAAGAATGGAACAATTAAAACCCCATTAAAGTTTAAACTCTTTTCAAAAGTGGAGGATAACTAGGCAAAGTTGAAACACTTCTTCAATCTGTAGCTGAAAGCAATTGGGACCAGCAGGAAAGGAGGCAGTCAGGAGACAGCCTTATTTCAGCAGTCGCTCATTCTGAAGTATTTGGTATTTTCACTAAGTTGATAGCTTGGGCAGAGGAAGTTCTATTACAAAATAGTACCACAGAAATATGAAGATTTCTGCACTGCAATTAAAAATGTAAGAGACGAGCATTTGTTTAATAGACGATATGAAGAAGAAGGTGGAAACGGTGAAGAGTTTTTGACTTGTCTAAGTCTGAAGGCTCCATTTCAATTCCCAAGGCACTCAGTGTCTCTGATAACAAACCAGATTGTGTATATGCATTGTGTATATGCAAGCTGGGACAAGATGCTTTGAGAGATGTTATGGGAAATCCTAAAATTAACCCTTGACAAAGCTATTTAGAATTGCCAAGCATGGGAAGCCTCCTGGTTCTAATAGTTCAGGAGAAGCTTATGGAGGTGATTGGTGCTTTGAGATGCTGGACACAGTGCAGAATGAAAAATGCTACCTTGGAAAGCAACAGGGATGGGGATGAGAAAAGGAAAGGAAAGGAAAGGAAAGGAAAGGAAAGGAAAGGAAAGGAAAGGAAAGGAAAGGAAAGGAAAGGAAAGGAAAGGAAAGGAAAGGAAAGGAAAGGAAAGGAAAGGAAAGGAAAGGAAAGGAAAGGAAAGGAAAGGAAAGGAAAGGAAAGGAAAAAAGCAATCTCAGACATTGTACTAAAGAGAGAGAGGTGACTGCATATCCAACCTACATACTTCAACACAGCTCTTGAATGTCTGATGGTGGATATAGGATAGTTGACAGGAATTTACACTGTTCAAGCTTTGAAATACAGTTGTAGATGCATCACTACTGATCCCATTATCCAGCAGGTTGGTAGAAAACCACAACTGAAATATTGAGGAGTTTCAATTCCCGAAGGCTGTAGTCAATCTCATCTCTATTTAGCACTCTTAAATTACAGAGCAGCACTAACTAATCAAGCATGGGTTATCATCTGCTGCCATTTTGTTCAGCTGAAAACTGAAAACCAGGATATCTACATTGTTAGAAAGTAATGTCAGAATCCCCACGGACTGGCAGAAATAAAAAGGAACAGATAAAGGAAAATAGGATTACCCGGAACTTGGGAATTCCCACCGTGTCATGAAAACGATGCTATGTATACCTACACTACAAGAAAAAAGGCAGAACTATCACTAGTGTCACAAAAAAAAGCCTCAGGGTTGCAGAGTTTGAATGCTTTTTTTTTTAGTTTTTCATCCCCAAGGAATATATGATGGAGATGAATTTATAGCTAATGGGCTTACTGCTGTCTGTCAGCAATGCTGTTGAAGCAGTTACCTGCACATTACCTACAGGGCTGGAGAGCAGCAAAAACCGCTCAGTAACTAATCAGTGCATTTGTGTTTCAGAGCAAGAACCTCACTCATCTTTGCTAATGTCAGAAAGTGCACAAACTCCTGACATTATGAAGCTGGCACAATATGGTTGTATCAATTTACATATGTGCAGAGCAAAAACCTCGCACATTTCAACAGGCAGTGGTCTGAACTAGATGGATGGGAAAGTTCTCTATGGCAAAATGGGCTTTGGGCTGGATTCTTATGACCAAGGAGGAGATTTCTGCTCAGGACCAGAGGTGGACTTCTAAATGGGATGGCTGATGCTCTACTCTTCAAAGCCATGCAGAAGTGTAAATTAATTTGCTTTTTAAACATCCCCCACCTATTTAGGATGGTTTCATAAGTTTATCAGTATTTCTTTGCTAATGTGGTCCTTGAATTCTTTGGCAGGCATGATCAGAGATCAGAAGTTTTAAGCCAAGTGTGTCCCTACAATTTTGTGAAGATCGGTGTCTGATAAAGACATATGTTCTTGTTAGTATCAGCATGCACAATTGTCTCCATCCACGGCAAAAATGCTGCTACTTCTCTAGGTGTTAACTAGGAGGTGAGGAGAAGATGGTGCTGTGGGTTGTCTCCAGGTAATGAGAAAATAAGTGGGTGTCTTGAGACATTCAGGGGTCCTGGATTTGTTTTCTAAGGTGATTTTTTTTTTTTTTTGGCATTTAGCATAAAGATAATAGTGTATAGGTCAGTGTCCTGGCTCTGCTTATAGCCAGGAGTGGAAGTGTGATGAAGAACAGTAAAGAAGGGAAGCTCAGCTTGAGATTGAGTGAGTTTTACAGAATATTTCCTTTCCATGATGGACTTTTCTTCAATTAATTTTCCAGGTGTTTTTTGAACATATTTGTGTTTTCCTCATTATATTCTACAGTGAACTAAGCACGGGAAAGCACATCACATTTTCTATTTTACAGCCTCTGCCTGATAGATTCATTCAGTGCCAGCTATTTTGGATGTTATGAAAAATAGTGAATGACCTTTCCCTGTTCACCTTTCCTACACTGCTCATGATCTTCTATTGCTCTTCCTCTTAGTAATTTCTTTTTCCAAGCTGGGGAATCCTAGTCTACCTAATCACTCCTCTTATGGCATACATTCCATACCTTGGATCATCTTTGTCACTATCCACAATATCTTTTCTCAATCTATTGTAACCTTTTTGAGATGGCTGCTTAAAATATTCAATATGTGCAGTATTTGAAATTATAGGGGAACCAGACAGTGGTAAAATAATCCCATTTTCTTCTCTGCTTCTTTCCTAATAGTTTCTAATATTTACTGGCCTTTTTGAGTGTTGCTGAATGTTGAACAGATATTTTTGAAATATTGTTCTAAATGACTCCAAGAAATCTTTCCCAGTATTAATACTAGTGAAGAACCTATGCTTCTGTCTGCATAGTTAGGATTTTCATTTTTATTTTCCTGCTTGTTCAGTACTTTGTACTGATCAGTGCTTAACTTCACTGTTACTTTGCTGTGCAGTTCCTCTGCACTGAAAGATTCTTCTGTAACTCTTTGCTCAGGTTTAGTTTTGTGGATCTTGAAAAGCTTTGTGTCATCAGTTTGAACTCACCCTTCACTTCCAGATTATTTTTAATATGCTGTAGCACACAGCTCTGTGCACATATCCCTGGGGAACTGGTAACCTTTCTCCAAAAGGAAAACTCCACTTTACATTAACTCTTTGTTTCATGTCTTTTTTACTGATTATTAAGTCATCGAAGGACTTTAAGACTGATTCCACATTGATTTAATGTACTTAAAAGCTTTTGGTGAAGAATCCTGCCAAAACCTTTGCTTTAAATCAAAAGAAACTTTATCAGCTGAATGACTCTTACTATTAACACTCTCACAGCATTTTAATGGATTTATGAGGTATGATTTCCCTTTACAGAAGCTGTATTTATTTACACCACTACTGCCCATATTATTTATTATTGATTTTACCAGTTTAGACCCTAACAACATCAGAATTTGAAGCTGTAGTTCTCTGAAGTCTCCCTTATTTAAAAATCCATCAGAGTTGTCATTTTTCATTGCCTCATATCACGAATGGGTAATCCATAATTTGAGAAACTTCCTTTAAACCTGTGACTTTAAGAAACTTGACAGAGTTTAACCCATTTTCTATTTTCCTTGATTTTTTTTTCTGTTTTAAGTCTATTTATAACTATATGTATAGAACTATATGTATATATACATATATAACTTCCAAACCTATTTTATACTTTGCTGCTTAAGCCAAACCAACTTTTTGTATTCTTGTAAAAGTCTTTTTTGATTGGTAGTTCATGTATTTTCTAAAACTAGTGCCAAAAGACCTGAAATACTTTGCCATTTTATCTGTTCCTTTTAATTTATTTTCAGTGTTTTCTGTCTTCAGTTACAACCCATATTGCAACTGGAAAGAACCCATAGTCTATTATTTTCTAAAGTCTTATGATCTGTAAACAAGTCACATGGTTGTACAGAGGGTTTGATTACAGGGTTCCAGCTAATGGAATAATGAAATTGCTCTGTCTGTGTATCAGTAGCCTCCTAATGACCTATGAGCTTGCTGCCAGTTTCAAACAAATTTGATAGAAGGGTAGATCTCAAATAATATTGCATTTATAAAGTTTCATGGAAATTGTCTGGATACCAGAGAGAGACCTCAGCTGAATGATTGCACTGAACTGAAAGTCAAGAAAGGTAAAACTCAGGCATTTTTCTGTTTGGCAGCAGATGGATACACAGAACCAGAAAAAAATGTTGACTTTTGCCTGGTAGGAAGTATCACAGGGGACATAAGAGAACCTAATTCTTGTTGTTCTGGTGCTGGAAGAAGATTTGAGAGAAAAAAAATGATTAAAAAATAAATAAAAATAAACATATAGAAACTGGTTTTATTAGTTCTTGAGCTTGTAAAGTAAATTTTTTAAAGATCTGAGTTGACAACATTATTAAGATGTAGGTCTAAATTATGGTGTTTTCCAAGACAATTCTGTAAAGAGGGAATTCTAACCCACAGAACAAAAACAACCATAGAAACCTAGTCCAAAGGTGTCCCATCTTCTGGACTCTTCACAGTTGTACTCTCAAGAAAGCACACGAGAAACAGCAGCTATCTGTATGCTCATCTCTGTATACCTCCACAGTTTGCTTGTCCAGTGTCTGGCATTTTCTAGCTCAGGAACAGGTCACACAGGCCAGGAACACTTGAGTCGAGTCTGATAGAAAAATACTGCAGTGAGGGAGGGCTTCAAAATCTGTGTAGCAGTCAGGTATCTGATGGGAAGGACCCTTTGTTTTGGGGTGCCCCTGAGCTGCAATGAGAATGCCTGGATGTGACGGTTGGTATCAACCAGGCGAGCTCATCTACCTAGAATGTCTGCTGTGAACTGTAGTCCTTCTCCTTGCTCACTTACATGCTGCTTAATCCCATGCAGGATCACCCTGCTAATTTGGAATAATTAAAAAAAAATCAACAGAATGAAACAACTTGATAATATGTGCTAAGGAGAGCTGGCACGATTTGCTTGTCTGTAGCTCTTAAAAATGAAACGCTCCATCAGCAGGCTTCCTCAGTGCCATTCAAGGTGATGTAAACATGTACTGAAAATCTGAATAAAGTCATATTTCTGACAGTGCAGGCAAAAATTCTGACCTAGTTTAATCAGTCACTGTGCTTTTCTGGTTGTTCTGATTTGTTGTTCATTTACGTTGGGCAGCTGGACAATAGGATTTTGCATGGGCCACAAACAATGAAATAAAACAGCAAGATGTACTGTATTTTACTGAAACATAATATAAAGGGCAGCAGGGGACTAGTCAAAGCCCAATATTCTGAGACTGTAATTTTTTATCACTAGTTTATTTCCTAAACCAAAATGTTTTTTAGTATAAATATTGGATGAAAGCAAAGCTGCACCACATTTGCTGTCATGGAGGCAAGACCTAAGCCTACTTTTTATTAGAATTAAATTAATATGGCATAAGTAGTTTTACAGTTTTAACATTTTATTATTATTTATGTTCTAACTGCTCTGCATAAATAGAACTGCTCCTTGCTTCTTTTTGTTTTTACTACTAATAAAAAGTAATAGGCATAATAATTCAGGGACTGTTTGCATTTCCAGGCACTTTTGTTCTGTCATGTTTACCTACTGAAGGAGACATACTGAAAGCCAGAGTGCAAGAAGCTTCAATGCAAAATATAGAGCTACTTTCCAAACAAACTACATATCAGGGAGTGGGAGGAGCCTAAAACAAATACTTGCAATTAGGATTATTGACAAAAGGTGTTTCCTATAAAAAAAGACTGAGAAATTGAAGTCTGCAAATATCTAAAAGGACTGCTTTTCAGTTTCATTCAGTGCACTGCAGAAATTATATTATAGTTATATTAACAGACATCTTTCCCTAATCACCAATTGATTTCCCAGAATACTTCAAGATGTGCAGCAAAATAACTCTACTTGTGATGGACATTAAGGTAATTTTTAGCAGTGACAACTTGTTGTATTTCATTTGACAATAAGAAGAGGTTTCAAGAAGAATGGCAGAGTGTCACCAGTCCCACCACCAAGAAGCTAAGAATTTCAATCATCAGAAAACCCATAAAGTTGCATTGTGCTTCTGGGGTCCCTAATAACAAAGGAATGAGAGTAGATTTCCTCTGCTAACATGGAGAGGATGTGGCCTAAGAACAGTATTTATTCATTTAAGATATACTTAGCAGTAAAGCTTGGAATGTACAGCAGGAAATAGCATTGCAAAATTAGTAAAAGCTTTTCCTTGGGCTTCCCTGGAACCAGGAGGTCACTCAGTGCACACTGCAGTGCTGATAGATTTATGTAAAACAGCCTACATTTAACCTCTTTCTAGTTAACCCTTGTACGTTAGTCAGTGTGGGCTTTTCACAAACACCAGCTTTAGAGACTCAGTTTCTTAGGCTCTTCACATTGCCAGTGCCTCCTGTGAACATCTCAGAGTCCTACAAGTTTTAAAACTCCCTGCCCTGACTCAGTGTCTAAAGTCATCCTCTTCTCTTGGCTTTCTGGGGAAACTAAACAGGTTGGGCTCCCTTAGCTAAAGGCAGCTTTTTTGAAAACCTCTCACAACCTTTGAACAGCAACTGCTTAAAGAAGAGTGAGCCTTTCCACTTATCAATAACATGGTACCCATTCAAAAGTTTTTTTTGTATGGTGTCTTCAAATTCAAATCCTCTTGCCTTAATGACCCTAGTTACTCTTGCCAAGTAAATTATGTAAATTGCATTAGGAAAGCATGTCATGATGTCACTATCTATATGTACCATTCATTTTTTCTGTGTTCCTATAAAGGATACAGTCCTCCATTTATCCTTCTGTGTTCTTTATGAGTCACAGTCAGGAGAGTGAGGTGAGATTTTAGTGATTATTAGGCATATTGAGTAGAATGAGTTACATCTTTATCACTGCCAGTTCCAGTCCCCTCCATACCACTAATACCATGAATGGGAATTGAAACATGCAGTAACTTCAGAATGCTTTGCGTGAAGTTTATATAGGCATAAAGTTAAAACAGCTTTACATAGCTTATTAGCAAACCTAAGTATCAGATTCATCTACTGACTAAACAAGCACATACTCCTTGGCTTTAAATTCTTACATGGGATGATTTTGAAGCTGTAAGAGTCTGCTTCTCCTTTCACTTACATTCGTACAGCAAGCACCACCAGAAAAGACAGTGGAAGAGCTACATAGGCATAAATTTACTAAAAGTCGGAAGAAAATTAGGCCCTAAGTCTCCTTTGTCTGAGTCATGTTTTAGTCATTGATCATTTTATCCTCAATTTGGGATGAGCCTCAATGAAGTTTTGTACAGCCCTATTGTATTTGCAATCTAAAAAGAGGTTAAGGGAATAGCCACACTGGGAGGAGTGACAATATGCAAATGACTTCGCAAAGCACATTCATCCTCAGCAGAGTTGTAACATGTCCCATGGTTCTCATTAAGGGTTCTTTGCTAAATCTTTCTTTTTTTTTCTTTTTTTTTCTTCTTTTTTTTTTTTTCCCTGTCTTACAGGCAAATGTTTACTATTCCCAGATATTTGCTGTATTTAGCATCAAACTGTAGCTGGAATCATAGACAGCTGTAGAGCTGAAGGTGGAAGTGGGACAGGGCTTCTCACACCCAGTGTGGCCAAAGGTCAGGAAATGGCTCGTGGTTTCCTCCACAGCACCCGTCTCACAGTCTGCATGGTTCCCCTTTTAAAAAGTGCAATACTCTCTGCACTTCTCTAAAACTGATCGTAACTTAAACATGCATACTCCCACAGCATTCAGAAAATGAGTGCTGCTATTATTGATTATATCCACTGACAGAGAGACTCCCCCTCCTTTCCAAAACATCCCAGGCTGAAAGTGTCTGAAGTGCTACTGCTGGGTTTGCCATGGCTGCTGGGGTGACTGGAAGTGAAATGTCTGCTTCTTTAGGACAAGAAGATGCCTTGAAAAGTCCAACAAGTATGCCTGGAGACTTTTGGGCTATGGCATTGTGGGCGTACCCATAAAAGAAAAAGGTATGTGAGTGGCATCTTAGGTTTCAGTTTTGTATTGGAGATTCAGATCAAAGTTCAGCAAGATCTAAAAACTTGGAGTGTCTGCTCCCAACCTCTGGGGGAGTTTTTACATTGACTTCAATGGATTCTGGTTTGGGAGTTACATACCAGTTTGAAAATGCAAATGCTGGACTGGAATATCTTATAAAAATACTCCTGGCTCAATTGCTCATCTCTCTGTAGAAAATTAATTGACTTTGCCTTATCCTGTTCCCAAAAGGGAAAGTTTCCATATGTTTGTACTGTAAAATTATTGATCTGCACAGTGCTTCTGCCTAAGTCCTTGGAGATATTCTGAAGAAAGAGAGGAATCAGGTGCCCTAGCATGTATTCCTGCAAATTCACATTGTTTCGAATTGTGCTTACAGTCTGCTGAGGCCTGAGCAGCCTGCAAAGCTCAGAGATGCAGTGACACCTGGACTGTAAATAAGGAGGATCTGGCTGTGAGGGTGGGTTTTTGCAAGAGTAGCAGATCTAATTTTAAGGTCAGAACCCTCAGGTGTCCTTTCTCCTTGCAACGGACATGTATGCGGTTCAGAGAGAAAATATGTTGGCTGGCTTAGTATGAAATAAACTGCCACACGCTGATGTGGGTTTCCTTTATGTGGAGTCTGTGGAATCAGTTACAGCTCAGAACAAACTCAGCCTCTTCTCAGCAAATTGCTCATGCTCCATTTCTAGTGGTTCTTGTGCTAGACGAGATTGTTCGGCAACCAAATAGCCAGCATAATCCATCCCGTCTGAAAGAGCAGAGTTATGCTGAGGACAAATTTGGCCTTCTGTGTCCATGTTGGAGCTATTGGATCTTTTGGATATTTCATTTCTCAGTTTTTCTGTTGGCTTTTGTCTCCCATTTTGATCAACCTCTCTTCTTCCATCTGGAATTCCACCTCCTGTGTCCAAATCTCATCTATCCAACTTTTCTAAACTTTAGGAAATAAAGATGGAATTTATACAAGCCAGAAACAGAATGCCAGCCCCACTGAAGGAAGCAGAAAAGCTGAGACTGATTGAATGGACTGAGACTTTGACTTTTAGTGTTTCAGGTTGATCAGTCAGGGACTGTAGCATCCAGAAAATACTGCTAGCACTGACAAATATTTGGCTTTCTTGACTGTCCAATTTTCTTGCCAGCCCATGCTTATTAGCCAGAAGAATATAGAAAATTCTTCTTCCACAATGCTATCATCTTTTCCTGTGCAGAACATTAAAAGCAATATTTACTTGTGTTATTATATAAACTCATATATATATATATATCTCAAAGATCTCAAAGATGTAAAGATCTCAAAGTATATGGGACAGGTAACTGTATCATCCCTATTCTAGGGGAGGCAGAGACTCAGTGCTGTATGTTTCTTGTTCCATGCCCCATACATTGACCTATGTTTTAAGTGCAATGGTGAACCCACTGTTCCAAATGAAACTACGTGTACATACACAGTGGCAGATGAGAAGGATGCCAGCAGGTACTTGCCTGGTTTATTTAAATGCCTCTCTACCAGACACTAGCAAAGGCACTCCATTTCCCATCCTATGACTTTCATACTCACTCATTTTAAAATTTACTATATGCAAGTACTCAAGCATGTAAGCTTAAAATTCTCTTTCTGTGAGCATTCATGTGAATAGGAGTCAAGTACTTGGATGTTTGCAGAAAATGAAGACAAAAGAGGTGTAAGCGAATATTTATGGAAATTGATTGTGATATGCAACCCATTCTGTTGGACTAATCAGCAAGAGATTGACTCTGTTAATGCAGCTTGTCCCTGTCCCTGTGTGGAGGCATTAAGGGTGAGTTGCAGAGAGGCCACTTTCCTTCCAGCTTCAGGGCAAGGACCAGGAACAATTGCTCCGAGGAGAGCAATTGCCTTCCTTTGTGCATTGCTGTGCCTGCACATTGCTACCCAGGTTTAGGTGAGAGCCCCAGGGATGGGTTAGTCTCACACCCTCTGTTTAATACAATAGCTTCTTTTAAAAGCAAGATCATGTATTTATTTCTTCATCATATGACTAGGAAAAAAAAAAAAAAGATAAAGCAGACAAGAACACTCTCATTTATTAGGCTTAGGGAGCTCTGATGTTCAAGCTTGGTTCTTGTGGGAACTGAAGATAAGAGAAAGAGCTCCCCACTGCCAGATATAACCTCTGCAGCAGGATCTTTAGAAAAAAAAAGGAAGTACATCTGAAAATGTTTTCCTTTGTACTGTTGGTTTTTTTATATTCCTGGGGACCAGCTACATGGATCTGGGAATTATATGATAAACTTTGTATTTATGCCGTCAGCTCCTATGCCTCTTATTTTTATACTTGCTTAGATTCTGATCACAGTGCATTGCTACTTTTCACAGTACATTAAAAAAATCCACTTATACACACATGGGTTTGATATGTTTCATACCCTAAGGATCGCTATCTGGCCAAGTGATTAAACTTCAGCAATTAAAAGGAAGGAAGAAAGGAATAAAATTATTAGCACATATTAATTTTTCTCTTAGTGAACTTCATATATTGGCTAAATAGTTCTCTTTCAAAGTATGACAGGTATTTATTTGTGCCAAAACAGTCCTGAAAAGGACTGATTACACATCAAAATGTGACCTAAGCAAATTGAATGGTAGAATTGGTTTGACAAGCACTGAAGATTTCTGAAGCAGGGAGAGAGCAGACATTTTGTTATCCAGAAGAAGTGAAAACACTGTTAAAAGAATGGAAAAGGTTTTATGAAAGTGATTTCTAAATACAATTTGTTTGGGTCCTTTCCTCATTCTTTCAGAAAAAGGTGTGTTGCAGTTAAGGCAGGTGCCCAAACCAAAGACAAACTGCTATCATATTTGCTATATTAACAGATTAAGTGCAATAGTGTTTAATACAAGCATTTTATAAACAAATCACTACCTCAGTACGTTGTGCAGTGAGGAATGGGCACGTGAATTTAAGATTCATTATATGAACGAAAGGTGATAGTTTATATTAGATTACGCACAACCTGTTGGAAGGCATCTCTTAACCAAAGATTGCAGTTAAGTTATTCTGTCATGCTCCAGCTCCTGGTTCTGAGCATTATTTTGACAAGAGATATTTCTATGCTATGGAGAGTAAGCATTAGGAATCAGCTCTTGATTTAAAAAGAGAAAGTTCAGGTCCTGCAAAAGGTTGGCAGAAAGAAGCCAAATGTATGTACAAATGAGACCAACAAAACAAGGTGCCTTAAGAAAGGTGAATTCCCTGAAGTCTCTCAGTGAGCCCCAGAGGGAAGCTTGGTTTTCACTTTTCTCTTGGTGGTCTGTGTTTCTAAATATATGTAAAGCAGTCATATTCTCCAAATATTTTGAGGTGTACTTTTTGGTTCATAAAATATATAGTAAATACAGATATTTTCTTGTTCACAGTTGACCAAATATATGTACCCGGATTTATTTATTTATTTATTTTCATCTGCCTAATGCCACATTGTAAAGGATTTCAGTTAAATACAGGAAAATTCTCCCATAATTAATTCTGAAATATTTTGGACATACATATAATTTTAGGAAAAGTATATTTTTTCTCCAGGTCGTATCAAAAACAAACAATGATGTTCACACTGCTGCCCCAGGAAAAATATATTTCATTCCCTTGGGCTTTCATTGAATAAAGAGATTTTGAACTGAGCTCCTTAAAATATCAATGCTCTATATTACTCCCCAGATACAGATATAAATCTTTATAATAGTGCACTTTACAAGCAGCACTCCTGAGTCTTTTTTGATTGGTAATCACAGTGTTTCCTTATTAATACAGTAAAAAATGTAAAAGACATAAACATTTTGCAATCTATCTGTTCTTTCAGTATGGATATACATCAGCTTCTGCTTTAAGCAGTCTTGATGTTTCACCCATCATATTTTTATGTCTTTATATGGGAAGGAAATTGTACCAGAAAACTGAATTCAATGACAGCCATTCTGTGAATAAATCCAGTTATCTTTGGTATTCTGGGTATAATAAAAATGTACAAAAGTTAAATTTCCACATAATTACAGAGTTACGTTGACTGTTTTTTAATGTCAGTAAGGAAACAGAGTTCAAACCAACAGTTTATTGTTTGTTTGTTTGTTTTCACCAATATACTGCCTGCTTTCAGGTTATCTTTTCATTAAAACAGCTTATTTAAAACTCTCAGAGATAGCGCATGCTTGCAAATCTTGACACTAAAAAATATGATCAAAATGTAGAGATATGCAGGAGTAAGAGCTAATGTACAGTTTGGATAAAATGTGAATTTCCAGATAGTCCTAATATTTTTAAGCCTCATAATTTTCCCATGTCCTTGTGCCATGCCATTGGTAAAACTTACCGAGAATGAGCTGTGGTATTTTTCTTGCCTCCTAGTTACACAGGCAACTTGTGTCTTTCTCACCTTGATTAGTTATGATCATGTTTGGTGGGGATCTGTGAATATGTAGGCACCCATAACTTGGTACAACTTCTGGCAAGCCCATGTTGCTCCTAGCTGTAACATGTATTTCTAGAAGAATTCAGCCACATTTGGCAAACCCTCAATTCTTACCTCCTTTTTGCATGTCTGAGCAAGACTTTTATTATCTCCGTATTTTTAAAATTATGTGAAATTATAAAGTCTCTATAAATATTGTGTTTATAGCTTAGTTATACAATTCCTAGGGTAACTCTGGGAGTTTACTTGCTACTTAGTCTTAGAGACAACAATGAATGATTAATAGGGATTTTGACTCCATCTCTCAAGACATTTTCATAAGAATGCCATGGAAACATGGTCTGGTTGAAACATCGATACAACAGTACAAAAGCTGATTGGATGACCACATGTGGGACTTTGAGAGGAGGATTTCCTGTCAACATGCACAGTTATCTTGATTAGGATTTTGAAGCAATCTTGGCTACTTCTTTGGTCTAGTTCAATGTGATATTTTAATTTATGACCCTTCTGGGGAATGTATGCTTGCAGTATTTTCAGGTGATATGAAACTGGAGGAAGTGCAAGTATGCTGAAAGACAGGATTAGTTTTCAAAAGGATTTTGACAAACTCAAGAAAAAAATGGATGAAAAGCAAGTGCAACAATACAGCAGGTGTATCAGCTGACTACAGGGCAAGGCATTTGGTTATGATCATTTTTCAGAATTAATTTTGGGGCTAATGTGGATTATAAACTGAACATAAGTCATATTGTGAGAGAGACAAACTTCAAAATGGGATTTATAAACAGGAAGGCAGCCTATCATGCAGAAGAACTAATCCTTATACTCTGCTTAGAAATAGTAAAACCTAGCTGAATTGCTTGGTCCAGTTTTTGAGACAACTTTCATTATTTTCATAACTCCTTGAGTGGCTCTGGCCCTGTGCACATATGCATTAAGGTATTTCCTCTAACATTGTTTCTCCGGGACATAATCAACAAAGCTACAGATGGCATTGGAGTTTTTAGAAACTATGATGTCTGCTTAGCCAAAGTAACATTCATTCCAATACTGAGTGCCTTGGTGTGGTAATTACCTAGAAAGGACACTGTGCAGAGTGTCTTGGAAACAATATGAACAGTGGCGAGGGGCTGTGCTGAAGACTAGCAGTGGTAAAACAAGTGACTATGGACTTGTCACAAGTGGGATGGACTTCTACACAGAAGGAAATAATAGTAAGTCAAAAGGCTTTCGATGTAGAAGTTTTGAAAATTGATTGGATAGTAGAAGTGATCTAGTCCCTCCTTTTGCCTGAGCTGGAAGAAGTTTATCTAGACAATCCCCAGTTATGTTTAGCATTCTTAAAAACCTCCTTCCCTTGCTGAGGGTACCACATAGTTCCCAGATGACAGAGCTGGATATATATGTATATTTTTTTGCACATATATATATATGGATGTTCTCTGCTGAAAGGTAAGCCAATTGTCAATTGCTCCTCCTCATGGCTTTAATGTTTCCTTCCTTATTGGACCATAATGCGATAGTTAGGCTTCATCATAGACTTCTTTTAATTCAGTTGTTCCTGTTATATCCCATTTTCTAAACATCTTGCTGTTCCTGCTGCTCTTCTCTTCAGTCTCTTCAATTTGTCTACATCTTTCATAAAGTATGACACTGAGAGCTGACACAGAAGTACCGCTGCGCTAGCTAGCAACAAGGAGAGCGAGACAATTTCTTCCCATGTCTTACACAGAATGTTCTGGTTAACACATGTCAGAATGAGATTTGTTATTTTTTTGTAGCAGTGTTACATCATTGGCTGAGAGTTAGTTGCTCTGCAGTTTTCCATGACACCAGGCCCTTGTCTATGCCACTAGTACACGACTAATAAAACACCACTTTATGTTTGTGCCTTTGATTTTTTTTCTCTATAGATCTGGTACTTTCTACCTGTCTCAACTGATTTTGTTTTGTTGACTTAGGAGCTGTATTAATATAGCTAAGGAAGGATCTCTGGGCATACTATAAGCAAAGAGTACCACACAAATAACAATTAACTGCTAACAGCTGGGATTTGCATGGGGTCCTGATGGTGAACGTGATTTGTTCTTCCAACAGTGGGTCATGTCAAGGACTGAAGTCCCTATCTGTGCATTCCTATTCCTATTCCTATTCCTATTCCTATTCCTATTCCTATTCCTATTCCTATTCCTATTCCAATTTCTTCTTCTTTTTTTTTTTTTCTTTTCCTCCCCCTCTCCCAGTTTTCTAGGTAATGTAGCAGCTATGACACCAGGCACAGGCCTGTCTCAGGAACTAGAGGGACTGTGAAAGTTGTTGTTAGCATGTATGCTGAAAGACAGTGGTGAAGCCAGCCAGAGCTAAAGATCAGAATGGGCCTCAGTACCTGTTACTTTGCATGAAAAAAGGAACAAATCCCGGGGCTTTGTTCCAAAGCACCGGGAGCATTGCAATCCCAGATAAAAGCAGAAATATTCCACTGTTTAGTCACATTTAGTCTAGGTTACCATAAATCCCTGATCATGGATATCTTTACAAATTGCACCGTACAGGGAACTAAGCTGCCCTTGAATATTAATAACCAAGGCTAGCCAGACCAATTCTGTATTAAGGTCATGTCACACACTGCCTGCCTGGTGATGTCAGGGCAGTTTCAAGAACAGTCTTTAAAGCACCACATAATTTAAGGCCCTGAATGTTAATTAAAACTTTTGGTTCCATTAATGTATATGTTCAGGAATGACTTGGAGTTCTGTAAAATGCTGGGCTTTTGTCTGTAACAGGAATATCAGTGAAAACTCATAGGTGCCAAAGGCTTTGCATGTTCTGCCCCCAGCTTTGGAGCATGGTGCCAGCTGAGACTCAGAATGTTAATTCCATAAATGCCTCCAAGTCAAGACTACAGGCATGTTTGTTTAATCTGGCTTTTCCTGAACAATGGCTCTGTCTCTGGGTGCATTCTCTGAAGTGCGCTTTTTTTTTTTTATTATTATTATTTTTAACGTGAAGAGCACCACGTACGTAAATGTATAAAATATGCGATGTATTTTTAATGTGCAGAGACATTTGTTTTCATCACCCTATGCAGAAAGGGAAACTTGCATTCATTTGATTCCAAGAACTCAAAAGATTATTTTATACTAACAATGAAGTTAAAAAAACCAGCCCGTTCTAAACTTGTATATTACATAAATAATGAACATTAATGCAGTTTCAAAAATGGTAGCAATCATTTCTCAAATGTATTGTTATTTTAATACCCACAAGAGATTACTTTGATTTTCTGAATAATATCTAGGTTTACAGAAGGAACTGCACAGCCTATGTGAGTAATATGAGACCTAATTATGTTATACCCTGAAATCAATAAGCATTTGCTTTTAAAAGTGAGTTATTGATGCTACTTGGAGGGAATCACCTTACCAAGGCTCTTGGTGCAAACTTGGATGTACCAAGTTTGGCTGGAGGAAAAACCAAACCTTTCCAAGCAAGCCTGACATTTTGTTGTTGTTTATCTTGCTTTCACCCTCACCTTCACCCTCCCCCTCCCTTCCTGCTTGCCTTCACCTGGCTGCCTTTGCTCATTTGCAAATCTCAGTTGAACACTTTTTTTTTTTTTTTAATTTGCAAGAAGAAATGCAAATTGCTAAAATGCAAATGCTACTAGTGACAAGAAGCTATATTCGAAAATATGATATAGGACTTTGATATAGAACCAATTGTGTCTGGGGCAATGACAAATGATACTTCTGTATTCTGAAACTGCTGTATTTATTTCAGCAGGACTCTCCATGTGGACACTCTTACTCAGAAGTAAACACTTTTTTTTTTCTTTCCTATTTTTTTTTTCTTCCCAGTTTAGGTAAACTGCTTTCAAAGCAACAGAAGCTAAAATGGATAAAAACGCTAATTTTACTCACATGCGCACACACATTCACATGCTTATGGTGGAAAAAGGGGTTATATTGTCCAACTACGGTGGTTTAAATTCCCACATTACTATATATTGTTATAATTTCTGATATAGGCAAGCTCTTATACTCCATATGGCTTCCATATGCACAAATCCTTGGTTACTGAAGATGGATGAAAGCCATATTGTTTTTTAATGCATGTGTTGAGGAAAAAGAGCTATCAGTAACCTGTGAACTGATTATACCCGATATACTTAAACTGATGCTGTTAAAGCATAACTACAGTTGCATAAAGCTATGCCTATGGCAAAAACTTCAGCTAAGATACAAAGGGCAATTCAAAGCATGCCATCTTTTTTTTTTTTTTTTAGTAGGGATACGTTTTTTCTGATGCAGCTTATTTTATGAAAGGAAAAGGCAAAAGCCCTACCAGAAATGTCCTTTTCCTGGTACTACTGCAGCCACAGCAAGAACGGTGGCTGGTGTAGCTCTACTGACAAACACTTCCCAGTGCAGACTAGGCCACAGGGTCCATTTCAAAAGGTATTATGTAAATGGGGTGTTAAAAACATCATGACAGCAGAGGAACAAAGACCCTTCCTTGAGGGAGAAGGAATATGCAAACCATCTGGGGACAGTCCAAGAGTTTGGGGCTACTCGTCCTCCTCTGTGGGGCTCTGGTTGAAAGACCAAGCAGACAACATCAGTGTCTGGAAGTCGCAGCTAGGCCCCACTGCCGCAGCCACCCTCATGGCCCTTCTGGGGGGCCACAAACCCCTTCTGAGCTGAGATGGTGCATGGAAGTCCAGGGGCATCTGGGAGGTTTGGAAACAAATGGCCCATGTCACCTACTTAAAGCCTTGTTTTGAGCCCCCATCTTGTTCTGCTGGGAATTCAGTGAGAAGCAGAAAGGCCGAGGCAGTGGGGAAAGCGTACATGTGGGTTGAGAGGTGCACAGTCCGGGTGCAGGTGCTTCCTGTGTGGCGGGAGAGCAAGCAAACACACACAGCTGACCCAAGCTTCAGAGCCAGCTTTCACAAGGCACCCAGCCATTTCACGGTCCATTTCCCCTGGTTCCAGATCTGTGAACCTAGAGAGGACATAGGCAAAGATCTGTTGCAAAGCAGCTTATTTCCAGCTGTTGCTACCTTTAGGAAAATACAGTCAAAATATTGAAGCAGTCCCTCACCCCTTCATTCCCCTACCACCACCACCACCCCAAAAAAAAAAGAAAAAAAAAAAAAGAAAAAAAGCTGTAGGAGGTCTCCAATCAGTCAATGCTGGCTGGAGGTTGAATTAGAGGCTGTGGTCATGTGCTGGTGTCAGTGTGCAGTACAGCCTGAATCCAATAGAAGTGCTCTTGACCTATCTGCAACATGAAAGAAATATTACACCCCAGTGGCAGCAAGCAGGGAAAAAAACAAACAAACAAATAAAACATTATTATAATATTTCCTGTGAAGGAAGTTGGGATAATATTATGGCTGGTAGCTGACCAGCTGCTTTCATTTAATATTTTTCTAATTTTAGTCAGTGTTGGTCAAACAAACACAGCTTTTAAGGGATTTCCTTCAATGTTAACAGACTGTCATGTAGTTAGTTGAACAGAAGCTTTGCCGTGTGAGGTACAATCAAGAAGTGTGCCCTTTTTAAAAATAGTGCCATGTTAGTGCAATTAGTTCTTCCTGAGGGGGGCAAATTTTCAAAACCTGGGATCTGGATTGAGCTTTTCATTGGCTCTGAGCTTCTGCAATTGCACACCTCTGGGGGACTGGTTTTGGACAGTGCAGACCTGCTCATAGTGGTTCAAATCACAATGGAAAATGGAAAAATTTGGTGTTGTGGCTCTGCTGAAGCCAGGGTGCTGACTCTGGACAGGTCTGGAAGCAGTGGCTGTAGCTGGAGGTGCGAATACACTGCCTTGCACCTGCAGAGGAAGTCTGGGACTCAGCCCTTCTAAAATTATTCCTGGGCACAGAATGGGCTATTATAGTGGAGTTTTGAAAGAACTCTTTTTAGGGCAAAAAATAAAATTTGCTGGCTGGCTGGTATCAGAGAGTCATAGACAGTCTGCCACTGTGTACTCAGTGCCCAATGTGCTGCTTATTCTAAGTTGAGCTGCTAAATTGCTTAGTGCTAATAATTTGTTGTTTGTTGCAGTGGTGTAGCTGCCTGCCTGCTTGTGTTATATGGCCAGTTAACCATTCCCTTCCTGAGGGATGCTGCCCTCTGTCCTCACCTTGACCCTCCTGTTGCCACCAGACCAAACTTCTGTTTGCAAGACTTCTGCTTTGCAAAAGTTTTTTTTTTTTTTAGAACATGCTGAACCCGACCCGTGCAGGAGTCAGAGAGCTGGCTTCAGCTTGAGATTCCTAAAATCCGTAACATTGGGATTCAGATCCACACGCTCTTGTAACGTTCACAACCAAAATGCCATGGCAATGTGGCTCCTGTATTCAACACAATTACGGTTTGCTGCAGATGTTTATGAGTGTATGGGCGCAGTTAGAAAGTTTGCTGCCCAGTCTCCATTCTGCACGGAGGGATTTGAAGAAAAACCCAGGCACCAAACACATTTTAGAATCTGTAAAAGCTGCTTTGGGGTATTCAGGACTCCTAACTAAATTCACCCTAATGTTAACAAATTGTGTAATGCCATCAATGTTATGTACTAAAGGGAGAGTGAACAGCTAGAAACATATGCCATCTTGTCCCTGTTTCATACAGTACCATTATGATCTGAAAAACAAATCTATGTCATCTTAGTTTTCTGATATTTATGCTCCATCAGTGTGTCCATAACACATTGGTTCAGTTGAGAATTTAAGTGATATTTTCATTTTGCTTAATGGTCTGCAATGGAAACACAGTCTGGTATCTGAAAAGCAAACTGTAAATGCCCCAAGTTTTTCCTAGAGACTTCAGTGGTGAAACTACAGTTCTCTGAAACTGCTGAGGTGACTGGTATATGAAAATAATATAAAGGAAGAAAACAAAGACAGGCTTATGAATTGCCAGAAGCAAGCACCGGGAAGAACAGTTTTTTGTTCATAAACGTCCGTATTAGCATGTCAGAGCGTGTATATCCAAAGAAGGCCAGGAGAGGTAATCTTAATGAAGACATTGTAATGTTGACAATGTCCTCATTTCCAATGTTTTGTTAAAGTCAAAGAGTTTCTAAAACTTGTAGCTACCGGCAAAATTTGGTCCTGTTGAACAGTGTTTAACATGTAAAAGTTCTATAAGGCCATTCTTCAGCAAAATAACCAAGTGACAAGAAGAAAGAACAGTATTTGGAAATTATAACAAATGATAGACTTCAGTCTTCAGAATATGTTCCCAGCTTTTTGCTGTTGCCTTACTCATTTGCTAAAATTGCAACCAAAGCTATCTGTATCTGTAACTATCAGTGGTTTCAGAGAAAGAGAGCATAATTGTGTGTTAGTTACTAGTATGAAGAGAACATGAAAAGGAATATGTCATGGGGGCATTTGCCATTAATGCAAACAAGAAGTGTATATATTCATTCTGGTAGCCACAACCAGGATTATGGGCACAGCATCTATAGTATAGACAACAACATTTTGGGGGATATGTACTTCTGATGGCACCTTAATTTGGTGTTCATTCTCTGAGCACTAATTTTAGACCCTGTACCAATGCCCCCCTAGTGCGGAGGGTATGTCATGCTTTTCTACCCACTACCAGCTTGGCACATACTTCAAAAATGGCAGGATTCACTCCATAACTGGCTTGTTCTTAATTTTTCATCCTCAGTTAAAGGAACCACGCACTTGCCATATTAAAGTTTTAAATTGTGTTTATTGAGACATATGGATATTTACTATGTGCAAATGTTATGTTTACTTTGAGATGTTTTCATGTGCATATTTGTGATAGCAATAATATTATTATGGTAATTTCTACATAAATGTGTATAGTATGTTTTTGAATGTCTCAGGAAGTAATTTTTAGTTGTCTTGATGTCAGTCAGTTTGGGTATGTAAAATATTGAATTGTGTGCTTAATGGTTCGTATTCATGTTGATTTCACGTACCTTTTTTAGGAAAAGTTTGAAGCAATTTTAAGCCTGAATTGAGATAGCCTAGACAAAGTGGTCTGTGCTTCAGTTTATTGGGTGCATTTATGAAAAGAGCTTTGAAGTGAATCATTCTCTTCAAAACTCTTGGAGGAAAATACTTTGCAGGCTGACAGGAGGGAACACTATAGCTTCTAGAAAAGGGGATAGATGCTGACCTGAAAACAAAAACCAAACAAAAACAACCAAACAAAAAACACCAAACCACAATCAGCTTGGCAGCCTTACATTCAAAGATGCTTTTATTCTTACTGTGCCATTCAATTAAGTACTCTAAGAAGGTATTGCAGTGTTCTCTCTCTCTCTCTCTCTCTCTCTCTCTCATTCTTTTTTTTTTTTTCTCCTCATTACCCAGCTCCTTGAAATAAGACTTTGGCCATGAAAATCATCTACTTATCACTGGTCACGACCTCAGTCTTACTAGCTCTGAGGTGGCAAAACTGGAAGAAGACCAAGCACTGTCCCCTTAAATGAATGAGAGTTTTGATTCTTCCTTCAATGAGGTTGTGATTTGGCTGTTTTTACTGTAGCTACTAGAATACCACTTGGGCCTAAATCCCCCTAAAATTACTTGGAACTCATGAATGTAATGGCAATGTGAGGTACCTGAAAGGCACAATTACGCCAGCGTTTCAGTTCAGATGAAAATTGTGCTTTTGAATGGAAAAAAAAAAAAAAAAAAAAAAGAAATTCCTGCCTGTGCCACACCAGGGTATCTCTATGGCATATTGGACCATAGTTACATGGCCTCTACATGGCTGTGGGATCATGAAGAAAGATATATCATCTATTACCTACATGCTGGCAAACTCCAGTTACTGGAAAAAGTACCTCTGTATAATTTGAGTTGACCTTGTCACTTCCTTGAGATGACTTTCAGGACTCTGCTATCACCATAAGTCAAATTGTCAGGAAGCCACGAAGAGTAAGACATAGTATGACTTCCCTTTGTCTTATGCCAGTTGATTCCCAGGTTCTTTCCCAAAGTACATGATACTGTTGTAATGCCTAACAATGCTTAACATATGTGCAATTCTTAGCATCGACTATGATTTCAAGTGAGTGGTTAGAGAATGGAAAAAAAAGAAAAAAGATGAAAGTCATATTAATTGCTGGGGTCATTCTTGTTATGACAGCTGAGTTTAAGATGAGCTTGGCTCACTGCTGAGAACAAAATCCTGTAATATGTTTGTGTACTTATCAGAGTAGTGGAATACACTCATTGTTTTGCAATGGCCCACTTCATCAGAGCATTCTCATCACAATATCTGGTAGACTTTATGTCAAATGATTTATAAAGCAAGTACCCTACTTTAATGATAGTCATTATCATGATTTATCAGATACTTTTTAGCATCCTGAAAAAGAAAAAAAAAAACTTTTTGAAATTAGGGATATATCACCTTAAACACCATACAAATCATTTGTCTTCTTAAATATCACTCAGGATTCACTCAGGAAGGTAGGATTTGGAATCTTTGCTGGAAATAAAAAAAAGATCAATGTAAAAATGACATCAGGAAGGAAGAGAATGAAAATCTATTTATTACATTGCAATCTCTTTGTTTTGAACATGATATGGATCTTGTAATGGCAAGTCTTGGATTTCTGTGAATTTAGCAGATGTAAGAAAGATGTATGAAGAACTCTAAGTCAACTGAGAGAATAATTTAAAGGAAATCACTGCCTCTGAAAACACAAAGACTACTAGACAATAAGACAAGAACATTTAACAAACTTGTCCTTAGGATGGAATGAAGTTGTATTAGTTGTGGGTATTGGGCATAAGGATTTTTTCAGTGTGTTGTCTTTGCTTCAAAGAAGGGATACAATACGGTTTATTGGCTTAAACACATCATGTTTTTATCTTGAACATTGAGTCTTATATATGGATGAGTCCTTTACAGCACACCAGGCTGTGTTGCAGCAGTGTGAGGCTATAAAGACAGGACAGAAACTCCAAATGTTTCAAAATGTTTCAATATTTATTAGGGCTGAATGCTGCTCAGAACCTCATATTTTCATACTTTCACTCTTGCTTAGATGTTTAATGGCTGCCTGGAGAGACCTCTGCGGTTATCTGGTTAGTTCTTAACACCTAATTATCACTTCACCGAAGACCTTGGGCTGGGTGTTTGAGAATCTCTGTGTTTAAAAGACTCCAAACAAGAGATTTTAAAAAAATGCAATTAAGTGAATTAGCTGGTTGCTTTCATTTGTTTTGCAGTTCCTGACTACTTACATCATTCACAGAAAGCCCACTGTAGGTCTAGCACCATTATCACTCTCTATAGGTACCTTAAAGGAGGCTGTAGCGAGGTGGGGATTGGTCTATTCTCCCACGTGCCTGGTGACAGGACGAGGGGGAATGGGCTAAAGTTGCGCCAGGGGAGGTTTAGGTTGCATATTAGGAAAAACTTCTTTACCGAAAGGGTTGTTAGGCATTGGAATGGGCTGCCCAGGGAAGTGGTTGAGTCACCAGCCCTGGAGGTCTTTAAAAGATGTTTAGATGTTGAACTTAGTGATATGGTTTATTGAAGGACTTGTTAGTGTTAGGTCAGAGGTTGGACTCGGTGATCTTGGAGGTCTCTTCCAACCTAGATGATTCTGTGATCTGCAGAGAAGATGAAGAAAAGTGTTGGAAGCAGGGCAATTGTTGGAGGAGGAGCCCTGATTAAACCACCTGACTTGTGAGTAAGATGGAGCAGGGTTTACCACCTTCAGAAGTCATAGGCTGATGGCTATAGGGTGATGTTTGCCGCTAACAGAGACGAAAAGATCTTTGTGTCCATTCCTCCTCTTGTATATTTACCTAAACTTGTAAATGTAGCCTTCTGCATCTTCTAGTTACTGTCATGATGATTTTTTTCAAAAGGCAGATGCCCAGAAGGAGATGCTAAGAAACAAAGTAGCCAACAGATGTGTGAATTAATATTTCCTCTAATTATGATACCATTTCATCTCTATCCCTCACTCAGTCTCTTTTTCTTTTCCATTTATCAACTGGCACATCATCACCTTAAAGACCTTAAGACATTTCTTCCAGGTTTCTTCTAGTTTTCACAGAGACTTCCAGTTTCAATGCCATATCTTTCTGAGGACATTGCTGATCCTCCATGTGTCTAGGTCTCTCTGAGAAAGAGATGTTTGCTCAGTTGGTTAGGGGAAACACTAATGTGCAATTGTGTGTGCTTGCACTGCCATGAAAAAGTAAACAAAGCTGATAATTCTAGAACTATGTGGGGAATGACAGGGCAGAAACATCAGCATGCATTTAAAAAAAATTAATGTAGGGACATTCATTCTGAGTCACACCATAACGTTTCCTCTAGTGCTTATCTGTTGTCTATGGTTGAAAGAAACTCTGCAGTAGGGATCTATGAAATAATCAGCTCAAATAGAAAAACATTTTCCTGCTATTTTCAGAAGTTGTTTTTTTGCACCTCCTATTAATATGTATACTGGTGAAAAGTTTTCTTACTCATGGAAATATGTGATTCTTTTTACAACCTACCTCATATTTTCACTAAAATGTCTTGTGACAATATGTTCCACAGAGTAAGGGACCCTTTTGCACATGTGCGTTCTACTACCTAGAAGTCCATAATCAGTAACATGACCACAGATCTCATGCCAAAGTTATAAAAATGATGTGAATACAGAGGTATGTTGTATTTCCTAATGCTTGACTCTGATATACACAAAAGGAATGTTTGTTTATTTGTGTATATTTAGCATTTTCAAAGTCTGAAAGAAGGATAGACAGGCCTCATACCTATAGGTTTATTGTGGAGAAATGCTTTCTTTGATAATGACATGTAGCCCCACTCAAAACTTTCCTTTCTTCGTGATTCAGTTACATTTTTATGTCATTGGAGCGGGGAAAATGAAGCTGAAGTCTGTCACAATGTTTTCTGTTTGGTGAATGTGAAAATGCTAATGGAAGCTCGTGCTCCAAGAGTATGATGGTTCTCCACAGACCCAAATAACCTGGGCAACAGGAGCAGGTGACTAGAGACTACAGTACCAGCAGTGTAATGTTGCATTTAGTTCAATTCTGCAGATGACTAGAAAAGAAATACGTGTTCAGGCTTAGTTTGAGAATGTACCAAGTTTCTTATGAAATAAGGAAGGGGTCCCAAGGAAAAAGAGGAAATAATGTTCAGTAAAAAAGTATTTGTTCTGATTCTGACTTGTAGGAGGAAGTATAAAACCTGTATGTAAAAGGCTCTGGTGTGTTTTGGAATAGGAAACATTATCACCACTTGCCGAGGCGACCGGCTCCGGGGCAGACGCGTGCTGCAGCGGAGCGCGGGATCGGGACAGGCAGGGCTATTTTTCAGGCATCGAGCCTACGTGAGGGAGCCGCCAGGCACCGGCAGCCCTCGTGAGGGAGGCTGACGAGGCGTAGGCGGAGCCAGCAGCGTCAGCGACAGCTCCTCCCTCCGGCCGTTCAAAGGCAGCCCTTAGGGAGCGCGAGCGACCAGGAGCGCGGTGAACAAGACCGGCAAACAGGGAGTGACGCGGCAGTTAGCGCGGGCAGGGCGGGCAGGAAGGGCGGAGCGCTCACACCCGCCCATAGGGACACCTGCTCTAACGGCACTCTCCCGTCAGCTGGGCTGAAATGGTCTCCACCAGGCACGGTGCTTTCTCTAGGAAGTCAGTACACACCCAGACCGACTGCCCGTCCAAACATGCGGCAGTTCAGGTCTCCGGATGCGGGGAGTGTCTGAGCCTCTTGCTGCCATCGGCGGGAGGCAGAGGGACTGCTTGCGTGAGGTGCGAGCAGGTGGACGACCTGGTCCGCATGGTGGCGGAACTCAAGGAGGAGGTGCAGAGGTTGAGGGATATCAGGGAGTGCGAGTGGGAGATAGACTGGTGGAGTGACTCCCTGCAGGACCGGAGGGAGAGGGACCGGGGTGAGACGCCCCAAAGGGGGGTGGACCCCCTGCCCTGTTGCCATCGGGCAGAGGGAGGGGACCTGCGAGTTGAGGAGGAATGGAGACAGGTCCCTTCTCGACCTCGCAGGAGATGCCCTCCCCTTCCGGTGCTGCCTTCCCAGGTGCCCTTGAACAATAGGTTTGAGGCCCTGGAGCTTGAGAGGCCGGTGGGTGAGGACGAGGAAGGAAGCCTACCCAGGAGGATGCCTGAGGTGAGGAAGTTGACTCCACGTCTCAGGACTGCCTCCACCAAGAAAGAAAGAAGGGTGATTGTTGTGGGCGACTCCCTCCTCAGGGGAACGGAGGGCCCTATTTGTCGGCCTGACCCCACGCATAGGGAAGTCTGCTGCCTCCCTGGGGCCAGGGTCAGAGACGTTACCAGGAAGCTTCCAAACCTGGTTCGCCCCTCTGACTATTACCCGCTTTTGATAGTCCAGGCTGGCAGTGATGATCTTGAAAAGAGAAGCCTGAAGGCTATCAAACAGGACTATAGGGGGCTGGGACGATTGGTGGAGGGAGCGGGAGTGCAGGTGGTGTTTTTGTCTATCCCTACGGGGGAAGGGAGAGGCACGGAGAGGACATGGAAAGCTCACGTGGTTAATAGGTGGCTCAGAGGCTGGTGCCAGCACAGAAATTTTGGGTTTTTTCACCATGGGGAGCTTTACTCGGCACCCGGCCTGATGGCCCCAGACGGGTCCCTATCTCCAAGGGGAAAACGGATCCTAGGCCAGGAGCTGGCGGGGCTCATAGAGAGAGCTTTAAACTAGGCAAGAAGGGGGACGGGGCTCAAACAAGGCTTGTTGGAGCCGTGCCGGGGGAAACAATGGCTAGGCTGGGGAAGAAGGCGATGGCCCAGCTGAAGTGCATCTACACTAATGCACGCAGCATGGGTAACAAACAGGAGGAGCTGGAAGCCATTGTGCAGCAGGAAGGCTACGACTTGGTTGCCATCACGGAGACGTGGTGGGACCGCTCCCACGACTGGAGTGCTGCAATGCCTGGCTATCGGCTCTTCAGGAGGGACAGACAGCACAGAGGGGGTGGTGGCGTGGCTCTCTACATTAGAGAATCTTTTGATGTTGTGGAACTCCAGGCTGGGAATGATAAGGTTGAATCCCTGTGGGTTAGGATCCGCGGGAAGGCCGGCAAGGCTAGCGTCCTGGTCGGGGTCTGTTATAGACCGCCGAACCAGGATGAGGAGACGGATGAGGAGTTTTATAGGCAACTGACAGAAGTTGCAAAATCGTCGGCGCTTGTCCTCGTGGGGGACTTCAACTTCCCGGACATATCCTGGAAACACAACACGGCACGGAGAAAGCAGTCTAGGAGGTTTCTGGAGAGCGTGGGAGATAGCTTCCTGACGCAGCTGGTCAGTGAACCCACCAGGGGTGGTGCCCCGCTAGACCTTCTCTTCACAAACAGAGAAGGACTGGTGGGAGATGTGGTGGTCGGAAACTGTCTTGGACAGAGTGACCACGAAATGGTAGAGTTCTCTATTCTTGGCGAGGCCAGGAAGGGGACCAGTAAAACTGCTGTCTTGGACTTCCGGAGGGCTGACTTTGAGCTGCTCAGGACGCTGGTTGGCCGAGTCCCTTGGGAGGCGGTTCTGAAGGGCAGAGGAGTCCAGGAAGGCTGGGCGCTCCTCAAGAAGGAAATCTTAACGGCACAGGAGCGGTCCGTCCCCACGTGCCCAAAGACGAGCCGGCGTGGAAGAAGACCGGCCTGGCTCAACAGAGAGTTGCGGCTTGTGCTTAGCAGAAAAAAGAGGGTTTATAATCTTTGGAAAAAAGGGCGGGCCGCTGAGGAGGACTACAAGGATGTAGCGAGGCTGTGCAGGGAGAAAATTAAAAAGGCCAAAGCTCATCTGGAGCTCAACCTGGCTACTGCCGTTAAAGACAACAAAAAATCCTTTTACAAATATATCAATGCGAAACGGAGGACTAAGGAGAATCTCCATCCTTTACTGGATGCGAGGGGAAACCTAGTTACTAAGGATGAGGAAAAGGCTGAGGTGCTTAATGCCGCCTTTGCCTCAGTCTTTAGCGGCAATACCGGTTGTTCTCTGGATACCCAGTGCCCTGAGCTGGCGGAAGGGGATGGGGAGCAGGATGTGGCCTTCGCTATTCATGAGGAAATGGTTGGCGACCTGCTAAGGAGCTTGGATGTGCGCAAGTCGATGGGGCCGGATGGGATGCACCCGAGGGTACTGAAAGAACTGGCGGAGGAGCTGGCCGAGCCGCTTTCCGTCATTTATCGGCAGTCCTGGCTATCGGGGGAGGTCCCAGTTGACTGGCGGCTAGCCAATGTGACGCCCATCTATAAGAAGGGCCGGAGGGCAGACCCGGGGAACTATAGGTCTGTCAGTTTGACCTCAGTGCCAGGAAAGCTCATGGAGCAGATTATCTTGAGGGTCATCACGCGGCACTTGCAGGGCAAGCAGGCGATCAGGCCCAGTCAGCATGGGTTTATGAAAGGCAGGTCCTGCTTGACGAACCTGATCTCCTTCTATGACAAAGTGATGCGCTTGGTGGATGAGGGAAGGGCTGTGGATGTGGTTTACCTTGACCTCAGTAAGGCTTTTGACACCGTTCCCCACAACATTCTCCTCAAGAAACTGGCTGCTCGGGGCTTGGACTGGCGTACGCTTCGCTGGGTTAGAAACTGGCTGGATAGCCGGGCCCAGAGAGTTGTGGTGAATGGAGTCAAATCTGGTTGGAGGCTGGTCACAAGTGGTGTCCCCCAGGGCTCGGTACTGGGGCCGGTCCTCTTTAATATCTTTATCGATGATCTGGATGAGGGCGTCCAGTGCACCCTCAGTAAGTTTGCAGATGACACCAAGCTAAGTGCGTGTGTCGATCTGCTCGAGGGCAGGAAGGCTCTGCAGGAGGATCTGGATAGGCTGGAGCGATGGGCTGAGGCCAACTGTATGAAGTTCAACAAGGCCAAGTGCCGGGTCCTGCACCTGGGGCGCAACAACCCCAAGCAGAGCTACAGGCAGGGAGATGAGTGGTTGGAAAGCTGCCTGGCCGAGAAGGACCTGGGAGTATTGGTTGATAGTCGGCTGAATATGAGCCAGCAGTGTGCTCAGGTGGCCAAGAAGGCCAACAGCATCCTGGCCTGTATAAGAAGCAGTGTGGCCAGCAGGTCTAGGGAAGTGATTGTCCCCCTGTACTCGGCTCTGGTGAGGCCGCACCTCGAGTACTGTGTTCAGTTTTGGGCCCCTCACTACAGGAAGGACATGGAGGTGCTTGAGAGAGTCCAGAGAAGGGCGACCAAGCTGGTGAGGGGTCTGGAGAACAAGTCTTATGAGGAGCGGCTGAGGGAGCTGGGCTTGTTCAGCCTGGAGAAGAGGAGGCTCAGGGGCGACCTTATCGCTCTCTACAGTTACCTTAAAGGAGGCTGTAGAGAGGTGGGGGTTGGTCTGTTCTCCCACGTGCCTGGTGACAGGATGAGGGGGAATGGGCAAAAGTTGCGACAGGGGAGTTTTAGGTTGGATGTTAGGAAGTACTTCTTTACCGAAAGGGTTATTAAGCATTGGAACGGGCTGCCCAGGGAGGTGGTGGAGTCACCATCCCTGGAGGTCTTTAAAAGACGTTTAGATGTAGAGCTTATCGATATGGTTTAGTGGAGTACTTAGTGTTAGGTCGGAGGTTGGACTCGATGATCTTGAGGTCTCTTCCAACCTAGAAATCTGTCTGTGTCTATCAACACAGCTTAAAAATAAATGTTAATATTTTAATTAAATTTACATATGGTTTTCACCTGCAACTGAATATTTATTTTGCATGGAAATGCTGTTTTTTAAAGGAAACTTCCTTCATTGTAGCTGTCTTTTCCACAAATATTTTCTGAGAGGTGGTCTTCATAGAGAATATACGGATCTGTTGTTTCTGAACATAATTTTTTTTATCATCTAGCGTCACAAGTAATCAGGGTTAGAAATAGAACTTTTTCTGATAGTATTGTTGCACTGTTGAGAAGGATGTGCTTTGTAATATATGCTACCTACGGGAAAAAGGCTCCACATGGGAAGTCATATGCTTTTCAATACATGCTGGAACTGTACAATTGGATTGAGAGACAGGGTTACGTTTCACATTCTATTCATGAAGTGTGCTTCTGAAAAGCCTTTTTGATGAAAACAAATCAAAAACCAAAAACAACAACAACAAAAAAAAAACCACCAGCAACAACAAAACCAAAAAAATCCAAACACCTCCTGGACTCTCAGGAAAGAACTACGGGAACAGAATTTATAAGTAGGAAGTTCAAAACTTGTATGGACGAAAAATCATAAGAGGCTTAACTGGCCCTATGCCAGTTATTCAGCAAAACAATTTAATGCAAAGAACACATGCTAACTGTGAGCCAGACAATACTCAGACACAGTTCTCTGGGCAAATCATAGTAAACTTGTATTCTGTGAACATTGAGATAGTCTAATTCTTACCGTGGTAAAGTAAAAAATTTTGAGTGAACTGGAAATGTCTTCATCTCACAGGGGTATATTCAAAGCTGACAAACATCTGATACTCTTCCATTTATTTATTAATGTTTCCAGGAAGTTAAATGAGCAAATAGCAAAACCTAATATTATTTTGAAGTTGGCAGGGGTCTATATGTCTGTCTTCTAATGTGACAATGAAATCATAGATGATTTGGTGGAAAAAAAAATAAAAAAGAAAACTTCTCTGCTATTGCTTAACCCTAGTTAGCAGAAGAACTGAAAGGAACATCATCTAATTTGCTCTCTACCTCAGCTATTAAAGCACAGCTAATTATTTTTAAGTTCAGAGAGGAGTACATGGAGCTTAGTGAACAGTCAAATGTCTTAAGTGGCTGCAAGAGTAGAGAAGAGGTTATTTTCCCCAGTGATTTTTTTTTTCAATTTGTCAAAGTAAACTCTAAATCTAAAGCCTCAGCTGACTTTTTTTTAACAGCTATTGTTCTGACAGTCTCTTCATTTTCCCTTTATTCTTTTTCTTTCAGTAGACCTGTGCACCAGAAACTGAAATGCAATGAGAGTTTTGTCAAATCTACATCAAAATAAAGTTCCAAAGCAGTATATGAGGAAATGGAAAGAAAGCAATCTACTTTGCCATACTAGCTTGATGCTTAGTTGTCATATTTCTTGCGTTTTTGACTTTTCCCTTTGATCACTCTAATAACAATTCCTTAGACTATTAAAACTGGAAGCCAGAAACATGTTAGTGGAAAATTCTACTTTTCACCAATTAGGCTGTCTGTTTAATTTTTATGATTTGCTCACTTTGGACTGTGAGAAGAGGCTAATCTCACCACTGTTTTACCCCAATGTTATGCCAGCTAAACCTCTTGAGAATCATTTGTGAAGAGGTGAGTGATGTGTGACTGATAGGCTTTGACAAAACCTGGTTTTGTGCCAAATACCTTTCATGAGGTGGGGTGGGTGTAGATAGTAGAACTTTTCATTATTGTTGCTTACAGCACAGGGAAAAAGTAAGGAGCAAGTAAGACTGAGGCAACATTGATGTATTAGGCCCTCTAGTTTCATTACCAAAAATCTCTTATATGTGAGGTTCCTGTCCTTATATGTGAGGACTTACTTAAATTAGTAGACCTGGAAGTAGAGTCTGAGGTAAATGGTCTTTTTTTTTTTTTCTTTTTTTCTTTCTTCAGTACTTCAGAACACTTCCAGGTGATCAGATAACCACTGTAATTTGTCTTCCTCTTTTACCCATAAGCAATGGTAAATGTTGAAGCAAGGCAACAAAAGTGAGAATATTACTTCCTGCCCCAATAGAGAGACATAATTATCTGATCAATGTCAAAAGTGTAACAGTGGTCATGAGAATTACTTGGAAAAGTTTATCTTTTCACTTCTCTATCAACACCTTTGGAGCTATTTGCACTGGGTACTTTACATGGTGCTCTTTTTTGACTGCTGCTTGACATCTTTTACATGGCAATCTCTGTTTTAACAGTCTTAAGTGTTAAAGTCTCCCAATCGCTAATACCTTTAAAACAAGCTCCATTTGTTTTCTTTTTTTTTTGCTTTTTATGGAATCGGTGGGCTGAAGTTCAGTGTGTGTAAAGATGGGGGACTGGCAATGGTATCTAAAGCCAGCTACTCTGTGAGCCATTAACGAGTAAGCTCCTCTGTGCAGCACTGCCAATGCAATGCAGCCTAACTGGCAGCTCCTTTGCTATTTGTTCCTAGACTGTTCATCAGCAGAGGATGCCAGTCTGTTTGTTTTTACGACATGGGCAAGTGGGAACCAAGATGGGGCCACCATGACTATTTCCATTTGGGATGTAAGGCAAGGTCTGAACCCAGCTACTCAAGGTGTAATGCTAGCACAGTGATCTTCTTTGAAAGGGAAGCTGTTGTAGAAGAGCTTTTCTGCACTAGTGCTGTTTTTTTTTTTTTTTTTTTTCCCTACTTTGTATAAGTTTACAATTTCAGAATCATTGATACCAGGTCCTAAGGGCATGCTTTGGCTACTGTAGCTGACTAGATGAAGTATGGTTCCCTTATTAACTTGTCAAAGTACGATGCAGCTGCATCATTTTCTCACCCATTTGCTTAACTTAAATAAAGGTTGGTGGTTAGGCTTCTGCTGCATTGTGCTCTCCTGCTAATTATCAGTGTATTTGTTTTAGAGACAATTAGCCACCTGGTTCATTCTCCCATTGAAGTCAGGTCATCATGAGTTACATCTGCTTTCAGGACTCTTCAAGTCCAAGACATAATAAAAAGATGATGGCTATGATTATAAAAAGCGTGCAGGGTTGGGCGTAAGTTGTACAGCATATTGAATTCCCAAGGAGGATTGGGTTACAAAGCTCTTACAGTGGCTTCCTTCTGTATGTCACAGAAGATGGATGTGAATAGCAAACAGTTCTGCGATGCCAGAAGTCCTTTAGCCCATGAATGGTAAAGAGTGTTTGCAAAGGTAGATTGAGAAAGACAAGGCAAAGTGAGACATGATACCTCCCTTCGGCACTGTGGTGATACAACAAAAAAGTGACAAGTAAGCACGTCTCTTTGCATACTACATTTGCATAAAAATAAAAGTTGTTCAGACCTGTGGGTGTTTCCTTTTTAAAAATGTGCTATATAATGTGGCATAAGATTATGTGTGATGCACATTTACTTTTATAATCCCATATGTTCCGGTAAAACTCTGTATTTTGAAGTAAGATTTTATTACAGTAGAACCTCATTAATTCTTGCTAATGACTGGGAGACCCTTTGCAAATTACTGAATTTTGTATACAATTGAATGCCATTAAATGCATTGTATTGCTAGATGTTCTTCTACATCCCGGGGAAGATGAGCTGCAGAGAACCCTGCCTCAGCTATATTCACTCTAGAGAGGGTGGTACAAATTCATTGCAGTGGGTTTGGCTCCAGGTGTTTGCTGAAGATGGTCACGTGGGGCTAGCTCTGAAGAGGATGGAGCCCTGTATGAAATGAAAAAGCAGATGGGGACCTGACAGTTAGTAGATTAGCATAATTTGATGCAGTTTCATCTTCTGATGGTTTGGGGTCATGGAAGGATCACAATCCTGATTTTTTTCTGTAGAGCATAGGTATCACTAGTCTCATCTAGTGGCTTGCAGATATTAAGAAAGCTGTTTCAGATTCAACATGGCTATTGATTTAGAGGGAGGAGCTAATCTTCCAGTAAGCAGTGTACTAGGGTTCTTCCTGAGAAGCTGCATCAACACACACAAACAAAGACAATAGCATTCATATTTACTTCGGTATACTACAGAAGAGTGCATTGAGCGTAGGCGAGACTTTGTGTCCAAAAGAGCTTTTAGCATATATAAATGTACACCTGGAGATATCTAGTGCTCATTGGTTGGTATGAAATAACAGAATACCAACTTGCATTTCTTTTACCTGCCATATTATGGAGTAACAATGCAACTCAACAATTAAAATAGAATCTAGATCTTCATTTTAAATTTCTTTCTCTCTCTCTCTCTCTCTCTCTTTTTTTTTTTTTTTTAACATTTTCTGTTCTGGTTAACTATGACTAAAAGAAAGCAGTTTGAAATGTTTCCTGTCACAGGCCCCAGGACAGATTTTTTTTTTTCCCTTCAGACATATTGTAATGGAAAACAAAAACCATGAATTCTATTTAAAATGACTGTGCATGAAGAAGATAGAAGCAGAAAGCTGGGGAGCTAGGGGACTCAGAAGTAGATGCATATAGAGGGATGCAAACTTAAGTCTATAAATGGAGCAAAATTTGTGGGTATGTTAAGAAAAGTGAATGCAATGTATTGAAGATCAGGTAGGCCCTTGGGCAAGCAATACAGAGGTCATGGGAGGGATGGAAATCACTGATGGAGGCACAGAGATGACTGGAGTGGGGAGAAGGATGGACAGCAATATCACAGTGCACCCACGGAGAGAATGGAAAGGAAGGAGGTGGGAGGCATGAAGGTGAATAGCTGTGAAAGGTGAAGACAGGCATGGATGTGGGCATATGTGAGAGGGGTGCATGGTGTGACCAGATTATGGGAGAGGAAGGAAGAGTGCTGGCGTAGGCAGGAGAGAAATAGAAGTGAGAGGAAGAGAAGGAAGATGAATGGGGAACTGGAGCATTCTCCTAACTGTTCATTCACATGGTTTTTAGCACTTGTCACGTTTTGAAGAACACTATTTTATAGCCAAAGTATAACATAATAAGAGAGGGAAGGCTGTTACCTGGTTTCCATTCAAATAGTACTTTTAGCCTAACTCCTAGTCAATCATTTGGTTAACAGTGCTCAGACCTCAAAGTCTTCCCCTGTGTAAATCAATTCTATCCATTATTACTCCAATGCTGGAAATCATAAGAACTGCAAAGAAATATCCCATCCTTTTCTGACACCTCAATCTTCTATCCTGAGGAGAAGAGGAACCACTGGCTACAGCTGCCCCTGTGAAGACCCCTATGGCCACGTATGCTTGGACCTTCCCATCCATTTGTTGCTTTGTTGTCCTTGTCCTTTTTTTTTTCTTTTTTTTTTTTTTCCCACTTACACAGTACTTGCATGGAAATCCTCTTTCTGGTGCTCGGTGGCTGTATAGGAACAAACTGCACATACAATTACACAGCTTCTTTTCAAGTGTGAAATGCCTCTCTCAAGCCACAGAGAAATTACTTTCTAGAATGTAATTATATGGCTCCCATACAAGTCAGTAGGAGAAGAGCGAATGGGAGACCCTGTGGGAGCAGGAACGCAGTGTGGAAGAGCTAGATGAAAGGCGTTGGATTGCCCTAATTTCCTAGCATGTAAGAAGGTAATTCACTTTGATGGCACATCACCACTGGTGGTTTTCCAACAGACGGAAAAGACTTGCTAGTTGAGGAAGTAAGTAATGTCACATGAAACATACATAATTTGCACAGAGAGAAAATGTAAGACCACTAAGGTTATTGTTTTTCTAACAATGATTCATGACACTGACATTTTGGAGAGTGCGGGTCTGAGGTAGAAGCTACAAATAAAATGTATTTTTCCTGTAGGGATCTGTTCTTGTATCTGCTTTCTTACAGACTTTTAGGAAGCTGTTGCAAACTTAATCCTGTTTAGCAATTATGATTTACTTCAATTGGCTCCACTCTTCATACTGTTTAAACTTAGATTTAAAGAATAATATCCACCTTGTTGCGTTACATAAACCCTGGTAAAATAACACACATTTAAAAAGGCATTCTTGGCATTATGGAACAATCAAAGGGGGAGACAAAAGCTTAGCATACCATTAATATATATATGTGTGTGTGTGTATATACATATATATATTTCTCAGGATAAAATCCTGAGATCTTTTAATGAAGACATCAAAGAATACATCTTTCTTAGCTGAAAAGAAGAATGTCTCCTGACAAAAGCCAATTAGGGAGTGAATACATTTTGTTTATTTAGACTTGAAAAATGTATATTCTTGTAAAATAGAAAAAAAAAAAAAAACACCACCCACATCCCAGTGTTCTTTTAAGGCTATGAAGCAGCTAAGGAAACACAAAGATGTATGATGCATGGAAGCTTGATAGTGCATGAAAGAAACATAAAGACTGTGATTTTACTGTTACCTAAGGCATGATATTGAAATATGTGTTCTGGGAGGGCTTTTTCTCAGCTTGCCTAGAGACTCTGGAACAAATTCTGCTCCTGTTTACACCTCTGTAAATCTGGAATTACTAAATGACAGGTGGTAGTATTACTCCAAGTGTGTGCACTTCTAACCGAGAGTGGGATTTTGCTCCACATTGAGAGTGAACTAATAGTCAACTGTCCCATGAGATGCCTGTGTTTTGTGCATTCCTCATCCTGTAATTAAGGCTGTCAATTGCACACTATCATATCTATTTTTAAAATTCAGGGTAGGAAGTGTAGCATGGGTAAATTTTAGCATGGGACAGCAAATAGCTTCTGCTGGAAACCCTGAAAGGTCAAATGCCTCTGTGTCATTTCCTCTTCTAAGGCAGGGAACGAGTGTATTTGGACTTGCATCTCTGGTGGTTGTACAGCAGATGGACCACACTGATGGATGGGACTAACAGAAGACCCTGGAATGGGCTCTGATGCAATTCGTGATGCTCTTTATTTGCTGCATGACTGTACGACTGGTTGTTCAGCCAGGTGAGCTCCCATGTGTTAGGCTGAAATTGCTTGCCTGTGTTTTGAATAAATGTAAGTAAGTATGCTGAAGAAGTTAGAAAACATCAGATATATTTTTAAAATGTTTGCCTGTCTACTGTGTGGAATGACTAGACAGTTAAGAGGCAATAGTCAGGAAACATGAAAGTGCATCCACAAAATAGACTGAATTGTAAAATATATGTAATAAATGCATAAAGCAGCTACTGAAGATATACTGAAGAGTGTGATTGTGGAAACAGACATAGGAGTACAAAATGGTCTGACCCACACAAGACTTCAGCCAAAAGGAAACATCAGAACATGTACTGTCAAACACAGTCATCCTTCAAATCCTGGATCCTATATCTACTCCTGTGCAATCCTATTTTGGGAAAGAAGGAGTAGAGGGTTTTCCCCACAAAGTCCCTTAGAGGCACTTCCTCCACCTCTGTCTGATGATGGATTTAGCGCAATGTTTGTCGTCAACACTTAGTCTTCAAATATCCATACGTGCATGAGAAATTTGGTGCATAAGTTGAACATGCCATTTTTCCTGTGTGTAAATATTTGCAGAATCAGGACAATAGATTCTGGTTTCCTTTGAGCAAAGACAGTTCTGTACTATAGCTACCATATGAAGTGTTTTAGCTTTGATAATAGTTAGCTGTACAAAATAATCAAAAGTAGATACTAAAACTTGGCTGAATTATAGAAGGATTCAGACTAATTCTGCTCTACACCAAACCAGCTATATTTGTGCAAGATAGAAGTGTATAAAAATTTTAGAAAGAACTTGGAAATAACCAACCATATTGTGCAAAATGTAATTGAGGAAAATTCTTATTATCCTGGAGTCCTATGTGTATGGCAGTTGTGATTACAAAGCCTGCTTGGTGATACTGGAAATAGCACTTGAAAAAAAAGTTATTCTGGGAGAGTGTAACTGATGCAGGAAGTCATATACCACAGAATGGTAACTGTCTTTAAATTGTGTATTTTATAGCTGCATTTTTTTCTGTGATGGGACCATATTCTTCCTCTATCACTTAATTTTCTGCTTTCCAGGCTTTAAATGAAGTCTTAAACTTTTTAGGGTACATTTTAGTTTGGAGTTCTGATGAAAACAATGGATTATGTTTTTTAGAAGTTGCGAAAACTTTTAATCTATTACATGACAGAGAAAAATAAGTTGTATCAACACGACAATATTCTTTCCTGTGACAAGATGAAACTGTAGCTCATCAGACTCCTGTGGATAATATTCTTGCAATTGGATTTATCAGGAATGTATTCAGAAAGGCTAGATTCAGAACTTGAACACAGGATGTTTATTACAACCTAACCTGAAAATATTGGGTACCACTTGTATTAGACTGGAACAGACTAGCCAGGTCTTATGAAAAAAATAAGTTGCTCATGTATGTATTGTTTGAGGAAATGAGAATATGTGCAGAAAAACTAGGGTCCCATCATGAAGAAATCTCAGAGTAAATAGAGCTTTACTGTGCACCACAAAGAGGCAAGTTGAAGACTGTTTTCTTTTATCATTCAGAGTCATACTGGAAAAGGGATGGTAAAAACTTCAAAGTCAAGTGCTTACTGATGTTTTTGCTTATAAAAATAGTACAGGCACTTAACAGCCTTTGTATTACGTACATTCTTTAGCATGAGCGGGTAGCTGTGTTAGTCAGCAGGACAAACTAAATAATAAAGTTACTGATACATTTTTATAGACAAATCAAAACAAATACCTGGGCTTTCAGAATCACTCAGGATGCCTCTGTACAATAGAAGCAGCCACAGAAGCCTGAGTGGTTCCAAATGTTGTGTCTACAGAATACTACTTATAACAGTGGTATAGCCAGAGTCCTATTGTGCTAAAGTAGATGAAGCTGAAACACCTCTCAATTAATTGTGCAGTTATTAAACACTATGATTTACATGAAAAAATGTAGTTCGTGGGGGATGGGGGAGTGTCATACCTACATTTTATGCTTCTGCAAGAGCCTGCAAGCATTTTAGTACAGCACACCATTTTTTTTTTTACAGAAAATAAATGCATAGGACTGAGCAAAGCATAGCTTCATGGGTATGCTACTTTTTCTGATGTCAAGGAGCTATTCAGACAACCAGAACTCCTCCTCTGTTTCTGTATCTGTTCACTGGATTAAGCTAGGTGATCACCGAAGGGTGATTTGGGGAGCCCGAGCAATGGCCTAAGGAGGCACCTGGAGCCAGCCAGAAAGAAACACGGGCACAGAGGTGCTGCTGGAATTTAATCTGAGGATTATTTTCCTCACACCTATGGTCAGCAGGACTGCTTCTGCCCCCAGACAGAATGTGAACCCTTAGTCTCCACTTAGAGTCTGAAAACGGAGAGCTGAGACTGTGTTCCTGTCTGCTGGCCAACTGGAGAAGTTGTGTTTTCCCCCTTAGATATGGGGAAGGAAAGCAATACTTTGCTTATAGAGAATGAACACAAATTGCCTACAGTTCCATTCTGGGGAGAAGTGGAAGGGATGCAGCCTCTAGAAACCTGGAAAAATCAGTTTACACTAGAGTGACACAAAAGGACTGATGTGTCCAAACTGATGAAGTACTGTAGGCTTTATTTAGGGTTTTTGAATGTATCGTTGTTAAGTCCATTTTAATCAATTTTAATAGGAATTGTATTTCAGATCAGAGTCTTCAGGGCAGCCATCATCATGCCTCTTTAATTCTCCTAACCTATACATTTTTACTGCATGGATAAATATGCTTTGAAACTAATGCAGTGTCATTGAATCCAATACATCCGTAGTGGAACCAATCCATGCATACTCAAGTCACTAAATTTTTATGGAAATGAATAGATTTCCTTTCAAGGCATAATATTTTCACTAACACCAGTAGCTTTTCATTGAAACCAATGCTTTGTTTTCCAAAAACAGCATATTTCAGTTGGGCTGATATACGTCTTGCTTGAATATATATATATATTTTTTCCTTCTCATAATTAAACCCATTGAACTAAACACAGTACTGGATGTCTAATGAAACCAACACATTTTCATAGGAACTACTTAAAGTGAGTTTAAGCCAATGAATACTGTGCTTCTCAGCATAATTTAATAAACGAACACTGTGAAATGGAACATGCTTTTACAGACAATCTGCCTCAGGACTATGTCCCCATATTTTCCCATAAGTTGAGTTTGAGCCCTTAATGCTTCTGCTCTTTTGGAGAATTTTTCTGTTCTGTGGTTGCTAGATGGTTTCTAGATAGGCTACAAGGAGGATAAAGAGGGGCTGGGGCAAATGGGTAAATGGTGGATGAGTGTGCATTGGGTATTAGAGCATCCACAGTGGAAAAGAACATACCCAGATGACCACCTTGCTTCATTGAAACTCAACTAGTTTAGCAGCCCCTTGGGACCCTGCTAGCTGACACAATTTAGGAAGGCCTGTAGATTGTTCTGTATATGATGAAGTTGGCTATCATGCTGCAGTCACCCCAGCATTCATGTTACCCCTTTTGCAGAGCTGCACCCAAACCTTTCAGGGTACTTGCAATGGTTGTGACCATTTCCATCACACATCAGGGGAGCAGAGGAATTCTAGGGTAAATCCAGAATAACTCACCTGACTTTCACTGAGTTGTTCAAGAATTAAGAAGAGTAAATGAGAGATTAGTCTGACTCAAGATATTGCCACACAATGTAAAGAAATGTTTTATAAAGTGGCAGCAATTTATTTAATGCAATGTAAAAATGTGTTGCCTCTATATGAGGCAAATACAGACAGAAAACAGCCACCATTTGGTCGTAGACATTTTGTTGTTTTGGCAAAGGTCAGATGTAATTTTTATAGCTCTCAGAGGTGTTAGGAGCTTTGCACACTCCTGAGTCTACTCAGAACAGTGGAAAGGAGCACCTAGGAAAGGAAGGAGAAGGCTGTATACCAACTGTGTGCTCTTTAGAAAACACACCATCAATGCAGCTTTGGAAATTAGGCCTCTAAGTTTCTAAGAAACAAAAACTTTGGCATTTTGTGAACAATAGAGGTGTTCATAGCCGTTTGTTCCAAACTGTATGGCACTTTTCAGCTAGGATTGTGTGCAGTTTATGTCAAAACATTTCAGTGAAGAAATACAAATACAGACTAATGTTTGACTTCTTTTGTTGTGTTGAACTGGAGCCAGAGAAAGTATTTATATATAAATCCACTTGTGAAATGCATAACCCTCTCAATGTGACTTATATGTCTGAGGCTTACGGAGAATTCAAGCTGATTGACAGAAAATACTGCTCTTACGGTGTCAGAATGTATTACCGTGCTTATATAGAAACACAAAAAAATCCCTTTTTTCACCAATGTACGTGTTCATTGTCATTATGTTCTGGTATACTGGAGATATTCAGGTACTGAAATACCCAATTTACTAGGACCTAAAGCTACCATGAAAATATATTAGGCAACCAGATGGATAATTCAGCCTGTTGGTTTAAAAAAGTGTGCATTAAACATTCAGTATTTGATGCCTGATCTAAAAAATGATTCTGTGGGGTCAAAGCTGCCATTCAGTGAAGGAAAGAAAAATAAGAACTGAGACAATTAAAGAAAGCTTTCCATGTTTGTGCTACAGTTAGTTAGTTAGTTAGTTACTCTTCCTTTTTTTCCTTTCTCCCCCCGCTAAGCCAGTGCACATCAAGAAACTGACAGTTAGCACAGTCTGCAAATAGATCATGAGCAGATTACATACATCTTTATGTATCTGGCACACAGGTGCTATCTGCTTTTTCAGAATAGTTTTGATTAAAGCAATCGGATTTTGTATATTATGTCCTGTAGGAGAATGCCCTGTATCACTTCAATTGCTCCCATTGCATCCTTTATGTCCCCTCATCCCAGGGTCGCTCTTTAGACGGCTTGCAGTACTCTTATTTTCCCTTTGATTTTGTACCACTGTATCATTCTCCTCTATTCTGCTTAGATATGGCACCCTTGTTCGCCATTTCTGATTTGTTAAACAGAAGTAGGATCTTGCATGTTAAAGGATTGTTATGTATTCACATAGGAGGAAGAAGAGACAGTTGGCCCTTGATAATTTTAGTATCATGACCGTTTTTATCAAGTGGGTGGCCTGCATTGGTACTCAAAAACATTCTCTCAGTGACAGAGTGGAAAAGTGTGTCAGTTCTTGCAAACGGGCAGAACCTTAAAGGGTAGATTGAGACAAGTGTCACTTCAGAGGAGAAGGAAAGACAGAGAAAGAGTTGCTTGAAGAAGCAACCTTGGTGCTGCGTTGCATATGCAGCTTCACACTGGGGTAGGGCACAGGGAAAAAAGGACTAGAGTGTCAATGCCTATGTTGGGGGGGAAGTATAAGATGGGTCACCTTGAAGTGGCAGTCTTAGAAACATTTAAGATAATATGGCTGAACAACTACTATAGGGGATGATTGTCATATTGTTAACTGCATAAAATGATACCTTACCAACTGAGTGGTTTAGATGTTGTTGTTATCTATGTCTGTACATAACATCTTCCCACTCCTCTCCCAGCCCAACCTGGTTCTTACAGTTGCCCCGAAACTCAGTTTCGCTTTGTGTAGAACTGCTTTTACACCTCCATATCTCTTGTGGATCACCATGTGTTTTAATAAATTTCTAGAACAGAGAGTATCATCTGCTTAAAATAGTTTTGCTATCACTTATTCTGATATTGTGGAGTAGAGTTTGGATATGGCTGCTATGGGGCAGCAGTAGATCAGCTGCTGTAACTCTTTCCTTTACAACACTTTTGTTAGTCAGTCAATGGAGTAATGAATAAATGAGGAGTTATTTCATTCCACTCGGTGTTTTTATTGTGATGCTGTGCTAGCAGGTGTTTGTGCCTCTCCCATATATAGGTAAGGCTCCCAGTGACACGATAGGCCCAATTCTGAGTAGAAGAAACAAAATATTGAGTTTCATTTTTCAACAGGATTAATATTTATATGCACTAATACTTATAAAGAAGCACAATGATCAATTTATTCTGTGAAGCTCACATTCTCTACTAGAATACAGAGCTGTATTTTCTATGCTGTATTCTGCGAACGGCATTTAACGAACAAGTAGGCCCCTCTCATCTGTGAGACATTGGCTTGAGGGATGCAGCATGTAGGAAGCTCTGGGAATTTATAGAACACATATGGAGGAAGTTAGGCTGTAACATGTGGCTCAGTCTTATTCTTACATCCTTTCCATCAAACTCTGCGGTTACACCAGTCTTTGTCTCCTAAACCACAAAAAAAAGCAGGGAAGGAATTATGTGTTTTGGCAGAAAGTTTATTACTTGACACTGCTCCTGGGATGGTGAGGCTACATGAGTTCACATTCACCACACTGAACGGCAAGCTACTGTCCAATGTTTGAAGATTTGAGCCAAGAACTGTAAGAGAAAGGTGATGAGAAACTACCTGTTATGCTGAAATTGAAAATATGCCACTTTCAAATCCTACTCAGGGAGTTGGAGAGATCTTTATTTTTTCTTCTAAATTGTTTAGATTTCATATTCAGGTCTCAGTCACATTTTCATTGGCTGACTAATTTGCTCTTTATGCAACTAGAAGAAGAAGGGTGAAGAGGATTTCCAGTTTGAAATTGAAGAGCATTATGATGGAAGCTAATTCACAAAACAGCAAGCTTTATGAAAAGTAGGATAACTAACTGTTTTCACAATAGGAAGAGAAGTGGAAGGACAATAATGACTGTTCACTGACAGTTTGAGAAATGATAAGAGCTACTAGCAGCAGTACATACCTTTCCATTCTTGGCTAACAGAAGTGTTATCTAAAATGAAGTAGAGCAACTCTAACTGATAATGATTTTTGTCATAGCCATGACCGCAATGAACCTGGTCAATGGGATAAGAGCAGGACAAGTGGAAGATGAAGCATATAAATAACATGTGTAAAATCAGGACAATAAGCAGCACTTCAGAGAATACTGTCTTCCCTCAGTCATGTTCAAAGGTCATTTTAGAGAGCAGCTGCTTATGTGGGTAGGTTCAAAAATAACATTTAAAACTCTCTCAGCCACCTATTGAGCAGGGACAAGGGGACAGTGGAAAGGCCACCCTGGACAGATAAACCTTCATCTCATCTGGAGTCCGCTTTGTGGGCCAAGCAGATCTAGGAAGTAGAAGAGAGAGTTTGAAAAAAACATTGCTTTATCTAACTTTGCTTTAATGTAAGTGCAAGAAAATATCTTTTCCTTTCAAACACTGATTTTCTGTGACCCTCAGGCACAGTCTGTGCCAGGTTCAGATAGAGCGATATCTTGAAAACTGGGGCCTGGCAGCCTTACAGGTGCCTTAGAGCACTCCAGCTGAGGGTGGGGTGAGATGTGACCTGGGCACAAGCATGCCTAAACATCAGCCTGGCAGGATTCATGCAGGTGCAGAGGTGGCTGCACTGATGACCCTGACAATCTCTGGGTACACAGGGCGATGGACATAGTACCCAGCCTCAGTGAAGTGCTGTGAGGCTTCACAGATGTAGACACATCTCATAAACTGGGAATGGGCTCTTCCTTGGATGTGTCTCTCCTGGATATGGGCTTGCAGAGAAATGAAACAAAACAAAAGGACTGTCAAACAACCATTAAGCCTCAAAACTGAGCCCTAAATACTAGAAGGGAAAAGGTAAAGCTGAAATTCTTTATCTGTCATTTCTAGAATCTGCAGTTATATACTATTTACATAACTATATCTGATCAACTCAAATGTAGTCACTGTTGGTATGTCAAAATCTATTTGTGCCTTGCCAGAGAGTAGATTAACTTTGCAGATACAGAATGGTAGGATTTAGACTAGAGAAACTGCCTAATCCTTAACTATAGAGGCACAAATGAATTACTTCATATCCCAGGGGAATGCGCTACAAATTTACTAGCAGACAAAACACAGGAAATATTATTTAGGCACATGACACAGCCACTGTGAACATAATTACTAGTTTTCTTGCAGTTTTTTTTTTCTTTTTTTACCTTCCTGTAAAATGTGAGTTGTGCGCTGCCATGTTCTGTGGCTGTGGTTTGCATTCAGATGTCTCTTCTGACAAGGATGCGCACATTCTCACCACGCCAAGAAAGTACTAACAGTCCTTTGCTTGTTCACTGCTATATCATCACTGGCACCGTATAAATCAAGCAGAGCATAACCACTCTTGTGGGTGCTGTCTCATATTAAAAGTAGGACATTCCCTTGGGAAGGGGAGAGTGGAAGCAAAGCATATGCCTGCAGAAGCAGGAGCTGGACCTTAACGTTTGAAAAGAACAGTATTTCCGCTATAGCTATTTAAAACCCCCTCACTCTGTTTATGTGTTTTTAAGTACATACTCATGTAAATACATCTGATCATATGGCAAACGTCATACTTCGTGAGGAGAATGTATGATGAGTTAGCCTGAGGGAAAAATCAGACCTTCCACTATGGCTGGACCATTCATGGGTTTTCAGGTAATGTCCCACCGATGAGGATGTTTGTCCTGTCACACAGTGAAGTCAACAGTCTGGCTGTGAAAAGCGTAGTCAATGTATGCACGCTGGTATAGCTCCATTTGGAATGAAGTAAAATGAATTTTCCATACTTTCTGAATGATTTGCCATGTGCAGAATTATACTTACGGTGGAAGTCCGACTACAAGGAATTTTTTTGATAATAATCTTAATTCACCCATCCAGTAATGAGGTACACAAGAAGAGTTAGCTACATATACAGTGTTTTCAAAAACTATTTCATGAAAGAAAATGTAAACAAAATGAATTAACAGAATATATTTTTTTCTAAAGAGTAATTTTCTAATTTTTTCCGTTGTGCAGCAGCTGCTGTTGCCATGCTGTCATTGCTGTTGCTATGTATTTTTGAGTGTGCCAGGACGTAATTGGCTACTTCAGCATATATAAACTATTGGTAGAGATGTTTCTATGGAAAATCACATCTTTTTTTGATTGGTTGATGTTGAAAGTAGATGGGCTTAGCTATCATCTCAATTTAAATTGAGACCAACAGGTTTCAAGTCTCATAATGTGATGAAGCCACATGCTATTCATCATGGTGGTACTGAATTCAGGCAAAAACTTTTATGTTGATATCATGGTAGAATATGAGCGAGATTGCATCCCCACACTCTCCAAATGTTTCTATAGTCTTTGGCAAACTTCTTGATCCACTGTGGATTGTATTTGCTCTGAAAATATTGCTGTGTCCTGGTTTTGCCTGACATAACTTGCATGATAGTAAACCAAAATTCATTTCAGACTAGCTGTGAATTTTGTTTGAAGACCTTTTAGAACAAATTATTGACTTATGCAATGCAGGTATGTAACTAAAAATCTTCTGAAAACATTGGCTAATACCTATAGAGGTGATGCCAAACTCATGGTTAGAGGTTGGTAAGCCTAGACAATTTGGAGTATACAGTAGGCTTTTGGGAAAACAAAGACTTCTCCTTTCAGCTAGGGAAAAGATTTAGTTTATCTGCTCTGGACATGTTAGTCATATGATGATCTGAAAAGTGGAGATGTACAGCTGGGCTAAGAAGTCACAGGGTCTGTTAGAGTAAGAGACACTGCCTAGTAAGTATTAATTTCAGATCATACCACTCAGTTTTCATGCAGTCAGGAAGATAGAATTTATAGATTACATAAATAAAGTTTATTTAGATTATATGAAAACCTGATACAGCCCAAATATAGATGCAACATAAAGTGAGACCTAATGCATGATACAAAAGTACCTGACTGCAAACAATATAGGATTATTTTTTTCAGAACAATTTACATGTTTTGTAACCTCAGTTTCATAATTTGACCTTACTTAAATACTTCCTCATCGTAGAAATTACAACAAAATTTGTGGGGATTTTTTGGATACTCTGAAGTTGTAGAAATGTATTTCCAGAGGGAAATCTGTAAGTCCTCCCCTGTAGGAGGTAGCTGAGGTGTTATTTAGATTTAAATGAAATGAAACTTGATTGAAGGGTTGTTAAGAAGAGACTAAGCAGTGTTGGGTTACATCACAGAGAAGATACTTGAATTGTCATCTGCTTGGTCCATGAAATCTCTTCAGCTATTTCTCTGGTTTCAATGTGAGGTTTTTTTTTTTTTTTAATGTGTTGTTCATCTAAAGCTCTCCTCTTTTATTAGCAAGTCAGACCATTCCCTTTTTATTTTTATTTTTATTTTTATTTTTATTTTTATTTTTATTTTTTTAACCCTAAAACTCCTTATAATTAGCTACTGGTCTGGTTCGTGTTGCATGAAATCAAAGATTGTTCTTTTTACTGGAATGCTGGAACTGTTTTTTTCCCCTCTGTCTTTGTCAGACCAGTTACCAAACTCAACAATGGCAAGCAGAAGCTTAAAGCTTTGGAAATAAATGTTCTTTCTTTTTCTTCTCTCCAAGCCATGGGAAAATCACACTGCCTGCCTGAGAAGAATTTTATTTCACTCATCTACAAACTGTGCAGTTGGAAATAAACTGACTGTCTAAGGAAATTATAAATGAGTTGTTTATGTTATTTAGTATTGACTAAATATTGAAATTTACTAATGATAGGCTGTGTCAGTCTCCAGAAAGACAAGCTTTTTTAAAAAGAAGATTTATGTATTTAGGTCATCAATCTGCCATTTTAAATATTTACTTTTGACTGAAAAGCTTATTCAGGAGTAATAACAATGCTATCATAGTGTAAATTTTAAAAAGTCAGAATAAGTTTTTACACTGTCATGAACCACAAGTAGTCTTTTAGAACAATACACTTTAATTTTTCGTGTCAAGAGATGTTACACTGGCATTACGATACACACATGAAACATGGTTTGTGGAATGGCTGTGCACTTGCACATGCACACACACACACACACATGTTGTGGGACAGATCTGCTTTACCTTCTGGGGCATCCTACCACCTTAGGCATAGTCTTAGAAGTGATTGCAAGTCCCTGTGGGCTCTACGGACAAGTGTCACAATGACATAATGTCACGGGTACATATGCAATGCTCCTGCAAAGTATTAATTCACCTGCTGCATTCTCCTCCAATCACTTCCAGCTGAAAGCTGGTGAGTGCCATTACTGCTACTGCTAGCAAGCAGGCAACAACTTAATGGAGATGATTCCCTTTAAGAGGTCTCTGCTGAGTTTTTGGTTGTCAGAGAAGATGATAGTCTCATCCCTCTGGTTATATAAAATTAAGACTCCTTCTGAATATCTCATTATTGATCAAGTGGCACTTGGAGTCAGCTGGTTATATTCCTTTTCTGAGAGACTAGCCACTCTCCAGAGGGCTTCTAAAGCTATAGAGAAGCCCTGGCCTGTAAGAGGTTTTCCAACAGTTCTTTGTTCAGGTTTCAATTAAAAATAAAGACTGACTCCAACCACTGTGAAGAAAAAAATTCTGGCATCTTGAAATAGCAGAAATTAAGAGTGCTATGAACTGCTTTGGTCACATCAACAAAATACTGACTGAATCTGGATAAGAGTATAGCAGTAAGTGAAACAAGAATTTGGCCCTCAGGCTTAATCTTCCTTGGCATGCATGAAGTGGGCAGACAGATTAATGGGTGAGAACAGAGATACAGCTGTGCCCTTTCCTCTCCCTACTTCATCAGAAAGATTTTGAGGAGGGCCCCTGTTCAGGCTTTTATATAGTAACGTCCTCAGTCTAGCATGGCCCATCAACGTTATGTTTCTGGGGATTACAGGCTAAATACATCATGGTGTCTATACTTCAACTGGTCTAATAGTTTCTCAGAGAACAGGTCATTTTTGGTGGAAGTGGTGGTGTCACCATCCCTGGGAATGTTCAAGGAAAGGTTGGATGTGGTGGTTAGGGACATGGTTTAGTGGGTGACATTGGTAGTAGGGTGATAGTTGGACCAGATGATCTTGGAGGTCTTTTCCCACCTTAATGATTCTATGATTCTGATTTTCTTAAACTTTTCCCCTTTCAGCAGAAACTGTGCTCACTGTCAATCACAGATTTTTTTTTTCTTTAAATGAAAGTTTAATAAGAAATGGTGCAGCCTCTTGCAAATAAAAGAAGGAAAAATATAGATTCTCACTAAGAAAATATTATAGGGTAAGGGCTCTGTGCTGATCCTTGGAGCTAAGTGTGCATATCTCTAATTCAAGAGTGGGAATGCTGCTTGGGTACAGGAGTGAATAATTTGCTGTAATCTTGGCCTGTGCATTTTTCTTAAACTGGTACTTTATTATTTGGAGCTTGTCCATTTGCCTAAGTCCCTCTCATATTCCTTTCAAGCAAATCCATGTAGGAAAATAAGCCTGTCTTTATCTTCACAGCAATGGCTTTTTTGTTTGTTTGTTTCTAGATCATATCCAAATGAATTAATTAATTGTGACTACTTGATCTTGCTAATTGAACTTCTAATTTATGTGTATTGTTTTGGAGTCAAGTTGTGCTCTTACGAAGGAGAAATATGGAGTTACACAGGGAGAGTATCCTGAAAGAGAAATGCCAAGGTCAGAAGAGGGTTCCCAGTAACCCCTTGCAGGCTTCCATCCTACAGCAGAAATTCCACTTGCTGATATGAGAAGATATGAGACAATACTTCAGTCAGTCTGTGTCAAGGCAAAAAAGGGCCCCTCTAAACTGCATCTGAAACTGAAATGGCCCTTGTCCACAGTTCTGGACTGGACAGACCTCACACTGAGGTGCTCAGTATTAAAACAAATGCTACAAAAAATATTATTTGTTGGGTACTCCATATTCATCTCAATTATGGAGTATTTGTACCTGACTCCAAACCTCTGTTTACAGGTCTCCCTATAAACAATAGGGAGATAGAACAATCCACCAGTTTAAATGGGACTATCCTAGTATTAGTATCAGATAAAAATCTGCGCTGCCTGTGTTGGTTTGTACTAAGGACTTTCATACATCTGCAAAGGCAAGAAGCATTAGCAGTTGGACTGGGATCCACTGTGGCTTCTGGCATGTGGGATGAGACATGAAACACAACTGAGTTTTGGAGCAGTCATTATAGGTTTTGGTATGGTGAAAGAATCATTTGTTCCAGTGCTCGAGTATGACATAGGGGTAGCCTGATCTATCTTGAGAGTCTTAAATTTCCACTCCCTTTCTTCAACATCACTTGCATCAAGGCTTCATCTCACCTGTGATTAGATACCTGTGTTGAAGACACTTAGAGCTGCAACAGAGAACAAGAAACACTTCTTATACCTATTTTATATTCTTATTCTAGATTTAAAGGAATGGATATATAAACAACCCTGACTACACTGAGTAGACTCAGCGGTATCCCTCCTGGGGAGAGATAGAGAACAAGGGTCTTACACTTGAGATGGATCTGACTTTATATGCCCTGATTTGTTTCCTCAGTCTATTGCTGCGGAGAATATTATGAGACAGCAGAGCTAGGCTGGGTGTGGTTTTCTCTGAGTCTTTTCCAGTCTTTAGGAATCTTACTACCTTTACAGTCCACAAGACTCCTTCAGGGGTCTACAGTACTGAAAACCGAGAAAAGTTGCTAGCAGCCACTCTTCAAAATTACTATTTTTGCTTTAACCTTTTGCGATCTGCTCACAAACGACCACCCGCTTACATGCTGCTGTGCAGCTAGCCTTCCAGAAGCTGTGTGGTAAGCAGTTGAGCCTGCTCATTGGAGCCCTGTCAGATTAGCCTCTCGGGAGTCTCATGTGGCCTCAAGAGAGGCATCTGTTTCACAGGTCTGCTACTGCTTGTCTGTGTATGCAAGCCCAGCTCTTAGTAGGTTCACTTCTGCAGATGTAGGGCTACAATTTTGTTCCCCTGTTTGTTTGTAAATTTAAAGCTCAGATCCTGGGGTCTGGTCCTTTTGAATTTCTTGTCTTTTAACAATTTTAACAAGCCCTTTTATGATTGTTACCTAGTATTATAGCGATTCCACATCAGTCTAGGAAGACTGATGCTTTTAAGAGCCCACCTCAGAAAGTCATGAAAAAAGTAAGCCCAGCAGGTGTTTCTAAATCAAAGACGACTGTTTGGTCAGGCCTGTTGGGTTAGCTGCATTGCTCTTTTGGTCTTGCTGAGGACACTACAGACCTGAACCCTGCAACTCTCATTTTTCCTGCTTTTCAACTTCTTACCCTTTCTCATCATTGCATTTTATACTGTGTCTTCAAAGATCAGTGTCATATGCGTGACTATGTTGTACAGGAGTCATTTGTGGGGTGTGTGAAGGGCAGGATTTAGCAACAATAATTTTCTTGAAAGTGAGAAATCAGAATCATCCAGTTTTGGTTTCTTGTTATGTGCTGTGTGTGTTTTTAATCTCTTTTGTTACCTCAACAGAGATTGCTGACAAAGCAATATTTGTGTGTTGTATACCAGTGAGGTTTATGGCAAATTACTTCCCAGAAGATCAGAGGTGGTCATCAGTGCTCTTGAGAAAAAGTAAGACAACTAGTTTCTGAGTAATGGTATTATGATTTGAGTGGAATAATGGTGCTGTCCTGGTCAGTGGAATTTCCTTATCCACAGCCTAGGGAGAGGGGAACCAGACCTCTGAGAGAGCTGTGATGGGTGCCAAAACACTTCCCCAGTTAGAGTCCTTGGAGTTCAAGTAACATTCAAGAGTGCTTGCTGTTTTCTCTTTCTGCATATCTATTTCAGTTACTGCCTCTGTGACAGTATGAGATAACTCAATTAATATGAATAGATAAGAGTATATTAGAGTCCTGTGAGGAAAAAGTTCCTAGACTGAGTCCCTAATGCATACAAGGATAATGGTAAGATAAAGCCCTAGTTAATTATACTGAGGAGGCAGGAAGAAACTCACAACTGATCATGCTGTAGTTAAAATATTTTTATTTATTTATTTATTTTTTCCTTAATGAATACTTAGTACTGATTGTGTTCCTGTTATTCTGTTAGAGGATCAGGATTACAAGGTTTAGACATTCACTGATCTGTAGATACTGTCCTCAAATAAACATTACATTGTAAAACTGCAGGTGTTTTGTTTGTGCTAGGGATGTTCATGGCGCTAGGGAAGTCTTGGTTTGCTGTATTGCTCTGTGAGACACTTGCTGTTAGAGGTAGCAGGATCTAGAAGCACTGTACAACTGCACACGTATATTAATGCATGCAAGTACATGTGCTACTTTTCTTATTTCTGTACATCCTGTCATATCTCATCTCAGAGACAAAAGCTTTGATGAACAAACACATCAAAGCTGGCTTATGGTGGGCAAGACTTCAGTGCTGAGACCAAGAAGAGATGCTTTTTTCATTGACTCTCATAGAAAGCAAACAAAGCACAGTTATCTGCAGTGGAAGTCGAAAATCCACTGCACTTGCACACAAGCAAAGCAACCATTCCCCCCTCCCCAACACACGTGTGTGCATGCACAGACACACACTGTGCTTGTCTGTGGCTGTGTGCAGAGACTTTCTGCAGCTGGGGATTCACCTCACAAAGGGACGGAGCAGAAGGGCAGTTGTGTCATATTGTGAGGTTTCTAGAGAAACCTCATCTGTGTAGGCTGCCCTTAGAGATGTGCTGAATCAGTGCCTTCCTCCATCAGCTTGCCTTCATGTTGCTGTAATCAGGGCTACTGATAAAACCTGTGAAAATAAATTAATTTCCCTGTTAAACTCATCCAATTATACTAAAAGCAAATAATGAGAATATGAGGGAAATACAGCTATCTTAGCCTACAGATCACCCAACATCCTTAGTACAGAAGCATCTAAAAGCTGCCTGCTAAGTTGGTTGATATGCCTTTTATTTAGCTTGATGTTAATTTGCTAAACACTGTTTTGGTGTATGTGATTGTAGAACATAAAAATGCAGTAGGTGGTTTATAGGAGATGAGAGCAAAAGAATACTCTGTGCTACGAGCTCTACATACAATGCATATTCTCCAAAGGGATGAAATTTCCCTCGAGCTAGTGGGTAAACTGCAAAGTGAGGTACACTAGCAGCTTTACGGTTTGCTTTAACCTGCTCCTCCTACCCGTGCTTTGTGGTGGGTGTACAACTGTTGCAAGTAGGTGGCACAGCTGTTTGCGTTGACTGGCTCAGTACCTTTGGGATACAGACAACACAGTTAACGTTGCAAGATGAAAATGGCATCTATACTTTAATAAACTCATTCTATTTCTTTGCAAGAGAAAAGGGGGAGACAGAGGGGGGGACTTGCCAGCTTGACTATATCTGTATTAGTGGCACTGCTCAAATCACACAGTGGTGGCTAATGCTTGCAAAATCCTGACTAACATTTGAAAGGGTAACATCAGTTTATTATTGCTGCAGTAGCTGTTAACTTTATGAAGATTTCCTGTGCACCTGCCTGCTACCACATCTTTAACATATATGCATATTTATACAACTTAGGCAACATATGTTTGATGATTTTTGTCATTTATATTTACTACAGTATGGATAGCAATTAAAAAATAACCATGTTCACAGTGATGAATTGGTGAAATTCCTGGAGAAGTAGAAGCTACACGAGGAATTTGAAGATAGAGAACAAGGTAAATAGCATGTAAAAATCTAGTTAGTCAGTCAGAATATAAAAAATGCAGGCGTGTGCAACGATATGTGTGTATGTACTTATATAAAAACATACAAAACACATTGGAGAACACACCTTTTCATTTAGAGGTAGAACAAGAGAATAGATAGTCTGGAGTGAGATATTTTCCCATTTCATCCACTCTTTACAGATAAACGACTGAGTTGTCTTTTAGGGGTGATGAAGGAGGATGACATTTTCTGCAGAGCAGGTACCATTCTGTTCTCCAGTATCATGGATTTTGAATGTAAAATAGCCTGACTCACCCTGGCAGCAGATCAGGCAGGTCTCCTGAGCACCAACATGGGTGCCAAGGCTACAGAGAGGCGTTTAGGGAGTGATCCTTAGAAGTAGCCAGTCTAGGGGAAAGCTTGGGCTGAAGTCTGTATTTGGTGTGTATGAGTTAAAAATAGGGGAGGATCCTTGGGAAAGGGTGAGTTTTGGATATTAGTCCACTGTATCTGTGTCGGCACATGCACACCAGCACCCACACTGCGTATGAAAGTGTGATGAGCACACGTGATTTGTACTCAGAATGTAGGTGCCAGCATTTTCAGAGAGAATTTCTTACCATGTGGCATATTATCATATTCGAGACCTGTTCATCTCTGTAAAAAGACAGAGGATAGTGGGCTGTGCAGAAATGGAGTGAGACAGTGGAAACGCACGTAGGGGAGCTGTGAAAACTGAGATGGGAGTGGAGGGGAGCTTGGAGAACTGCAGTTAAAGAGAAAACCAGAGAGGGCTCAACTTGAATCTTGGGCTTTTGGTGTAACACTACCGTGTCTGAGGGGACAACGTTAGGAAAAGACTTGAACCTAGCCTCAGGATGCCTTTGTTACCCTCTTGTGACATGATATCAGCTGTGACTGCAGTTTCTCACGGAGGCTGAGCAGTCCCAGGTCCACTCCGATTTCCACTGCATGCCCATGCCCAGAACTGCCAGGGCTGAGCAGCACACCTCTACCCCCAATGGTGCAATTCTAAGTAAGCTGAACTACACAGCAAACAGTTCACCCCTGTGAGCAAGAAGGAATGTTTACTCATTTTTTTTTCTTCTTGCTGTTGCTTACCCTGCTGCCAGCAGTCAGTGAGAGCCCAAGGCAGGAGGGTAAAGCTGCTGTTGGAGGGGCCCCTTAATGCAGAGCATTAAGCAGCTAGCAGCACAGCAGCTAGCTGTGCTGGCTGAGGACCGTTCGATAGCGGGGTGGCTCAAAGTGGCCTCCACAGACCACAAGATGTGTCACATCACTTCTGAAACTGCATCTCTGGGTGGTTTATCAGCCTGTTTGTCAAGTCAGGTGACAACATCTTCACACGTGGCTTTTAATTTGTATTGAATATAAAGCTCTGAGAGTGAGACTTGGTGTCAGCTGCATGCTGAAATTCATGCTACTTCAACTGTTTTCTTCTTCCTCTGTATTTTAGCAATTCTATTAAAGAATGGAATCAATTTTTGGTTTTAAAAAATTCCCTGTGTGCCTTAGGATTGACAGCTCCTAGGCCAGTGTTTAGCCCAATGCAATGCAAACCTGCTGATATATTAAACCCCAAACCAGCATTTGTAATAGAAATACAGTAAGCCTTTAACTATAACGACACTAGCAGGTGTCACCACAATAAAGATAACAGCCTCCCCATGAACAAATATTAGATTAAAGAGATCAATCAATCTGTATCTTAAATTCTAGGCCCAGCATGATCACTACCAGTAAAAACAAAAAACAAACAACAAAAATAAAATAAAACAAAAAACTTCTACTTTGTACATTGGAACAGGTGAAAGACCTCTTGATTGTTCAGTTGTTTCTGCAATATCTTGAGGAAAATAGGCACCTTTTTTTTTTTTTCTCCTGCTGCAGACTGTATGTATATGCTACAGAAAACATTTGTGACCTAAAGACACAAGCACTTACTGATTACTCGTGGCAGGCTGTGGCAATTTGTAGTGGGCAGGTGGTGTGAATCAGGGCTCACTAGGGCCATCTCCTCCAGGAATGCAAAAACACCCTTGTGAAACCCTGAGGTGACAGCAAGTGCTCTGCGCTCGGGGGGCTGTGAGCAAATTACCTGTGGAAATAGGGTATTCTGGCCTTGTTTTTTTCTTTCTCCTGTTGCTGCTAGCCTGCTCTGCTTCCAACAGCACCTTTTCCTTGAAAACTGTCAAAAGTTGCTACTTTGATTCTTCTTAGTTTTGTATGCTGGGCCATTCATTTAAATGCATGAAATGAGTGAGCTCTGCCATCAAGTCAACCTGAGCCAACCCACGCGCAGGCTGCAAAGTTACCGCTTGTTATGGTATATGCCAAGGATGAGGGAAATCCAGCCCTCCGTGCATAGCTAACTGCTCCTTCATGTTCTCCCTTCCTCTCCCTTTCTGATCATCTGTGGTCATTTATCACATGTCAAACACAATGCCTGAGAAAAGCTAATCCAGGCTATGACCTTCTGCACTGTAGGACTGAGCATGATCCCTTCGTGTGCTTGCAGGGGCATGGTCCCTGGAGCACAGTCTTGGAGCTTGCTGTGGAGCAGCGATAGCACTGACTCTTACCCACCATCTCTACGTGGTTTATACATTGCTGTCCCTTCCATTACAACTCAGACTTGGCTCATAGATGTATTCTCAGTTTTTACACAGGAGTTACGATAAGATTTTGAGATCTGTTTGTAGTAACAGCTTCAAGTCTCAGTATCTGATTCTCCTCTCAGATGCACCTGATTAAAAAATCAGAGACCTGTTCCTTGGAGAACATGGCATATCAGGAGTATAGAATATATGGAGACCAAAATCCACTGATTGTTTTTCATGATGGGATAGACCAAATATCAAGGGAAACATAATAGAATAGCTTAACTGCAAGGACAGATGCTCTTATCCCCATGCAATGCACCTGTTGATTATCTAAATTTAGTCTGTTTTGAATGTGTACTGGACTGCACGAAGGCAGCTTTTGTGCAGAAAAGTGCCCACATCAGATAAATACAGAAATTGTTGATCTTTTCCTACATACCCCCAGTTTATCTTTCAGCAGCACACATATATGGACAAGATACAGATAAAGTAGAGCTATCTAAGGAAGCTAAGTGACGTGATCCTTGGACCTTCAGAGGTCTTTGAATTCTGCTTCATGGAAGCACTGAAAATAAGATGTTTCCTTTAAAAGACCCCGAACTGGAAGCCTGTACAAGGTGAGAGCCTTTGAAGGTTTTGACAGTGAAGGCCTCACAAGAAGTGTGCATTTTAGGAGGAGTCAGCTCACTTACATGCTGGGTGACCTGTAAGTACACTAAATGTTTTCACCTTTTTTTTTCCAAACCACAAAATAAACTGTGGAATATTTTATTTGAAATCAAATGCATTTTGTGAACCACTTTGGTACTTTCCCTGTAAAAAGACTTCAGGATTAAGTTTTTAATCCTTTAAGTGGACTTAGGCCCTGACAAATATAAAGGTTTCATAGCAGCCACAATATCTGCATTCGCAAAACAGCTACTCAGCTTCCTTCTCCTCAGGTTTCCCCATGTCGTACCAAATTTCAGTTCACTTGAATGATGAGTTCATATTGCTCTTTAAAAGTCATGGAAAGTTTATTTAGCAGAATACCAGTTTCATGATGATGAATGATGACTGCAAGGCATGTCTATGAAGACCTTGCTCCAATGCCATTACAGTATAAGATGAGGATGGGGAAAGTAATTTCAGTGTAACTCTGTGGAGACCCCATTACCAGACCATTACAACTGCAGACTAATTGAAGAGAGGGAACACGCAGAGCCCCCCGTTTGGTGACACAGTTACAATGCGATATTAATATGTCAAAATAATTTCAATGCTAGACATCAGATTTTTTTTTTTTGGCCGTTATTAATAATAGATGGCAGTATTTTACTTTTCCTTGTGCACACAGTCCCTCTGAACCGGAATGAGGTTCCTTGCTGCATGCAAACCGTCCTGATGTTGTACAAAGATGTGGGCAGAGATGCAGAGGTCAAAAGCCACTTTATGTGAAAAGATGTGATACTGCAGAAAACTGCAGCCTGCTTCCTCTCAAGCCTGCGTATTGCGCTAAATCTTACCGTTCTAACATTTAAATGAGAAAAGTAAGCGTGACTACAGTTTATCAGTGTCTTAATGAGAACGGTACGGCCCTAAATCTCAAAATCTCCAAATTCAACCACAAAATCTATAAAATCTGCCTTAATTTAAAGTTCAGTCTTGCGTGTCCATGTATTACAGCTTTTGATATCATCGCTAAGGAGCATGCTGTCAGGGCAACTCATATATCAGGAGAGTGACCTGGACCAATTGCACCATATTTTCAAAGCCATTTAGGTGCAAAAGATTGCAGATGGTTACCTAAATCCCACTTAAGATTTTGCTCATTGAAGTCAAAGGAAATACAGTGCAGCAGCTTGTGCGCTGGTGATAGGGCGAGGTGATAATGTACCAGTCGGGGTCTTGTTATTTTTGAGTGGAAAAGTCCATACATAGCTTCAGCATGCAGGGCTGCTCCCTCTATTATTCTAAACCACGGTACCTTCAAAGATTTCAAGACTAATAATTTTATTAGCAATGCTATTCTAATATTTTTAATTTTCTTTTCCACTATACTGTACTATAAGGTAACTAGCTACCTTAGAGTTTGTAAAGACTAGGCCACTTGTAATATTTAATGTGCTTACCCTATATGTTTGTTATCTTTTGAAGAAATCTCACTCCAAGAACAAAACTGTAAATCTAAGGTGGTGGTGGTAAACTCCATTGACTTCTATATGCACTTAAATAGAGTTTAATCACGCTACTTTCAGTGGCCTGCTTCTTACTGACTTTTTTTTTTTTCCAACTTGATAGTCTTTTCTTCTAGGTAATGGAGTTCTTCATTTTGCTTTGCTTTTGTCTGTATTTATTTTGTATCTTTCCCCTTACTGAAGAACATGGAGCAACTGTTTCCAAAGTTTCAAATAATTCAGGTCCTTGAGTTCTCATATAATTTTGGTTATCCTCAGCTTCAATTTCTGTCATACCCTTTTCATTTGTACAGTTTACTCCAGATGTGATCTCCTGATCAGCTGCTTATGATGTATTTGCACAAATAGTAATTTTGTTTCTTTCTTCAACTGGTGATTTAATGCTTTGTATGACACGTGCTTTATTTATTTATTTATTTTTCCCGGATGAAAGAGGGGTTTGGGTGGAGACCTTTTCTGAACACCTCTATCTCTTGTCTTTGTGTTGGAAAAAGTTTCAGAAGCTTTGATATTTTCTATCATTCCTGCTTGCCTGGAAATTAATGGCAAATTCTGGTTGTCTTCAAATGATAAAAGCAATGGATGGCAACAGTAAAGCCACAGAGTCATAAAGAATGAGAAGGATTATGAAGGTGGGTTTATTAGACAGTGGAATTGTCCCTCTTTTGGCAAGACTTAAAATTCTCCCTGTTTCTTTCTTTACTGAAAAATCGATGTACTACTAGCTTCTAAGAAGAGTAGCCAGTACAGAGCAATGTGGTGGCTCTGTGTACACTTTCATTCACCCCATTCCAGAAAGTGTTTATCTTTTGCTGCTGGCATTAAACAATAATAATATGTTCTTGCAAGGGGGAGAGGTGAATCGACTTTTTCACACACAGAATTGTGTCCTAAAAGTCTGTGTGATGTCAGCTCTGCTTTTGCTTTCCTAGCTCCCAGCTTCATTGTTTTTGTCTATGCTTACATTTTATTACCATTGCCTTCTAGTGTAAGGCTTTTTTTTTCCTTCCATTTTTTTTTTCTTTAGATAAATGCTTTTTTTACTAGCCTAAAATGTTGTTTTTACAGCCTAAATGCTGCGGGATGGATGGCTGAGACAGAAAATCTCCCATAATATGTTATAAATGTTATTGCTAATAACAAAGGTTTCAGCAATTCAAGTTTCTCATTGCTCAGGTTCTTTGAGTTCTTCATATTCCTCCTAGGTATATCAAGGTACCTTAAACAGGAAGAAGCTACTGGAAGACAATATGACCAGACCTCTATGTAGTCTCCTTGGTCTTGCAGCTTATGGTCACACTAATCTTCTGGAGGAAGATTTTTAGATTTTTTTTTTTGTACATTACTTTGTTGCTTTACTGAAATTCAGTAAACATTTTTTTTCTGTTGCTTTTCACACTGTAGAAAATGAAGGTTGTCTTAACCTGCCTACTACCCTCATTTAGTATATGACACAACAACAGAAAGAGAAAATGAGTGCGTATTTGAAACGGTGGATTGCAGGGGGAAAACATAATAATCTCTTTTGTAAGTCTCAGCCATCTCTCTCCTCCCTGACTCCCAACAATTTATGTTGTGACAGAATCAGGTGTTTAATAATGATTTTTCCAGATGCAAATATTGAGAAGGAAGGAAAATATTTTGTAAGGGACAGCATCATCGATATAGTTCAGTTCATAATTTTAACAGACGTGGATCTGTGGATTCCCATCAACCTTGAGTGCCGCGGGGCCGTGGAGCCCTGCAGAGCCAGTCAGTAAGCTGCCACTGACTTTGGCCCAGCTCAGGCCCTAGCTTTGACTGCAGTGGTGCTAAGCTGATTTACAGCAGCTGATGATTTGATCTGCTGTTCTTGCTTCTAGTACACTCAGTCCCTTGGGGCTTGACTTGCGATGCCAGAGAGCTCCCTTAACCGCCACTGTCTTCTTGGAAAGCTGAAGTCACCCAGCATTTCGCACAATCCAGCCTCTGGTCCTTGTCCTTTCTAAGTCTAACTTGCTTTCTGTGTCAAATTCTGCTTTCTAATTAGGGTTTCTTTCACTAACATTCAAGCATTTCAGTCTTACTTGCCAAAGCAGTCTGTAGTAGCAACAAACTCTCTTTTGAGAATGTTTTGTAGATTTTTGGATTCCAGTGTATGTACAGTTTAGCATCATTGTTTTCTATATTTTTGTATTTAGATACATCCATTATATATCTATATCTATTTAAAATTCAATAAAATTTATTCTGAGAAGGAGAGAGCCAGATGCTAAGTTAAAAAAAAAAATAAATCAAATAAAGATTTAATTAGCGGAGGAAAAAAATCAGGGAAAATAACCTTCTGGAAAATAGCAAAATCAGTAGAAGTGTAACAGCATACTAATATGTTAGTATACTACCATCTTATATTTATATTTCGTATATACTTTTATAGCCAGCAACACAAAGCTTGTGTGCTGTAATTAGCATCTTTTCTGTAGTGAATTGTCAAGTTCTAGCACTGCTAATGAACATGGAGAAGGTGTACCTGCTGTAAACTGTTGCCGAGGAAAAAAAAAGCCCCTTAGAATTACAACCAGAACATTTTTTTCCTCCTTATTTCTATACCCCTCCCCTTTCTTTTTTTTTTTTTTTTCCTTTTTTTTCTTTTTCTTTTTCTTTTTCTTTCTTTGGGAAAAGCCTCTATTATTACCTGTGGTAAGCTCTGAACACTAGCATGCTATTTTGTTGATTGCGCTGCCCTCAGACACTGCACATTTGAATCCCATTTGCAGCAGCGATGCCAGTGCTGGGATTCAAAGTCGGAGCCTCACAGGGTTACAGCCCTGCTGCTGCTCCTGTGTGAGTGGAAGCGTCTAATACCACTGGCATCAGAGGCTAGGGCTGATAAAGAGACAAGGTGATCTAAAGAGAGCGCACATGGAATTTTCCCCCCTTTTCGTTTTTCTTACCAGAAAGATAAAGGAGATGAGGGTAGGTTGATATTTGACGAATTGGTTTTATTCAGAGGAGTGCTATCATTTTTATGTCCTTTTTGAAAACGCACCCACAGTGTCTGAATTCCCATTAATGCAAAGTTCAGATAAAGCTGATGAAAAGCAGCTGCCATCTTGATAGTTGCCATGGCAGATGGCATCAGCCTTTATGCTTTTATCAGTATTAGTATCAGAACACACTCTGTGTTCCAAGCTGAGATAAAAATCATTGAAGCTGTACCTGGAATAGGCAGATCAACACTGCAGGTCCCACACAGTTTTGAATCTTTTCAGAACAGTCTGCATGAAAGCTAGAGACAACACATTCTTGTTATTCATTAGTTCAGCAGTGCTGATGGTATTTTGTAAACTTCACAGATGAAGCAGGCTTTCTAAAGAGCTGCTGCCTCCCTTCCTCCTTTCCTCCCACCCCCAGGAATGCTCAGGCTTTGAAAGAAAACACACACATACACACACATGCTCACGCGCGTGTACGCACGCATGGGAAGACTTTACAGTATTTGGACAATGGGCTGCATTTTGCAGGGAACCCCAGTCCCTCTGCTGTGAATGATGGCAAGAAGAGCAGGTGCCTCGCACAGGAGACAACGGCTCCTGCCAGGGCGTGAAGATGAAGTGGAGACGGGGCCGCCACAGGTTTCCTTCACTGGTGGCATGACTCCTTCCTGAGACGTTTCCCCTGTGTTATTTGCCACTGGTTCATGGAGACCTGTGCCATGGCATTGCTTGGGAGCCCCTCGGGAGCCCCCAGGCCCTTGGAGCAGTGCCCAGCACGGCCTACACAGCCCCTCGGCCTCTGCCTCCGCGGTGCCACAGGTGCCCCGTCAGGAGAAGTGACTTACAGCTAGAGCCTCCATGCTGGCTCCTTATTGCAGGTTTCAAAGCGTATTGACGAATCTCTCCATCCCCTTTCCCCCTCTCCCCCTCCCCAGCTCCCCTTATAGCTATGCATATAGTTATTTTTGGTAACATTGTTGCTTGATAAATAGAGGGGTTGTGAGATCTCAAGTTATTATGCAAGTGTTAGCGACACAGGCTGGTAAACCATTTGGCTGTTGCATCGGTGCTGAAATGAATAATAGCAAATGGGAGGAGGGCAGGGGAGTTATTTTAAATGACACATATATATTTAAATATAGCCTTAAAATAATGTTAAAGGTTTAGAGCCATTACAGGCTCTTGTGCCAACTTGCAAACTCTTCCAGAACTGATTTTAAAATTTGCTATTCTTTCCCTGATGGTTGACAGGGAGATAAGGAGACCTTTCTGGGTTACCCTCTGTCTGGAACAGGGACGTGATGGAAGCAGGGCCTCTGTGTGCCCCTGTTTTACAGGGCCTCATGTTATCCCACTGGCATCTGAAGTACGCATTTCCTTTGAACTATTTCGTCCAGAAATATGGAGTCAGCATCATAATAACTCAAATAGAAATGTGTGTGTGACTGCACAGTGCTACACCCAACAAGGTCACCGCCAGAAATGGGCTCATTCTGCCACAGGTCTGAGAAGCTTTTGTGTTCCTGTTGTGGGGTAGGTTTTGGAAAAAATCTAAATTCAATAGGGATTTTAAATGCTGGTGGGATGATGGCTATTCTAATTCGTTAGTTGGATTAGTTGAGTGGCTACCTAAGTGAATATTTGAAATAGGAATGGATAAATAGATGGATGAAAGGAGAAATCCCACAGAACAAAGCTTAAGAGTATTCAGAACAAAGTCAGAAGAACCCCTATTTTTATTTTAAATTTAATTTTAAATGAAACAAATGTGTTTGGTGGCAAGTTCCTTCATCCAAGACCAGAAGTTAGCTGCTATGGAGCGGCAGGCTGGAGGAAGGGAAAGACGTTGTCAGATATACGATTTGCTTGGACAGGACCCCCACTGTGATCTTAACTATGCCTATAAAATAAAAAGGACTTAGTTAGCATCCAGGAGCCTGGTCCAAACCTTTTGAAAGCGGTGGAAACCTTTACATTGTGTTAAATGAATTTTCAGGGAGACTTTATGAACATAAGAAGGAAAAATAGGTGAACACAACACAATGGAGGAACATCAGATAACAGGGAAATTATTATCATTAGCATAATAGGGACAAATCACAACACAAAAACTACTGAGTTACTTTATCAGCATCACAGCATAGGTGAATTTCAAGGTGGGATCTAAAGGAATATATAGAAATGACTGGGCTGTGCAGACTTTCTAGGAAACTCCTCTGAAATGTAAGGGACACAGTCTGCTGAAAAGCATAAAGGTATTTACAGAAAACTTTGGTTGATGAGAAGTAGAGGCTGCTATAATTGTCAGTGCCCAGACAAGAGTGAATGATTTGATGCAGGGAAAAAAGATCATCTGTGGGGGATCTGAGACTATGAAGGACATTAAAAGTGTAACAGTTTGATTTTGCTGTGGTGGAAAAGAATCAAACAATGAGAGGATGAAGGTAGGTGGGAATATACTTGAATTAAAGGTCAGAAACAAGTGATAAATTTTGCCTGGATTTAAAATGGAGATGGGGAAAAATGAGACAAATGCTCTTGATTCAAATCAAAAAGCAGGAATTGTGGAAGGTACAACTGCATTGCAACTTGGGCTGTGTGAGTAGCTGTAGGTAGCTATTCAAGCTGAACCTCTAAATCTCACCCATTCATTATTTGGTTAGGATTCACACAACACAGTTCCAACTAACTTGGAATTAAAATGGAAATTACCTTTAATTCTTGCTCTGCTTTCTTACTTCCCAAATAGGTGTTATAGAATATAGCTTTGGCTCAATAGACCAAAGTCTGAAAACTATCACAGTGGTGATTTCAGCTTCTACAGAGCTAGAAACCATAGTGATGCTTACACAACAAATAGGCAGATCTAGTTTAAGAAATGCCTTTCTAAAGCTGATAGTGAAAAAAAAACTATACACTGTCATTAGAAAGACTTGTAACATCTTTGCCTTTATAAACCCTTGTTGCATAGATTTATCCTGTGCAGTCCTGATGAGATGGGACACATTTTGGGAAAGAAGGAACAGAAGGTGGTGCAGGATTAGTAATGCACAAGGTGTCCATACTCAGATATTCCACAACCTTCTTGAGTGGCCCTGAGCAGGTCACTCGATATCAATTTCTTCCTCTCTGAAATGGAGATAATGCATACTTTTCATACTTTTTTACAGGCATTGAGGAACAACACTAACTGATATTTCAAAATGCTTCAAGTCCTTCAGTGTGATGAAAGGGCAAAACCTTCTTAGGGAAAGTTTGGATATTGGTCCTGTATTTCTATAACTGATTTTCTCTCTCTCTTTTTTTTTTTTTCTGATCTTATTTTAAAAACCAAAGATGTTGTCTTCAAAGGAACTTCAGAAATTAACCTGTTATCCTAAAATACTGCACTGTATTTATGATATGCTGAAGAGATTCCCCATACTTCAAGTATTTGTATTTCTACTGTATAAATACTAGTAGAAAACAAGAAAACAACCTGAATACCTAAAATGGCTGCCACATATCAGTGAGGGACATTTTATATCAGCTATGACTATTTAAATTCAGCTTCAAGTATAAGATTATACTTTTTTTTTTTTTTTTAAATTAGAGCATATATTTGAGAAGATTCCTATATGGCTCTTTATGGTTGATGATGTATATAAACTGTTCACTAGTACTTTGGTATGAAGCTGATTTTCAAGCAGTGCAAAACTAATTTGGATTTTTTACTTTTATGTTTTTGCTATTGAGTTTTCTTATTTCATTTATTCGGATACCAAAAATCACTGTTGGAATTTCAGTCAGCTATTACAAATGTTTTTTCACAATGGACATGATCTGTGTTGTGTTGTAAAAATGAGACTCAAAACAACGATCATTTAAAAGTCCTAATTGTACTTGTGATCAAATGAGGCAGCTGTCAAAATCTGTTTATTTTAGTAAGTAATGATGTTAACAATATCCTCTTTAAAGTGATAAGCTTAAATACATATTTCTTAAATATGTATTTAAAAAAAATATATTTCCCAGATTAAGCCTTTGCCTGTCACCTTTTATTCTGCTAGGTATTGTTGTGGCCAAGTTATAATCCTGCTTAAGTAAGGGGTTTATTATAACAAACACACCAACACAACCTGAGCTCTAACAGCTCTAGTGGGCACTGCTATAATTTAAGATCATAGCTCAGAAGAAAATGGAAATTTTTTCTTACATTTAAGGGTTCAGTTTACCACTGAAATTGCTTTTCATTTAATTCAAGCAGCAACTGATAGCACAGAACACTTAAACAAAATTAAACAGAA